>NC_080855.1:20799214-21102245 GCF_030435755.1 Ochotona princeps | reverse complement strand
AGCTGAGATGATGATGTCCTTGGGACCAGAGGAAGTCCGGGAGCGAATCCAGAATGTACTCTCCAGCTAGGAGGAGCTGTGTGCCACAGAGGAGGGACCCCAAGGAACTCAGCTGCTGGGATGCTAACTGCGTTTGGGGCAGGAGGAGGGCAGCCTGAGCCCCACCTCGAGGCTTGCTGGAGGAACCAAGAAGAGAAGTGGAATCTTGGGCTGCACGCTTCATGGCTGTCGCTCCAAGGCATTGGGCCCGGGAAGCCCAGTTCACCTCACCTCCTTGGCCCTGGGAAGGACGTCTCCGTGGCTGGGGCTTAACCCTACAGTGTGTATTTGAGGTTACAAGTTGGTTCATGCCAGAGTCAGCATCCACAAATCCTCTAGGCGACCTGGGCTGTTGGACCAACACACATTGTCTTCCTCACGGTCTACATGCTGTAAGTGCAAGATGCAGGTGTGCACAGGGCTGACCTCTGCCACTGAGATGGCTCCCGTGACCTGTGGGTGACTGTCTCCTCACTGTGTCCTCATTGGGTCTGTCTGTGCATGTGTTCCTGACTATTTTCTGTGTGTCCCCGTCTGCCAAGGACCTTGGGCAGATTAGATTAGGGGCCACCACCCAGCAGCCTCGTGGTATCTTAATCACCTCTTTACGGGCCTTGTCTCCAAACACAGTCTGGAATACTGGTAGTCAGGCTTTGATGTAAGGATTCAGACTAGGGGCTGGAGGGAGACTCAGATCAGTCCATCACAGTTCCACGGCAGTGTAGACTTTCCAGATCCCAGTTCCGAGGATCAGTCTGGACTAGTGAAGTTAAGGGCTTGTAGCAGGCAGGGCTGACTGGACATCAGTCTCTGGGCAGGTGTAACAGGAGTTTACTCATTCACCAGATGTAAGCACTACTGTCTTAGGCTGTGCTTTGTCCTGGGACCTTGGGCACCCAGGGCTCATTAACCTTAAAGGTCATTTCTTCCTCTAGATGTGGTCCTGGACTCGAAAACTGTTCTCCATCCAGCAGCCATTGACCAGGTGCCCAGAGCCGATAAGAATACATGTGGCCTACTGACTGACGGTCAATAGCTGAAGTTTATTAACAGCATCAGACTTTTTAAAGACAGGTGATCATGTAGGCATCAGGGAGAGGGGCTTGAGGAGTTTACATTTCAACAGTAAGAAGAAGTCTCCTAATACACAATTTGTTCATCTAGCAGGTTCTTTTCCTCAGTTTGTCAATTCCTGTTCCCCTGCCTGGGGCAGGAAGTACCTGTCTTTGATCTGTTATCTAAACCTGCAGACTGTGGAGTTTCTTGCCTATTCATTTCAATATTAACTGCTCCCAGGGGCCTTCCCGGCAGAATTGCAAACTAGCTCTGGCTCTACACTGGCAAGGATTCCCAATGTCCTCTCTTTAATCAGTTGTTTTCCTACAGATCTGGTCAGTTGTCCTCCTTCAGGGAACCTTCACCCTGCTTGTCATGTCTTCTGCTTTATTTTTCCTCTTCCTCCATCACTCCTAAGCTGCAGTTTCTGCCATGAAGTGTTCTTGGGGTCTTGGGTAAATGAGAACACCTCAAGTGAGCAGAGGATGTTGGCTAGGTTCAGGAATCGCTCCCAGGCTTCGGGGCTTTCCCTGGTGGCAACTGATCTCCAGTGATCCCCGCCTCCCAGTGGTCATACCCTCATGTGCTTCCTTACCATGCTTGGGAGAGTTGACTTGCATAAGCAGTAGGCTACTTGGAAAATGATAGATCTTGATTTCTGAGCCTAGCTCATGAACTACCTCATGGCTACCATCTTGTTTTCTCGGATCCCTTACGATGTGGGTGGCCAGCTTGTAAGTTATGACGAAGCGGGCCTGTGTGATAAGGACTGGAGGACCCTCTAGTCAGCAGCAGCCTTGTGAGTATGTCACCGTGGCAGCTGATGTTCCGGGCTCAGCCAAGCATCAGATGACTGCAGTCCTGCCTAACCTCTTCCTTTCCTGTGACCTCCCTGAGAGACCCTGAGCCTGCACCACCCAACGAAGCTGGGTGTAAATATTTGTTGTGTTAAGCTGCTAGGTTTTGGGATAATTTGTTACCCAGCCACAGGTAACTAGCCCGGGGTGTAAGAGAGCAGGATTGAAGAGTGGGCGAGTCTTAGAAGATCCTAGTCTTTGCTTTACAAGGACACTGGACAAAGTTCTTTGATTGCAAACAATAGAAACCAGCCCTGCCTCACCAACCCAGTTGATTGGAAAGTTTGAGAAAGCCAAAGATTGAGAAATCTGAAGAACCAGATCTGGAAAAAGCTGGGAAGCAGGTCCCAGTGCTGAGAGCTGGTCTTGTCCACGTCCCTCAGCAAGGACATGTGGACTCTCTTGGGGATTTCTCTGGGTTTTCCCCTTCCGTTCTGGGTGAGCAAGCTGCTAAGATTCAGATTGTCAGGGGAGAGCTGGTGGTTGACTAAGGATGCCTTACGTGCCTCAGCCTGATGCTGGGATTATATCCAGTGGAGGAGAGGTGATGTCCAAGGAAAACTGGGGGCTTTTTTTGAAAAGGGGGCCATGGACCACAGGGAAGAGTATAGAATAACAAAATTTGGGATTTGGCACTCCCTCGAGCCTCAGTAGCCATGGGCAAGCATTTCAGATCATCCTCTCTTCAAATCCCACAACCCCATGAGAAAGGTGTTTTGTTGGTGGTAGTTTTATTTTGTGTTTTAATGAAGCCAGGCCAGGATTCAAACTTGGGCCTGTGACTATCCAGAATCCATAGTCCACTCTTTACTGCCCAGTGGCATCAGAGCTTCTGCTTTGAAGACAGTTGAAGACATGGAGTCAGTCCCTTGTTCTTGGTTTATGGCTTGACCCAGTCCCCGCAGTTGTGGGCATTTGAAGAATGAACTAGTTATATGCTGGGTCAATAGGCGCGATCTCTCTCTCTCTCTCTCTCTCTCTCTCTCTCTCTCTTTCTCTCAGATTAATAAGTATTTTTGAAGTGCTAGGTAGATTTTGCAGCATGCTACAACATGGATAAACCTCAAGGAGATAATGTGAACTATTAGTGACAGGAAGGGTACACACTGTGATTCTCTCAGAAGAGTCCCAGCTAGAGACAGCTAGAGACAGGAAGCTGGTTTCCAGGGTCTGCGGGAAGGCCTGCTTCCTATGTAATGAGTTCAGAGTTTTCAGTCTTACAGGATGGGAAGTGTCCTGGAGCTGGAGGGGGTATGGCCTGCCACAACACAATAATGTATTTGACAACACTGAACTGGTTCCCAAAAAAATGGCTCAGCTGGAAAATTTTATATTTGTGTGTATTTTGCCACAATTTTTTAAAATATGTAAAGTTATTGCTTCTTCCATGGAAATGGACTCTGGAACAAGCAGCTGTCTTTTTTGAGGCTTCTGCTTAGAATTTCTAGGCATGTTTGATGGGACTTTACACTATTGTTTTTGGTAAATATTTATTTACTTTTATGAGAAAGATAGTCTTACAGAGGGAAAGATCTTCCATCATCTGGTTCCCCCCCAGAGTGTCCACAACAAGCCAAAGCCGAGCTGATCTGAAGCCAGGAGCCAAGAGCTTCTTGCAGGTCTCCCACGTGAATGCAGGGTCCCAAAGACTTGGGCCATGCTCTACTGCTTTCCCAGGCCATAAGTGGAGAGCTGGGTGGGAAGTGATACTACTGAGAGAAGAAGCAGTGTCCATAAGGGATGCCGGCACTTGAAGGTTGAAGGTTAGCTTGAATCACTGCACCACCCCCAAGGAAACTGCTTTTGATGAAGACTTGAAAGTGAAAAAGGGGCCTGGCGCAGTGGCCTAATGGCTAAAGTCCTTGCCTTGAATGTGCTGGGATCCCATATGGGAACCAGTTCTAATCCTGGCAGCCCCACTTCCCATCCAGCTCCCTGCTAGTGGCCTGGGAAAGCAGTCGAGGACAGCCCAAAGCCTTGGCACCTTGCACCCACATGGGAGACCTGGAAGAACCTCCTGGTTCCTGGCTTCAGATCGGTGCAGCACCGACCATTATGGTCACTTGGGCAGTGAGTCATCGACGGAAGATCTTCCTTTCTGTATGTCTGACTTTGCAATAAAAAAGTGAATACATCTTAAAAAAAGTAAAAGAGTTGGGGAACAGATGGGGTGGTTAAATATGGAAAGGATGTATGTTTAATGGGTCCTAAAATTAGATGTTAATATATTTGACTTGGGGTAAAATTCTCTACCTGCCCAGGAACCAGGATAATGAGTATTTAGCAACTGAAGACTTTGTGAGTAATTGAAGAGTCCAGAATAGGACGCTCTGCAGGCCTGTCAGGGGCCTTTGCAGGCTCTCTGAGCTTTGGATCGAGTTCTAAGGTAGCAGAAAGAGTGCCCAGGTAGTGAGAGCTTTACCAAGCTGGATAGGACTGTAACCCAAGCTGGCAGCTGGGGAAGAAGCTGAGGTGGCTGCTGGGCGTGCAGGCTGAGGCGACAGCCCAGGGACCCGGCTTTGTATCAGGGTGCCATCTGATGCCAGTGGCCAGCTCTCAATCCAAGAGATTGACTATCCCGTCAAACTGGAAGGTCAGGGTAAAACAGGCTGCAGGCTTGGGTAATTATGCGTTTGGTGGCGCCATCAGAGCTCAGGGTCTTTCCATCTCTACTGCCCCCAGCTCTTACAGCAGCCCAGGTTGGTTCTGCTCCTGGTCGGCTGCCAGAGGCATTCAGGCCTCTTTTCACTTCCTCCTCCTTCAGATCTGGTCAGGGAAAGGGTGACTACCTGCAGCTGTCTCCAAAGCAATGACCCTTTTCTGTAAGCACCCTCCCTGTCCCAACTTCCCCCTTTCTGATTCCATCGATTGCTGCGGGGAAAGGGTCCTTGAAGGTCGGCCCGACGCAGAGCTCAGCAGATGTGGGGTCTGCTGTTTCTTGAGTTGGGAACTGATGGACACCTGGACAAAAGTGAGGACTTGCTCAATGAGTAAAGCCAAGGAGCTGCAGAGCCCCTGGAACATTATAAGCAGGGATGTGCTATGGCAGTATTCTTGTTGGGGCCGGTGTTGGGTGCAGCGACTGCCCAGGTCCAAGACCCATCTCCTCTGCTTCCCATCCAGTGTCCTGCCGTGTACACCCAGGGAGGCAGCAGGTGATGGCTCAAGTGCTTGGGCCCCTGTCGCCATGTTTGCTCAGCATGGCCCTGCAGAGCTGAATGAGGGCTCTCCAGGAAGTGATTCAGGCCCAAACCTCAAACCAGGGGCGGTAGAGGGCCTGCCTGTCCCGTCTCGAGTGATCTAGGCAAGTTCATTCACCCTTCCTCCTGTTGTGTGACTGTTTAACTCAGGCCTTCAGGATTGGGGGAGGCCTCCAGCAGGGAGAACTGCCGGTCTTACTCCTTCTACCAGCCCCATGCTAGTCTCCAGAGACAGCTTCACAGTGGCAGCCAAAGAAGCTGCTCAGCCAGCTCACCATGACCCCACCAGGTGGACAGTGACCATGACCCCACCAAGTGGACCTGTGGCAGCCAAAGAAGCTGCTCAGCCAGCTCACCATGATCCCACCAGGTGGACAGTGACCATGACCCCACCAAGTGGACCTGTGGAGGTAACGGTGACAGCAGTAGTAATGGCTGAACCACACAATGAATGTATTTAGCAGTGCTGATCCTGACACTTAAACATGATTAAGATGATAGATTTTACATATATTTTACTGCAGTTTTTTAAAAAAAGAAGAATATTAATCATCAGGGCCGAACAGATCCCACCTATGTCGGTCTCTCCTTCCACACTTGTTCCTGCTCAGTCTGTTGATGCATAGTGTTCAGCCACAGCAGCCTTTTGTGGGTTCCTGGGCACACCGTGTCCATTCCTGCTGCAGTCCACATGCTCTTTCTAAGGCACTGCTGTCCTCTCCCACTGGCCCTTGTCTCTGCTCCATTATCACCTCCCCAGGGGCCTCCCAGTTAGAACCCAGTGAGTATTGGTTGAAGGCAGAACTGGACGTGCACCTTGTGGGATCTGGTGCTCCGGCTGTGCAGTGAAGCACACAAGAGCTGGTTGCCCTGAACCCACTCTGCTTCGCGAGAATACTGATTTGCATTGTGGAGGAACTTCGCATCGTTTGTGGTTCCTGTTTTTGCGAGTGAGGCACGTGATGTAAATGTGAGTGACAGTGTTTTGCATTTAGGAGGTCGTGCAGATTTGGCACTTACTACTATGCCCCGGGGGTTTCCAGCTTTATAACACATCTGGGCACAACATTGGCGTCCTGGTCTTCCCCTCCAGGCCAGTGTCACTCGAAGCCCTGCCCTCCACCCTTGTCCCAATCTGATGGCTAGAAGGGAGGGGGTTAGAGAACCCCTCGTGGCTAAGGCCATCCAGTATTGTCTTTATTTATCCATCTGATACATGTTCACTGTGTGCTGGGCCATGGTAGGCTTGAGGGTACAGAGCAATACGACTGGACATTCATTGTGGGTGCCCAGTCCACAGGTGTCTGTTACCCTGATTTATTATTGCTTGCTAAGCCTGTTAAATGGGCAAGTGTTGGACAGAGCAGCTGAGATGTCGCCTGGGCCACCTGCAGCTCCCGTAAGAGTGCCTGATCTGAATGATGGCTTCACTCTAATTCCAGCTTCCTGTTCACATGCACCGCGGGAGGTGGCAGATGATGGTTCAAGCACAGGAGTCCCTGCCACCCACACAGGAGACCTGGATGGAACTCCTGGCTCCTGGCTTGGGCCTCACCCACCCCTGGCTGTTGTGGGCATTTGGGGATTGAACTAGTAGATGGAAGATGTCTCACTGTCAGTCCCTGTCTCTATTTCAAATAAATAGTGACATTTTGAAACAGTGAACAGAAACTTAAAGGCTGTGCCTGAGAAAGAGCCTTTTTTTTTTTGTAAGATTTATTTTTATTGGAAAGTACAGAGAAGAGAAGAAACAGAAAGGAAGATCTTCAGTCCTCTAATTAACTCACTAGGCAGCCGCAACAGCTGGAGCTGAGCTGATCCGAAGCGAGAAGCCTGGAGTCTCCCAGGTCTCCCACGCAGGTGCAGCGTCCCAAGGCATTGGGCCATCCTTGACTGCTTTCCCAGGCCACAAGCATGGAGCTGGATGGGAAGCAGGGCCGGCAGGATTAGAACTGGTTCCCATATGGGATCCTGGCGTATACAAGTTGAGGGCTATAGCTGTTAGACTACTGTACCAGGCCGCCAGAAAGAGCCTTGTTACTCCTAGACTGTAGTGACAAGTTGGGAAATGGCGAGCCTCATAGCAAACTGATTGATAGGCAGATCTGCTTATCCTTGGACAGGTCAACCAGCGGGACACTCCTTTCATTTGAATTCCATTATCTTACATAAGCATGTTCAAAGTAATATTTGGGATACAAGTCGGCTAGAAATAACATTTATCTGGGATTCTGCTGTTTTATTTGCTAAACCTGGCAGCCTAACCCTAAGGTGCTGGACAAACAGTGGAAGAACATTGTAGGCTGGGGGGACACAGCATCCAAAAGCATAGAGTGGGAAGAAGAGGTACGAACTCCACATGGCTTCCAGCTTCAAGCTGGGCAGGAGGGTCCATGAGTCAGGCTCCATGCACAGGTATTTTGTGCCTATTAGGTGTTAAACGTTTGCTCTTAGACACTGTCCTAAGAATTTGGCGGGGCAGGATACAGACAGCTTGAAACAGGCAGTAGGAACAGAGAGCAGTGTGCATAGGCAGGGGCACGGGGACCCAGAGTGCACCATGGGGAGCCGAGGGTGGCCTCAGTGAGATCGGCTGTGCCCGGTCAGGCCCAGCACTGGTGCTGGGGATACAGGCCACAGGCCCTAAGCTTGAGCAGCTCCAGGCCTTTGTGTATGCTGATCTCTGCCTGCCCTTTCATAGACCTCAGCTTTATCTTTTCCTTTTTCAGATTTTTCTTGGAAAGGCAGATCAGATTTACAAAGAACGCTCTTTCATCCACTGGTTCACTCTTCAAACAGTCATGCGACGGCTAGAGCTGAGCCAATCTGAAGGTAGGAGCTTTTTCTGGGTCTCCCATGCCGGTGTAGGGTCCCGAGGCTTTGGGCCAGGGAGCTGGACAGGAAGTGGAGCAGCTGGGACAGGAAACAGCACCCATTTGAGATCCTGGCGTGAGAAAGATGAGGATTGAGCCGTTGCAGTGGGCCCTGTCTTCATTTCCTCATCCAATGGTCTCCCTGTCCCTCTCTGACTGGACCAGGTGTCCTTGTGCATTTGTCCTTCTCACCTGCTGGACTGTGGTCCCCTAGACACAAGAGCCACATCCATGTTCTCATCTCCCTGTGTGCCCTTATGCCTAGCTTGTCGTCTATGAAAGAGAAATGAGTGTGTGTTAATCAGTGAATGAACTCCTAGGGTACTAGGCAATTCAGGCGCCTGGAAAGAGCCAGGCAGGCAATGTAATGAAAGACACATGAGGAGGAGAGAATAGGAAGGACCAGGCCTCTGCCCAGTGAATGCAGCTGCTCAGCGACAGAGATGTGGGAAGGGGGGATTTCTGTGGTTCGAAAGATTCATTTAGTCATTCAAGACACAAAATCATGTATAGATCTGCCGGTTCATTTCCCTGATCACTGTCAAGGGCCGAAGGTGGGTGCCACGGTGGAATTAGTGTTCCTATAAGAAGAGGAAGGAAGCGGAGGGCTCCCTCTGTCACTCTGCCACGTGAGGGCCCAGCAGAAGGCGGGGAAGTGGGGGCTGCAGCTGGAGCGCAAGCCCCCTCCCACAGGAATCTGATTTGGGGGCAGCTTCCAGAAGGGTGAGAACCAAGTCTGCTGTGCTACTTTTTTGTTTGTTTTAATGGTTTATTTTAAGATTTATTTATCTATTTGAAAGCCAGTGTAGCAGCAGCAGAGAGAGGAATTTGCCTGTCCACTGATTCACTCCAAATGGCCACAGCAGCCTGACCTGAACTGGGCCACAGCCAGGATCCAGGAACTCCATCTGGATCTCCCACATGGATGGCAGAGGCCCAGTCCCTTGGGCCATCTCCCATTACCTTCCCAGGCACATTAACAGGGAGCTGGATTGGAAGCAGAGTAGCCAGGACTGCAGTCAACACTCAGAAATGCCAGTGTGACAAGCACTGGCTTCCCCTAGCTCCTGGGGTTTTATTGATAACGATGTTTATTTTGAAAAGAGTTCCAGAGAGAGTAGGTGAGACACACACTAGTTCACTCCCGAGATGACCACAACGGCCAGCAGTTGTAGAGCAGAACAAAGCTGGGAGTTTCCCACATGGGTGGCTGGCAGGACTTGGGCCATCTGCCTGCTGCTTGTCCCAGGCCATTAGCAGGAATTGGAAGTGGAGCAGCCAGGATAGCCCATGGGATGCCAGCATCACAGGGGCACAGCTTCATCTGCTGCACTTACTTTTAACTGCTTAAGACACTTAGCTGTGGTGTTATAACAGCCTGAGTTGGCACCTGGCACACAGCAAGTCTAGTCACTCGCTGTCGAGCACGGCTTCCCTATTTCCACGTGGAAGGGTGTGAGAACAGTCAGACGGGGAAAGGTGTGTGGCTAGAACTGTTCTGGAGCTGAACTAGCGAGGCAGCTGTTACTTTCGAAGGTAGATAGTGTGTTTATTTGAGATAGTGTACCTACCTAGTGTATCAGCTGGAGAAAAACGGAAGGGACTGTAGGGACAAATGTGTTTGGTCACAGAACACTGTGCGTTGTCTACACCGCCCACCGTCCGTGGCCTAGCCCCTCTTTGAGAAGCATTGGAACTCTGAAAGTTGATGCACGGGCAAAGCAATTCCTGCCGCTCCACTCACACGACGACTCGGGATGCTTGCCAAGCTTGTCTCCCGTTTCTCCACATGGAGCTTTCAGCGTTGCCTTGTCCCCCACACACGTGTCCATTGGCTTCTTCGGGCTGCTGATCACACCTGCTTACTTACCTTGCTTAAAGAAACACATACACTATTTAGCATCTGGCATTCTCCCAGTGTGATAATCAAGACGGGCAGAGTGTGTGTGTGTGTGTGTGTGTGTGTGTGTGTGTGTGTGTGTGTTATCCTTCCACGAAACGAGTAGGCCTGGTGCAATGGCTCAGTTGACTAATCTTGCAAGTGGCATTATCCTGTATGGGTCTAGTTTGTGTCTTCGCTGCTCCAGCTCCCTGCTTGTGGCCTGGGAAAGGAGGAGAGCCCAAAAAGCCCAAAGCCTTGGGACCTTGTACCTGCATGGGACACCCGGAAGAAGCTCCTGACTCCTGGCTTAAAATCTGCTTAGCTCGGGCCCGGTGGCGTGGCCTTGCGGCTATAGTCCTCGCCTTGAAGGCCCCGGGATCCCATATGGGCGCCGGTTCTAATCCCGGCAGCTCCACTTCCCATCCAGCTCCCTGCTTGTGGCCTGGGAAAGCAGTCGAGGACGGCCCAATGCATTGGGACCCTGTACCCGCGTGGGAGACCTGGAAGAGGTTCCAGGTTTCTGGCATCGGATTGGTGCGTACCGGCCCGTTGCGGCTCACTTGGGGAGTGAACCATCGGACGGAAGATCTTCCTCTCTGTCTCTCCTCCTCTGTGTATATCTGGCTGTAATAAAATGAATAAATCTTAAAAAAAAAAAATCTGCTTAGCTCTAGCCTCTGCCTCCATTTGAAGAGTAAACCAGGGCCCGGCACCATAGCATAGTGGTTAAAGTCCTCACCTTGAACGCACTGGGATCGCATATGGGTGCCAGTTCTAATTCCGGTAGCTCCACTTCCCATCCAGCTCCCTGCCTGTGGCCTAGGAAAGCAGTCGAGGACGGCCCAAAGCTTTGGGACCCTGCACCTGTGTGGGAGACCCGGAAGAGCTCCTGGCTTCAGATTGGAGCAGCACAGACTTTTGCAGCTGCTTGGGGAGTGAACCAGCGGACGGAAGATCTTTGTCTCTGTCTCTCCTCCTCTCTGTATGTCTGCCTTTCCAATAAAAATAAATCTTAAAAAAAAAAAAAGTAAACCAGTGGATGGAAGATCTTTCTCTTCCGTTTTCTCTGTAAATATGTCTTTCCAAGAAAAATAAAGATTTTCCAACCCTGTGTGATGTTTAATTCTTGCAACTGAATCAAAACAGTGCTAAATTATGGCAATGTTTACATTTTGGGAGTGAGTACTTAACTGTATGGTCACTCTGCAAATGCCACTTTTAAAGCTGTTAATAGACTGCACCTTTTCTTTCACAAGGATGTGTCATATTTAAATTTTTACATTCATCACGGCTATGTGTAGAACGGGGGTGGGAGGAATGTAATTTTTCATGGGAATTTTGACATGAGAGGAAACTACTCATTTATTTATACAATAGGCTTGGCTCATAAATTGTTTTTTTTTCAGACTTCATATTCCTAGTGTGGAATATGACTTTTAGCAGCAAATTTTGAATGTAGACTGACAGACATAGCTGAATGTCTTAATAAATTTACATTTGATGAAAAAAAAAAGTATAACACATCGTTTTAGGGAGGGGAATAAACCCTAAAGCATACTGAGGTGCGTTGTTCGTCTGAATTAAAGATTAACTTGGGCCCCCGCATGTAGCCTAGTGGCTGAAGTCCTGGCCTTGCATGCGCTGGGAGCCTGGTGGCCCACCTTCCCATCCAGCTTCCTGCTTGTGGCTTGGGAAAGCAGTCAGGAATGACCCCAAAGCCTTGAGGCCCTGAACCCAAGTGGGAGACCTGGAAGAGGCTCCTGGCTCAGCTCAGCTCCGGCCGGCCGCTCGGAGAGTGAATCATCGAACAGAAGATCTTTTCTGTCTCTCTTCCTCTCTGTATATCTGACTTTCCAATAAAAGTCAATCTTGTAAAAAAAAAAAAAAAGATTAACTGTCCGCCGTGCCACTACTTTATTTGGTAACCCCACTTCCTCCAGGGAAGAGAGGGCATAAGTTTTGCCGGGTTAGCCTGATGGATGCACGGAGACCTTCGCGGCACAGGTCTGAGCTCGGGGGCGGTGCCTGTTGGTGGGCGTGGTCAATAGCGGCCCCGCCCCGTCACGTGCCGGCCTGCGCCTGCCGCGTCGGCAGCCGGGGAGCGCGCAGGCGGCGGCAGCTGGAAGGCCGGGTACCCGGGCTGGCCGCTGCGGTGGGGCTGGGCTGATGGCGGCGACGGCGGTGGCGGCGGGGACGGGGGCGACGGCGGGGACCGAGTCGTCCGGGGGACCCCCGGGGCCGGCGGCGGCGCTGGAACTGTGGCTCAGTGAGTAGCCTGCGGCCGCCCCTCAACGAGGGTCAGTGCGGCGTGTGAGGCCTCCTTTCCCGCCGCCCGGGGCCTGCCTCCGGCGGGGAAGGCCAGCCAGCGGCTTCGTGTTCAGGATCGCCAGGGCTGCAGACCCGTCGCTGCTCAGCCCCGGCTCCGGCTGCACGGTGGCCGGCGTGTGTGCGCCCCTTTGCCCAGCGCTGTGCCCAAGGCCCTCTTCAGGACCCCAGGGTAGCACCGATTGTCCGCCGCGGGGGGTGTCGGGCAGGACACGCAGGCGGTGTGGTGAGGGACTGCACGGTCGCTGTCGGGCTGCTGCGTTTAATGTCAAAACAGGCCTTTATGCCTTCTGTGTGTGTTTCTCCCGCCAGACTTCTTAGGTTGGGCTTCCCGGAGCCCTAGCGGATAGGGGTTGGCGTGTTTGTGGCCCCTTTTACCAAGGAGGAATTGAGAGTGGAAAGGGATAAAATGCCCCTCCCCGCTACACACGCACACTTTGTGTAGGGCTGTGGGAGGGGCTGGGGATGCTGAGACGCCTAACCCAGCGCGGGGATGTCCTTGCTCACCGACACAGTTTGGACACCAGCAGCAGCTGGTTAACGGGATTGGGGGAGGGGCGATCATGGTGCTGGGGGTGGGGAGCTGCCGGTCACCGTTGCAGGCCGAGGAACCTGCCTGTGCAGGGCTGAGGATGAACAGTTCTGGCCCCAAGGAGGTCATCCAGGGCGAAGCCGCGAGAGCGAGGAGTGTGCAGAAGAAGGTGCAGGCCTGACTGAGGCAAGGGGGGCCGGCATCCCTCGGGGGTCAGCTGCAGGAAGGCGGTTCCTCCCTGTTCTCTTCTGGCGTGTCGGGGGCTGTTGGGCCGAGTCCAGCCAGGGCAGTGTGATCCGGCAAGCTGGTTAAAGGCGCCGCCTGTAACCCATAGGAACTGGTTATAGAGTCGGACTGAGAGGTGATTAAAAGCTCTCTTGGCGGTGTTTACCGGCCGCAGCAGGAGGAGAGCAGGAAGGAGTGGTAGGGCTGATTCTTGCTGGAGCTCTGGAGTGGAGTCTGGCGGGCTTCCCGGGTTTCAGGGTCACATAAATGATTGTTGGGGGAGCCTGGGCTGGGAGGAGGAGCCCACTGTGCGGCTAGCAGGGCTGCAGCTGCAGCTGAGAGATGCTCCCCAGGCAGTTTGGGTCAAAGAGGAGGTTTGGGAGTCGCCGGTTGCCTGGCGACACTGTATTCTTAAGAGTTATTTATTTGGAAGGCAGATACATCCCATTTGCTATTCACTCCCCAAACATCCACAGTAGCCAGGGCTGGGCCAGGCTGAAGCTAAAAGCCAGGAACTCCATCCAGGTCTCCCGTAGGGGGTGACAGGGCCCACCAACACTTGAACCTCCGGGTGCATTAGCAGGAAGCTGGATCTGAAGTGGAGGAGCCAGGACTTGGACCCCAACCCCTCCAATATGGAATACACTGCCCTTGAGGCTGCATGTTAAGTAGAGCAGCGATTTGGAAGACGTGCCCTGGAAAGCCCCAATATTGATGAGTAGAGGAGGAAAGGGGGCTGGCGTGGTGGTACAGTGCGTTACACCACGGATTACAACTCTGTCTTCACATATTGGAGCCTAGTTCAAGTCTCAGCTGCTCCACTTGTGATCCAAACCCCTGCTGATTTTCCTGGGAAAGCAGAAGATGGTCCAAGTGCCTGGATCTTGGCCACCCACGTGAGAATGAGACCCGAGTGGAGGTCTGGGTTCCTAGCCCTATGCGGAGTGAATCTGAGATGGAAGATCTCTGTCCCTCTTGCTCTGTCATTCTGCCTTTCAAATAAATAAAACTGACCTTTTTTGTATTATTATTATTTTTGAGAGTGAGTAGGGAGAAGCTGGAGAGCAGGGAGGTGCAGGTGGGGTGTGGTTGGCACTCTGGCTGCTTACGGAGCGTGCTGAGAAGGCGCAGCTCTGAGCTTAGGAGCCAGCAGGTCACTTGTTAGTTCTCACGGAGTTGGACACAGACAGTTGGGAGGAAGCGTCGACAGCTTTGACGGGTCACATGGTAACGGGCAGCTCATCCAGGGGGAGGCCAAGAGGAAGTGTCTGGACTGAGGTGCCCAAGCAGCTCCAGCTTCTTTGGGGGGATGCTGTCCAAAGTGGCCGGCCCCTCTGGTTTCCGAAGGAAGGCTGGAATCTGTATGCCAATGGGAAGGTGTGCTTGAATGTGGGAGAGGGGAGAGGGTGGTAAGGGGGAATTTGAATGTAAAGGAGTTTACAAGGAGGAAGGATCAGGGGGGTCTTCTACCTGGATGTTCCTTAGGGGGATGGTGGAGTTGGCCCTCTGCAGGGGGCGTCCAGGTGCTGGAGGAGGAGGAGGCCAGAGCTGGAAGGGCTGCCCCAGTCAGAGGGAGGGCAGTATTTTTGAGTATTTAGGGAAGGAGATCAAGAGGACTACACGTGGAAGTGAGCTATCAGTTCCACAGCCCCAGTTGCTGAGCGCTGGGGGCTGAGGCAGAACTTAGCAGGTTGGAAACAGCTGGTGAGAGAAACCGGAGTCTCCCTCCCACAAGCATTGCCCAGCCTCTGACCCCTGACGGCCTGGGAGCCTGCTCATTCACTGCCTCTCTGCCAAGACCCACTAGATGCCAGTAATACATCTCCCCTTCCAAATCTTCTTTTTTAAGCTATTATATATACATTTTAATCAAAATATCAGATTTACAGAGGGAAGGCGAGACAGAGAGAAAGATCTTCCATCCACTCACTAGCTGACTCTCCAAATGGCTGCAACAGCCGGAGCTCAACTGATCCAAAGCCAGTAACCGGGAGCTTCTTCCTGGTCTCCCATGTGGGTGTAGGATCTCAAGGCTTTGGGCCGTCCTCCACTGCTTTCCCAGGCCACAGGCAGGGAGCTGGATGGGAAGTGGAGCAGCCGGGACACAAATGCCTCTATGAGATCCCAGTGCTTGCAGGTGGAGGGTTAGTCATTATGCCAGCCCCTCCCCTTCCCAGGCTTAACCACGAAGAGTGCCCCTAGTCATTGCCAGGTTTCCTGGGGAAGTGGGGGAAGGGCAGGGTCTCCTCCACCCTGCTCCCCGGGAGGTCCCCCTCTGGGGTGTCCAGTGGACTTCAGACAAGAATTGCAGTCTGTGTGACCATGTTCTTTTCCTTCTGGGAGTAGGATTAGAGAAGGTGAACTGTGGTTTAAACTGACACCGGTGGATGGGGAGACAGCTGTTGTAGGACCCAGGGCAGGGGGGGCTCAGCACAGTCTGCGGTTGAAGGCAGGTGCCTGCTGCAGGTGCCTGAGGATTAAATAAGCCTGGCTCACTGACAGATCTTACCTGAGCACGCAGGGCAGTGGTGTTATGAAGATGAGAACAGAAAGGCTTGGAGTTGTGGAGCATCAGAGGTGTGAGTGCATGGAGCGCCCTTAAAATAGTGCCTGCCAGTGGCAGGGCCAGTAAGTGCTTGCAGTTCTTATCTCTGTTGCAGTTGAAGTGGCTGAGCACTCACTCATCCTAGTTTAGCCCAGACATCAGTAGAAGGAAAGAATTGAATCCCTGCTGTGGACTGAGCTCGCCCAGGAGCCCTCAGTAGGGTGGAGATTCTTGTCCTGTCTTGAATTTGCTGTCTGTCCTATCCTTGCTGTGTAGCCAGCAGAAATCATTTATTTTTCCCATTGACAGAAAGCTGTGGTTTTCCCACTTATTGGTCCAGGTTAGACCATTCGTCCATATTGTGCCTGGTATCCATGGGGGGGGGGCGGGTGAAGATGGCCAGGAGGAAGAAACACGAGGATGCAGACCCCTAGGGTGGGTAGAGAGTGAAAGTGCACCCACCTAGTCTTTGGACCTAGACTCGCCTGTGGCATTCCCCCAAGGGAACGTCAAGGGTTGGGGACTCTTTAAAAATACGCTCAGCAGGGCTGGGCTTGTGGACAGTGGGTTGAGCCACCGCCTATGATGTTCGCATCCCATATGAGCACCGGTTTGTGTTCTTGCTGCTTCACTTCCCATCTAGCTTCCCACTGATGGCCTGGGAAAGCAGCAAAAGGGGGCTCAAGTGCTTGGGCCCCTGTCACAAATGTGGAGGCATGAGAGAAGCCCCTGGCTTCAGCCTGCCCAGCCGAGGATGGTGCAGCCATCTGAGGAATGAACCAGTGGATGGAAGGTCTTTCCCTCTTTCTGTAACTCTTTAAGTGTTTTTGTCTTGTTTTTTAAAAAGTAATAAACAGTACAAACAGTGGCTCTGTGCTCTGCTCATGGCCTCTCCTGCCCTGCCCTGCCCTGCCCTAGCCTCATGTGACTACAGGTAACACTGCTCTCCTCCCTATTTGCAAGTACTGGAATTCACTAGCCCACCCCCTCTTGTGCTGTTTGTAACAGCAATGATTGGTCCTCCTGTTCTAGTATCTTGCCTTCCTCCAACCCCACCTTCTTGCCTCTCTTGCTCTGGGAAGGCCAGGCTTGCAGTCTGTTTATAATACAAGTTTTTTTGTTTGTTTTGTTTTTTCAAGATTTTTTTTCTTGGAAAGTCAGATTTACAGAGAGGAGAGAGAAAAAGATCTGTTTGTTCACTCTCCAAGTGGCCACAATGGTCAGAGCTGAGCCTAACCAAAGCTAGGAGCTGA
Organism: Ochotona princeps; assembly: GCF_030435755.1. Lineage (NCBI taxonomy): Eukaryota > Metazoa > Chordata > Mammalia > Lagomorpha > Ochotonidae > Ochotona > Ochotona princeps. Next base: position 21,085,458 of record NC_080855.1, on the reverse strand, counting down.
GCAGATTTGAAGCCAGGAACCAAGACCTTTTTCTGGATCTCCCACGTGGGTGCCGGTTCCCATGACTTTGGGCCATCCTCTGCTGTTTTCCCAGACCACAAGCAGGGAGCTGGATGGGAAGCGGAGGAGCCAGAACACAAATTGGCACTCATATGGGATGCTGCCATTTGCAAGGAGAGGATTAGCCAACTGAGCCCTCGCACCGGCCCTGTAATTCGAGTTTCTTGCAGACTGAGTGTGTTCTCTGGGAGCCAAGCCTGTTTTCTACGTGCACCCCCAGGGAAGCACTCTGGGGTGAGCTAGCTGTTGAGGGCCTGAATCCTGTAGCTCGCAGCCTCAGGGATCCCCCGTGCTGGGGTGGTGATCCTGGGAGTTGCCAGCTGTCAAGAGGTAAGTTGGTTTCTGAACTAGTCACACTCTGAGGAACCATTTCACACACAACCAGAGTTCTCAGCTGTTGGCTTAATCCTCTGGCATGTAGCAAGTGCCATGTGAACCACACACATGTGGCTGTTATTAAGCAAGTGTGAGGGGCTTTCAAAAAAATTTGTGGAGGAGGAAAAAAAAAGTTCATGGAGAGCTCAGCGCAATTTAGCCTAGTGGTTAAATCCTCACCTTGCATTAGCCAGAATCACATATGAGCGCTGGTTCATATCCTGGCTGCTTCACTTCCCATCCAGCTCCCTGCTTGTGGCCTGGGAAAGCAGTGGAGGACGGTTCAAAACCTTGGAACCCTGCACCTAAAAGAAGCTTCAGGCTCCTGGCTTCAGATTGATTCAGCTCCAGCTGTTGTGGGCACTTGGGGAGTGAACCAGTAGATGGAAGATCTTTCTCGCTGTCCTTTTCTCTGTAAATCTGACTTTACAATTTAAAAAAGTTTGTGGAAAATGGAATTAAAATGATTATTTTGGTGCAAAAAATATCTTGAAATCCATTTATATAATGAGATCTGAATAGTTCATGGAAAATGTATGTTAAGAAAAAATTATGCACAGACTCCAAGATTTTTTTACACTAAAATACTTAAAAAAAAAAAAAAAAGATTTTCTTTTTATTGGAAAGTCATTTACAGAAAGGAAGATCTTCTGTTGGATGATTCACTCCCCAAGTGGCTGTAACGGCCAGAGCTGAGCCAATCAGGAGCCAGGAGCTTCTTGTTTTTCTCTGAGCTTCATGAAGTCCCCTTGTGTAGGGCCATAGAGTAATACTTGGGACCCTGTGCCTGCTTTTTCCCATCCCCCGCCCTGCAGATGCACCCTGCCTTCTCTGGTGGCAGTGCCTCCATGCCCTGCAGCAGTGCGTGGGGGATTTCCTTGCTAGGCCTGTGGGGCCCTGGCCGCTCCTGGGAGCAGCAGATGGTGTCAGTGGCTGATAGGACACAGCTGCTGGGCCTCCAGTGGCAGTGGGTGGGGGTGAGGGCTGTTGTTTCCTGGAGTGTCTCACAGCAGACTGTGTGTGAAGACTGTTGTTTCAGAAGTGACACAGCCGCCTCCTGGCAGCAGCCATGTGTCCAGCCAACTGGGCAGACGCTGCATAGTGCATTCATTCCAAAGACAGCAGTGCCAAGATCCCCCCTAGGCACCAATGCAGCTAGCAGGGTTCCTGAGAAACTCTGGGCAGGAAAGCAAGGCCAGTTCCCAAGAGGAGGCCCCCCCTGCTTTTGTCAAAACAAGCCCAGTAAAAGGAAAACAAACAAAACCCTGCCTCCTAGGAGCAGTGGAGACCTCAGGGCTTGGGGGCTGAATTCTAGTCTGTTCTTGTACTCTGCAGCGGGCTGGGATTGTCCCAGTGTAAAATGGTGGTGGTGGGAGCCCATGTAGTGGTGTGCTGTGATTCAATGGCTAAATCTTCACCTTGAACTCTCTGGGATCCCATGTGGGTACCAGTTGGTATCCTGGCTGCTCCACTTCCCATCTAGCTCGCTGCTTGTTGCCTAGGAAAGCAGTGGAGAATGGCTGAAAGCTTTGGGACCCAGAATAAGCTCCTGGCTTTGAATCAGCTCAGCTCCAGTCATTGGGGCCACTTGGGGAGTAAACTAGTGGACAGAAAATCTTTGTCTCTCTGCAGATCTCCCTTTGCAAGAAAATAATGAATCATTCTTTAAAAACAAAAGTGGCCCTAATGTGTCAGTAAAGGTAATGGTGATGTTTCCATATTCAACGGCAAAAAAAGATGTGCTTGGGCGCTCAGTGCAGCCCCAGCTGTGCCAAGAACATGGAATGGTAACCGGCCCGCAATAAGGAATCTTCCAAAATGACAGCTGTAACTTTCTTTTTTTTTTTTAAATTTGTTTATGAAAGAGCAAGTGAGAGACAGAGATCTTCCAGTCTCTGGTTCACTCCCCAAATGGCTGCCTTGGTTTGAACTGGGCTGATATGAAGGTGGGATCCAGGAGCTTCTTCCAGTTCTCCCATGTGGGTGCAGGGTCCCAAGGCTTTGGGCCATCCTCTGCTGCTTTCCCAGGCCATAACAGGGTACTGGGTTGGAAGTGGAGCAGCTTGGAACAGGAAGTGGTGCAAATATGTGATGCTGGCACCACAAGGTGGAGGATTAGCTTGCTATACCCCTGTGCTGGCCCTGTAGGTCTGGCAGCTGTTACTTAGTTTTGAGCTGTGTTGAAACTTCAGCAAATCCACAAGACACAGATTCTAGCAAGTAAAAAATAAAAGGAACTGATTTGCAGGTAGGAGACCTCTCTGCTGCTGGCCTTGACTTGTTCAGAACATGACCTTGGAGGCTGCTTCTTTCTCTAAAGACTGGTACCTGGCAGGGGCAGGATTCTGGCAGGTGAGCTTGCCCCCCCACCCCCTGCTTTCTGAACTGGAGGTGTGTTTACCTGTTGCAGTCAGAATTCCTTTGAAGTATCAACCTTGACCTAACCAGTGTAGAATTACTTGGGGGAGTTGAAAGGCAGATTCTAAGACCTGCAGTTTCACATAAATGGTGTGGCAAGTAGCCACTGGCAGTCTGACTTCTAGGGGTCCAGTTCTTCTGGGCATATCAAGTGTGTTTGTAACTTAACAGACTGGGTTTATGGGGATATAACCCCATTGTAAGTCACAGCTGTGGTTGGTGGCTTCTGCCTTCGGGAGTTTTGTTCTTGGCTTCTGTCAGGTGTGGCACAGTAATGAAGGGTTATTGATTACTTACCACATACTGCTGTAAGACACTGTCTCCTTTAAATCATAGTCCTGGGCCCTAGTGGCTAAAGTCCTCGTCTTGAACATGCTGGGATCCCATATGGGCACTGGTTCTAATCCTGGCAGCTAGCTCTGCTTCCCATCCAGCTCCCTGTGGCCTGGGAAAGCAGGCAAGGATGGCCCAAAGCTTTGGGACCCTGCTTCTGCATGGGAGACCCGGAAGAGGATTTGGGCTCCTGGCTTCGGATCGGCGCAGCACCGGCCATTGTGGTCACTTGGGAAGTGAATCATCGGATGGAAGATATGTCTCTGTCTCTCATCCTCTCTGTATATATATCTGACTTTGCAATAAAAATAATAAATAAGTCTTAAAAAAAATAAAGCCCACGTAAGAGCTACAGTTCAGAGAGGGAAAAGGTAGCCGTTGCCTTGTGGAGTGGGACATAAACAGACTGAGGACATCTTCATGAGCAGGCGGTATTTTGGGGACCTGAAGGATGGGCAGGATTTCTGAGAGAGGCCAGTGGGGAGAGCCCCGGTGGAGTGAGGGACTCCTGGGAATGGACCATCTTGTCTCCCCACTCCACCTGGAACCAGGACAGTGGGGGCTTAGCAGGCAATTGCACAGCCTCTGAGCCCCGCTGTTGGCACACGTGACTTCCTCGTGACATTGGCGTGAGTGCTGTCAGTCAGCAATGGCTCATGCCCTGGGGTGACTGCAGTCCTCAATGACCAGCAGGGCGGGAGGGGCCTGGGCTGGAGCCGTGGGGAATCATCTTCTGGTGGAGATGGAGGAAGTGGCTGTTTGGGCAGAAGGAGTAACAGCCCAGCGCCTTCGCTTCCGATTGCTACAACAGGGCTGCATGGTGTGGACCGCAGGCCAGGCTGCGTGGAGGGTATCGGGATTTTATGAAAGTCTTCCCATCATGCAGCTGAACAGCCTCTGGATAGTCGTCAATTTCTCCCATCCTCCTTGCCTGGCTGGGGTGGGGGCATCCTGGCCGGGACATGAGGAAGGCACGTGCAGGCCGACCTCTGCTTTGTTTAATTGATTCACTGGCTCATTCACTCACTCAGCAAACCCTCACTAAGGGCGTGGCTCGTGGCAGATGCGGTGCTTGGTGGGTGGCCCAGGCATGGTGGCCGCAGTCATGATGTACCTGCTTCTCTGTGACAGGTGTGCGCCATCACAGATGGAGAATGGGTCATATGTGTCTTTGTATCACATTTTAACTACGTTTTTAAATTTTTTTCTTGACAGACAAAGCCACAGACCCAAGCGTGGCACAACAGAATTGGTCAGCTATCCAGAACTTCTGTGAGCAGGTGAACACTGACCCTAATGGGTAAGGTGAAGCCTCCCACACACCTGGCTTTGGGGACCCCACCCCCCCAGACTGTACACAGGCCTGCATCTCTCAGGGCTGTGCTGGGGGTAGACTTTTTTCTTCCTACTTCCCTGCCTCCAACAGTATACTGGAAACAGTAGTTTTCTAAGATTAATAAGTTTATGTGTGTGTGTGTGTGTGTGTGTGTGTGTTAGGATGGTCATTAGCAACTGCCAGGTACTTACGAGTATTTTGCATAGTATAATAAACACTGCACATTCCTGCTGGAGTGTAGCTGGGGCACGTAAGGGTACATGCCATAATAAAAAATTGTCTCCTTTGTGTCATAAAAATGAAGGGAAAGGGCTGGGTTTCATTTGAGCTATTTTCCATACATCTGCATTGGAGCTGAAGCATTTGGGGCCTGCGTGCAGATGTTGCCACCCTGTGGTACTGAATAACTGAGCTCTTCTGAAGTAATCCCAGAGTTGGGACATACTGCCTGCCTAAGACCTGGCTCCACGTGGGCTGTGAGGCTGGACCCCAAGCACAAGGAGGTCCTGGCCAGGGCAGTGAGAGCTGTGGGAATTGGTCCTTGGCTGGGACGCATGCGTGGGGCCGTGTGCAGTATGTGGCACCTGTGCACCAGGACTCGGCTCCTGGGGAGTGGTGGCGGAGTGCCTGCCTGTTCCTCCCTGCCCAGTCTGGGTCTGTTTGTTTTCCTTCAGTTCCACACATGCACCTTGGCTGCTGGCCCACAAGATCCAGTCTCCACAGGAGAAGGAAGCGCTGTATGCCTTAACGGTGAGTTTGATTTGCCTTGTACTGATGCTCTGAGAGGGAGTCTGCCTGCAGCACCGCCCTGCCGGGGGTTCACCCTCACAGGCCTCGCACAGCAGGCTAGAGGGAGACTGCGGCCAGGCGGCCCGTCCTGGAATAGGGCTGAACCTGCTTTGGGAAATGGGAAGAAAGGAAGGGTTTCTTCTAGGCAGAGTGACAGAAAAGGAGAAAATGTGAGGTCTGGCATTTGCTGTGGTTCCCCTAAATGGCCACGTGGCTGGAACTGAGCCAGGCTGAAGGAAGCTTAGCGCCTAGAGCTCCGTCTGAATCCCTGACCTGTAGGTGGCAGGAGCAGAAGCCCTTGGGCCATTTCCTGCTAGTTCCCCGGCTGCATTAGCAGGGAGCTGGATCAGAACCAGAGCAGCTAGTACTTGAACTGGTGCTCAAACATGGGGATACAAGATGCTGGCATCGCCAGTGGCAGCTCAGCCCACTGTGCCACAACGCCAGCCTCAGGAAGACTTTACATTCCTGTATGTCCTTCTTAGACCAAGACTGACAAGTTCAGGTCTAATAGGAACAAGCTGGTGACATAGATGAGTGAAACCATCGGGCAAAGACTACAACACCAGATAGTAGTGCTCTGCCTGGGTGGGTGCTTGTGTTTGAGGGCAGCCTGGATGCCACCAGGCGTGAAATTGAACCTAAAAATGCTAGAATTTCCTGTTTCCCTGCTCCCCCCAAAAGAAACTGAAATCCAGAATTTCAAATGAATTTTCTGGCTTTTTAAAAGTTGATCACAAATTTGACAGGTTGAAAACCACAGCGACAGTGCATTGGCTCTATTACAAGCACCAGATCCCATCTGGGCACCAGTTTGTGACCTGACTGCTTCACTTGCTATCCAGTTCCATCCTTGTGGCCTGGGAAAGCAGTGGGGGTATGGCCCAAGTCTTTGGGACCTTAAGTCCATGTGGGAGACCTGGAGGAGGCTCCTGGCTCCAGGATTCGGATCGTCTTAGCTCCGACTGCTGCAAATCTGCCTATACAATAAAAATAAAATCTTTTGAAAAAAGAAAGAAAACCACAGTGTGGACCCGAGGAATATGGGCAGGCCTTACTCTCCTGGTGGGTGCCAGTGGGTGAACTGGTAAGGGCTCCTCTCAAGTGCCAGTACCAGGTGTCTGCCTCTGGGGGAAGGGCTAGTTTTGCCTGCCCACAGGGTCTTTTTTGAAGGCGGGGTGACCTCAGGGTGCACACATACACACGCCCCTCTCAGCTCTTCCCTGGGTGCTACAGCCCTGTTGACCAGGTCGCATGTTTTTCTTGATCTGAGAGTGGTGGTTGTTTTCATGGGTAATGGGCAGGGCTAGCTGTGACGGAGTGGGGCGGGCAGCACATGCCCCTCGGCTGCGAGGTGAGCCCAAGCTACCAGCCCTCCTCTCACGGGGTTCTGGGGTCGTGCAGGTGCTGGAGATGTGCATGAACTACTGTGGAGAGAAGTTCCACCGCGAGGTGGCCAAGTTCCGCTTCCTCAATGAGCTGATCAAGGTGTTGTCCCCAAAGGTGAGTACCGGGCTGTCCCTGTCCTCTGTGCCACCCCTGTACCCAGCCTTCAAACTCCTGTGGCATTTCTCAGGCCAGGGGGCAGACTTGGGCATGGAGAGAACCTGCCCACCTTGTCTAACTCTTGGAAGGAGGTCAGGCAGGTGACAGTGCTCTTCTCCTCGTAGGCTAGAATGACCCCTCCCCTCCAGCGCTGGTGTTTAAGCTTTGGGTCTGACTGGCAGAGGGGATGGGGCGGGGAACATGAGCTTGGAGGCACAGGTCTCCTGGCAGAGCTGGTGACAGACGTCAGGTGTGACTTGGTGTGTCATACTCACCTGCCTTGTGCTTGGCATCTTTCCTCCTGGCCCTCTCGCCCACGCCTCACCTTTGTGTGAACCCACCATTGTTGCATTCCAGCAATGTTCCTGACACCTGTTGTGCCTCCCACAACTCAGTTCAGTTCACATTAAGGGCTCAGTCCTGTCTGAATGTGAGGCAAGCTATGAGACTTGGGAGTCTCTGTGTCCCCCTGTCCCCTGCAGCAGCTGTGATGTGCTGCCCACTACAGATGGCAGGGTTCCCATGACCCCTGCTCCTGGCTCTGAACGTCACTAGGATGTGCCGCAGCACAAAGGAAAGCAGATTGCTTTCTACTATTTTATTGTGAAGACTGCAGAGGGAAGTGACCTGGAGGGCAGGGTGTTTGTACTGGAGACATGGGCACAGTGCCCACTGACTGACTTAGGCCCCATGTGGTGGATTTCATTTGGGGAATTATTATTATCATTTTTAATGAGGGCAGAGAAAGAGTATGTGCTCCCATCCACTAATTCATTCCCCAGATGCCCTTGGAGTAGACAGGACTGGGTCCCTGGCTGAAACTCAGTCCAGATCTCTGACATGAGTGCGGGGACCCAGCCACCTCTCAGGATTTGTATTCACAGGAGGCCTGGGATCAGGAGCCAGAGCTGAGAATTACACCCAAAGCACTCTGAGGAGGGGCTTAGGTTTTTAACCGATGTCTTCATAGCTGAGCTAAACATCTGCCCCTGTGTGGACTTTAATTAGAACAGCTCTGGAAGTTGATGGCTTGAATGCCAGCAGGGGGCTGGGGCCATGTGCCATATGCTCTGGCCTCTAGTTGGGCTTCAACTTCCAACTGGCTCTTGGCAGCTCTTGCCTCTGGAACTTAACCAGCCCAGAAGTGGAGTGCCAGTTTGCATGCTTTCTAAAGTCACGTCTGCGTCTCTTCCTTTCAGTACCTGGGGTCCTGGGCCACAGAAAAGGTTAAAGGAAGAGTCATCGAAATTCTCTTTAGTTGGACAGTCTGGTTTCCAGAAGATATCAAGATCCGAGATGCTTATCAGATGCTCAAGAAACAAGGTCTGACTCTGGTGTTTATGTTGTGTTTCCTTTAGACTCAGTGTCCTTTCTTCTTGCTCTTTTATATGCCTTGTAATGTTTTGTCGAAAGCTAGACATTGTGCTTGGAACTGTGACTAAGGGAGGGAGTCTTTTTGTTCCTGTAAGTGAGCTGACTTCCTTTGGGCAGGCGGGGGTAAGCAGAGTTGGAGATTTTGGTTGCCTTAGCTGCCTTCGTTATAGCAGATCCCAGATTCCTGTGGGTTAGCATGTGTTTAGGTTGGGCCTGATTTCCTGCTCTGCTTTTGGCTGCTAGTATTCCTCTACTGTGCTCCTGGAAAGGGGATCTTTCTTCTTGCTTCTGCCTGTCTACACTTAGATAGCTCCTGCAGAGTGGGCCTCGGTTGTAGATAGCCATTACAACTAGGTCTCTAGGTCTTAGCTGGATGTATTTATGATAGTGTTCCACCCCAGGGAGACCTGGGCTGGGGGCGTAATGCCTACCCCACCCTAGGGTGTTCTTTCTCAGCTGCAGTGGGTTTCCCCCAGTGCTGTAAATGCTGCAGGATCTGGAGCCCCTCCCCAGCAGGTGAACACCTTTATTCCTTGTAGAGGGAGTAAGAGGGAAGGAGGGATTTAGCTGGGGCTTCAGGCCTTTTCTGTTCTTGGTGAATACCTGGCAAGGCCTGTGGGGAAAAGAGCTTATTTCTTTGTATTGTGTCCCTCTGAGATTCTGTGTGTTCTCCTTGGCTCATACTGGGCTGTCAGCTGTTTGTAGACAGTCTGGGCTGAGTTATTCCTAGAAGTGTTGGTGCTTGCCTCTCCTTGGAGGCGCTTTTCCTTAGATTTCAGAGTTGTTTGTTCTTTCTCGGTCTTGGCTCTCTGATTGGCTCAAGGGGGCTGTGAGTTCGCAGGTGGTCTGGCATTGGGCCCCTGTCACCTGCCTGTGTGCATCCTGTGAAGAAGCTGGGAGTGTGCATTTCTTTTACATTCTGCTCTTCAGAAGCAAAACTCAGCTTCAGGGTGGGCTGTTTTCTTCTGCCCCTTGCAGTCAACAGCGGGCACCTGATTAGGGATCCAATGATGATTCCCGGGGCCCGGGTGGTTGTGCAGCTGCACACAGTATCAGTGCCCATGGGGCCCATGGGGCACAGGCTGTGAGTCTGGCTCTGTTCTCACAGGTTTGGCTCTGATGCCCCTGACTTCATGGTGGTTTCTTGGGTTCTCCTGAGAGACAATGCTGAGCTTTAGTTACACCATGGGCTTGCTACTGACGCTACAATATTTTCCTAGAATGGACTTACCCTGTGTCTTGCTGAAGACTTTAGATACTCATGTCAATAGCCTAACTTTGTGAATTGCATGTTTCAGGGATCATCAAGCAGGATCCTAAACTGCCGGTGGATAAAATTTTACCCCCACCTTCTCCTTGGCCCAAGAGCTCCATCTTCGATGATGATGAGGAGAAGTCAAAGGTGAGGACTCCACCCTGAAGGCAGCGGCTGCGTGGAGTGGGATCAGAGAGCCCTTCTCTTAGGGACTGTCCTGAGACTGCCCCGTGATCCTGGCCTGAAGTGTTGGGCATGTGTGGGGAGGTGGGCTGATGGGTTTTCCACATATGGTCTGCATGAACTGGCTTGTTGGCGCGTTCCTCTTGCTTGTCTAGGCAAGGGTTCTCCTGGAGAGACGCTCCCCAGGATGAGCTGGTGGGAGAGTGGCTCAGTGGCCCTGGCCAGGTGCCATGTGGCCCTGGTCTGGGGAATGCTGGAGAGCAAGGGACTGCTGGTATGTTGGTTCAGCTCTTTCCCCCGCCCCCCCCCCCCTTATTTGATGGGCAGAGTTAACACACAGAATCTTTTTTTAAATATTTATTTATTTTTAATGGAAAGCCAGATATACATAGAGGAGGAGAGACAGAGGAAGGTCCTCCATCTGATGATCCACTCCCCAAGTGACCGCAACAGCCGGTGCTGTGCCAATCCGAAGTAAGGAGCCAGGAACCTCCTCCAGATCCCCCATATGGGTGTAGGGTCCCAAGGCTCTGGGCTGTCCTCCACTGCTTTCCAAGGCCACAAGCAGGGAGCTAGATGGGAAGTGGAGCTGCCAGGATTAGAACCATCGCCCATATGGGATCCCAGTCACTAGACCACGCCACCGGGCCCTACACACAGAATCTTCCATCCACTGGTTTACTCCCCAAATGACTGCACTGATTGAGGGTACACAGTTCAAAGCCAAGAGCCAGAAGCTTCTTCTAGTTCCCCAGTGCCATCAGCACCCACTCCCCAGGTCCCTCAGCTAAAACTGTCCTCCAACTTTGCCAGATGTTCCCCCGGGGATATGATCTTGCCAACTCTTCCCACTCCCCCCTCCCTAATGAGCCCAGTCACCCGTGTTGTGGCGTCACTGTGACGGCCTGTAAGCCGATGGCGGAAGAAGCGTGGGCTGCTGCTCTGGGTGATGTCCATGTGCATGACGCCACTGCTCAGACCAGAGGCCCCACCCACTTTTTCTGTGTTCTCTCCTCAGCTCCTGACCAGGCTGCTCAAGAGCAGCCATCCCGAGGACCTGCAGGCGGCCAACCGGCTCATCAAGAACTTGGTCAAAGAGGTGGGTGTCTTCCCCTTGAATCTAAAGGACCTGCACGGGACAAGGGTTGAGGGACAGCGTGCGTGTCTGAGCATGTGGCTGAGCAGTTGGCTGGGAGCAGAGCTGGGGCCTGGGGCTGCCTGCAGGCCGCCTAAGGGTGCAGCTTCCTACACAGTCACGTTCCTGTGCCTCCCAGCCACTCGCCGTGGTGCCTTGGGCACCTTCTGACCTGGGCACCTTCGCCCACTGTGTGAGCACCCACCTCACCTAAGACTCCAGACTCCCCTGTGCCCCTCCTGCCCCCCACTTCCTTCTTCAGACTCCACCCAGGGCTTCTACTGCCTCACATTGTCTTCCTTCCACCCCCTCCCAAAAGGAGCAGGAGAAATCGGAGAAGGTGTCCCGGAGAGTGAGTGCGGTGGAGGAAGTGCGAAGCCACGTGAAGGTGCTGCAGGAAATGCTGAGCGTGTACCGCAGGCCGGGGCAGGCGCCGCCAGACCAGGAGGCCCTGCAGGTAATGCCCCACGGACTTAGAGCCCGATCAGGCCTATCTCCACTTGCTGACAGCTGGGAAGCTCTCGGCGCTATCAAGATAGCAAACCAGGCTGTCACCATAACTTCCTTGTGTCTCCCTGTCATCCTCCCTCCGCTCCTCTGTCCCCTGCCTCCTCCATCACTCAGCTTTCTGTGTTCAAGAACTGTTCCTGTTTGTAGCACCTGTCGGTGCTCCCCTCCCTTCTCATGGTGCAGTAACACTCCGTTGAACAACTGCACCTCATCTTGTTGGCACATTCTCAGCTGAAGGGTACTTGGCTTGTTCCGGTTGTTTTGCTGTTAGGACTAATCCAGGTTTTTCCACAAACATTAAGTCTTAAGTTCTCATGGGTGTCTGCCTAGGGGTGGAATTGCTGGATCATGGGCTAAGTCTATATTAACCAGACTGCCTTATGATCTTTCCTCACCCCCTAGCAGTTCAGGGGGTCCCAGGCTCCATGTCCCGCCAACACTTGTTTCTGTCCGTCTTTGGTGACAAGCCACCCTGGCTCATGTGCAGTGGTGTCACAGTCCAATTCTGTCCTTCCCCTGGCCATGTTGAGTCTACTGAGCATTCTTTTGTGCACTTACTGGCCACTTGTCTATTGGAGAAACGCTGGTCTTGTTCTAGTGATTTCCTTGTTCAAGTGATTTCCTCCCTTCCCGTGGGCCATTGGCACTGTCTCAGTAGTATCGTTTGAAGTGCAGAAATGTTGAATTTCAGTGCTGTTCGGTTTGTGTGTGTGTTTTCTTCTGTTGCTGGTGCCTTTGTGTACCAGCCCAGTCTGGGTCTGTCCGTGGAGGCTGTGATACTGCCCTGCCTGCCCAGCCAACCTGGCTCTCTTGCCCTGCATGCAGGGTGCTCTCTGCCTCTCCCTGCAGGCTGGCGTCAGCCTTCTCCATGCTGCAGCTGGTCCTGTTTGGGCGTGGGAGATCCCACAGAGCTCCCATCCCATGGACCAGTGGAATTCCAGACTCCAGTCTGTCTGGCAGCCTGTCTCCAGCATATGCTGGCTGGCTCAGGCAGCTGGGACAGGGACTGCACAGGGCTTGGGGAGATTCTCGCTGAACTTACCCTCTGTGGGCAGGTGGAGGGGACAGTACTTGGGGGCAGAAAGACTGGACCAGGTGGACACTGCCGAGTCCACTCCCTCCTGTGGTGAGACAGCAGCAGGTGCCTCAGGGAGGGCATTGGCATGCTGAGCACTGTGCCAGCCCAGCTCCCTTGCCCACAGAGAGGACAGTGAGCAGGAGAGAGAGGCCGTCTTGAAGGAGAGGACATGCAGCTGGGCTGGCTTCAGGGAAGACAGTGTGGGGTGTGCAGAACAGTGTCCTCTCCCTGGCAGTGATGAGGATGGAATGACCTGGGGCACACTCTCCCTGGGATGAGGAAGGTGGCACTGGCTGGGTGTGGCTGAGGGAGAACCTGAGGGTGGGCATCACAGGAGTGTTGGGCCCAAGAGATGCTGGCATGGATAGGTCAGGGAGTAAGGGTGTTGGTGGTGAGAGGTGGACACCGTCGTGTTGCTACAGCACGGGACAGGGCGGGGACCTGAACGGTGGATTCAGAGACAGTGGGCTCTTTGCTGAACTGAAGTCTTATATTATGTTTCCTACCTGCTTTTCTTTTTGAAACTCAGAATGCTTGCAACCCAGGTTTTCCCTGAAACTACCCATCACCTGTCTGCAGGACAGACCAGGGAGCCCTTCCACCCCCACTTCCCAGCCCTAGGCCTGCTGTAGCTTGACTGCATTGCGGGGTCCGGGTGCATCGTGAGTCAAGTTGTGCCCCTGCCCCACTCCAGGTGGTGTATGAACGGTGTGAGAAGCTGCGGCCCACGTTGTTCCGGCTGGCTAGCGACACCACAGATGACGATGACGCACTCGGTGAGTTTTCTTCCCCAGGTGTAACACAGGCGTGGTCCTTGTGGGCCAGGGACGGGACAGAGGGACTTCAGGGTGGTGAGTGGGCATGGGAAAGATAGGCCTGCCTCAGAAAGGCCTTCCAGCGAGATCTAGGCTGCAGCAAGGAAAGCCTAGAGGGACAGTCCCCCAAGGCTCAGCGAGACAGCCAGGGGTGTAGGTGCCCAAGGTTTCTCCAGCATGTGAGAGACCCGGAAGAGCCAGGCTGCAGGGGAACTCAGGGGAGCTTGGGGGGGGACACTAGGGAGTTGTCCCTCTTCACCGGTCTCTGCCCCTTGGCCCCTGGCCCGCCTGTTTCTCTCCTTGTGCCACTACACAAATTCTAAACATCCTGAAGCAATCAGATATTAGTGTGTAGATTGCCCTGATCATTTCTCCTTAATCATACATCCAAGTTAGACTAGGACATACTATGGCATCATTGGTTGGTATTTCTGTAGTCTTTTTTTTTAAGACAGACAGACACACACACACGGAGAGAGAGAGACTATCTTCCATTCCCTGGCTCACTCTCTGACAGCTGCAGTGGCCAGGCTGGGTCAGGTCAAAGCCAGGAGCATCATCTGGATGAAGGGGTCCAAGCATCTGGGCCATCCTCTGCTGCTTTTGCAGGCACATTAGCAGGGAGTTACATTGGAGCTGGAACAGCCAGGACTCGAACGAGTGCTATATGGGATGCTAGCACGGCAGGTGGAGGCTTTACTTGCTACACCACAGTGCCGGCCGGATCTTTATTTTCTCGCGTGCATGCATACATATCGTTGGTCTGAGTTGTCATGTTTCCACATTTCAAGCGTGTCATGTTGAATAATATTAAATGTGCCTGTTGAAAAAAATGTTTCTTCCTCCATTGGGAACTAAGGATGTCAATGTTTGAGAGATTGCAGTCTGGAGGAGGCAAATGCCTCTGGGAAGACAGCGAATGATAGGCCAAGTCACTTACACCTGGATGGAATTCCTGGCTTCTGGCTTTGGCCTGGCCTAGCCATTGTGACCATGATGGAAAATATCTTCTCTCTCTCTCACTCATTCTACCTCTTAAATAAGTGGGATTCTGATTGATTTCCTCAGCGGAGATCCTGCAGGCAAATGATCTGCTCACACAGGGAGTCCTGCTCTACAAGCAGGTGATGGAAGGCCGTGTCACCTTTGGGAACACAGCGTCCAACTCACTGGGGGACATACCTGTCTCCAGAGGTAGGTGCTCCGAGCCGCATGCTGCTTCTTCCTGCTTCTGCCTTGGGGCAGCCTGCAAGTCGCACAGGAGGAAAGGCCCCCCAGAAGTGGAGAGGGTGGAGAAATGAGCTTGCCCTCCATCTGCCCCCTGTGAGGACAGCTATGCAGGAGTCCTTGTACACTGCCTTCAGGCTGGACCCCAGCTCTGGCCACACACAGAAGCGATGACTGTGTTGTGCCTGGCCCTGGTTCTCCCAGGTACATCCTGTGGTGCCAGACAAGAGCAGCAGTCTTCAGCCTTGGCTCATGGTTCCTGGCAAGCCCTGTGACTTGGTCCGTTGGGCACGATGCATTGGGCACTTGGTCATTTGGGTCCATGGCCTGGATCTCTTCAAACAAGTCTCATGGGGGTGGGAGGAGCTGAGGGACAGCTGGGCCTGGCCGTGTGTGGCTGTTAGCCTGGGAGGCAGCCATGTTCAGAAACCTCGGAGCTGGCAGAGACGCCCATACTGCTCCTTCCAGGGTTGATGGACTTTGGCGGGGGGTGATGAGGGGAAGTTCTCTGAGCACTAATTGGGTAGGAAGGTCTGTGGCTGCTTCAGTATCCAGATGCCTGTTCAGCCTGGGAGAGGGCACACAGCAAAGGAGGATGCCTGAGGGAAGCTAACGGGGTATCTGGGAAGACTTGACTCTCACCTGACAGCCTGCCCTAACCCTGCCTCTTGTAGTCTTCCAGAACCCAACTGGCTGCATGAAGAACTGCCCCCTGATTGACCTGGAGGTGGACAGTGCGACTGAGCAGGCTGAAACTGTGGGGCCATCTTTGCTTCATCAGGACCTGGAGGCTTTAGGTGCGGGCAGTGCTGGCGGGAGCAGGCATGGTGCGGGCTGGGTCAGGAGAGGGCAGGGAGCAATAGCTGCTCGAGGGGACTCAGTGTGCCTGGCTGCTCAGGTGTGCACATTCATTCCAGAGCTGAGAGCGGTCTTGGCACGTGGCCTTCAGTAGGCCTGTGGCTGGTCCAGTCTTTCTAAATGTCTTAGAAACGGTGGGCATGGCCTTGATCTCCATGTTGAAGCAGGTCAAGTTACAACTGTGCATCCCTGTTGCTTTCTTACAGGGATCGGTGACCCCCCTGTTGGAAGCAAGGTAAAAAGAGAGAGGACTGGGGAGCAGAGGGAAGGGTCCTGCAGACCTGCCTCCCTGAGCAGCGCCACCTAGGGGTGGGGGTGCTGCAGCACTGTACTGCTGCCTGTGCTTGCTGGGGGACCGGGGAGAGTGTGGGCCTGGGAGAGGGCGCAGAGCTTTCCTCACCATCCTGTGTGACTTGAACACCCCAAGGGGTTCACGTCTTATTTGTTTCAGGACCCCATGCCCACAGGGCCTTGGAGCCCTGTGCTCTTGCCCTTTTCCCCCTGCCCCAGGACACGTGTTGAGCCTTAGCCTAGTTGGTGGTCACCCATCTCCTGGCCTACTCTCAGCCATTCCTGGTTTGACAGGTCCCTGGCCAGCACGCCTCTAAGGAAAAGCAGAATCCCACTGGTGGCGGTGCTCAGAACCCTTCTACGGACAGGAACCTGCTGGATCTGCTCTCGGCCCAGCCGTCTCCGGGCCCACTGTGAGTGGAAGAAGCTGCCCACTGCTGCTGCTCCTCGAGCGAGGGCTGGGGAATGGCACTCTAAGCCGGCCCACTGTTCAGTTGGCCGCCTCTCCTCCTCCTCCCCTCTTATCCTGGGTTATAGGAACACATCAGCTTTGGCCTGGGGGGTGGGCTGTGTTTAAAGATGGGCAGTAGTCGGTGAGGATGTTGTCACGTGACGTTAAGCAGATTCATTCACAAAGCTTCAGTATCACTGCCTAAACACAGTGTGGGCACGCCTCTACTTTTTCCCGTTTGGTGTTGTGGTCTCACGCAGGGCTCGTAATTTACAACGTGTTGCAGGCTAACTTATTTTGTAAAATGTTATGTCTTAGAGTCCCCATGTGTGTTTCTAGAAATGTGCCTTGCTGTTTTAATAAACACATCATGAGTCGTTGTGGGGACATGTTTGAGTGTAATCTGCTTGGCAGTGTCCACAGTTGCCAGGGCGATGTATCCAACAGTGTCTTTATAGTGCATACCCAAAGGTCCCTTGTGCTCATGATAGGGGTGTTCTTGGCTTCCGGAGGAGCCCCAGTAGTTCACTGCGCGCCCAGTAGCCTGAGGGTGCCAGTGTCCCTGACCATGACCCCAGAGCTGTGCCAGGAGCTCACACCTATCAGCTGCCTGTTGGTGGTTTTGTGACCATGCCAGTCATCATTCTGGCTTGGATGGGTTACTCCCCAGAGTTCCCTAGAACGGTTTCAGTTTGTGTTCCCAGTGGGCATAATCATGCAGTGTAGCATGACATTAATCTGTGTGTCTTCTGCCTCACTCTTACGGCTCTGGGGACAGCATTTGGGAAACTTGACCTGAGCCAGCCACTACTCCTCGGGGATTTCCAGACAACTGCTGCCGAGTCCCCCTCCCCCCAGTAGCTCCAGGCTGTTGCTTTGTGCATTCTCCTTTGCAGTCCCCTGGGGTAGACTGTTCTGTTGTCACTTAACAGATGAGGAAACGGGGCCTAGATGAGATTCCTTGCCTGAAGTCCTATGTGTGTGTGTGTTCCCTTCCTAATCTTGTCCTGAAAGCCTAATTAGATTCCTGCATTTCTCGCTAGTCTTTTTATGTACACGTGTGTATATACACACATATGTGTGTGTATGTATGTGTGTATATTTACATATATGTATTTATACATATATACATACATACATATATATATATATAATTTTTTAATCTTTCCAGGAATTATGTTCCACAAAAAACTATTCCCAAAGAAGTTCCACCCGGCACTAAGTCTTCGCCAGGTTGGTCCTGGGAAGCCGGCCCATTGGCTTCTTCCCCAGCCTCGCAGAATACACCTCTGGCTCAAGTGTTTGTCCCGCTGGAGTCGGTCAAGCCCAGTAAGTGATGTTTGATGTCGCCTTATCTGTTAGACTGCCATTCCTTCCCCTCCGTGTGGATGGAGTGGCCTTTCAATGTGGACCTTCCCCGAGGTGAGGGTAAGAATTGGCTTCACGGGTGTTTTTGGTTGGGCTGTTTGTTTATTTGACAAGATTCATTTACTTACTTGAAAAGCAAAGTTAGAGAGGGGGCCCAGCCTGGTAGCATAGGTGCTAAAGTCCTCGCCTTACATGTACCGGGATCCTATATGGGAACTGTTTCGTATCCTGGCTGCTATACTTCCTTTCCAGCTCTCTGCTTCCATCTGTAGGTTCACTTCCCAAATGGCTGGGAAAGCAGTCGAGGACAGCCCAAAGCCTTGGGACCCTGCGCCTGGGGGGGGACCCAGAAGAGGCTCCTGGCTCCTGGCTTTGGATTGGCGCAGCTCTGACCTTTGCAGTCACTTGGGTAGTGAATCAGTGGACAGAAGATCTTTCTCTCTGTCTCTGCTTCTCTTTGTATCTGACTTCCTAATAAAAAAAATAATAAATCTTTAAGAAAAGGAAAAAAAATCTTAAAAAATAGAAAGTATTCGGTACCTTATGATTCCAGGAGGTGGCTTAACTCCCCTTGCCACAATGCCAACCCCCAAATATATATTCTTACGTTGTATTCTTACATTTGCATCTGTCCTTGCTTCATTTATTTTTTTAAATTTATTTTTAATATCGTTCACATGTCACATGAATGCCCACGTGTGCCTCTGATTAGGGCAGGGAGGGTCAGTTATGGAGGAAGGTGGGTGGACACACGTTTCAGTCTTTTTTTCTCCTCCTGTGTACACAGAGGAGGAAGGGGAGGGGGCCGCTCCTTGCTACCTAGGGATGGGGGACATGATGACGCCCAAGAGACCCTGATGTGAAGAGTGTTCTGAGGGTGTTACGTGAGTGGTTTTGATCGCCCTGCAAATGTTGTCGGTTTCATTGCTCTAAGGTTGAGAAAATCTTTCCAAGGTCTGTTGGTTGACAAAGTCCACCTTGGCGCATCCACAGGCCTGGGGACAGGCTGCAAAGCTTGGCCAGGAAAATTGTCCAACCTGTTCTGCTTTCCATTCTCTGGTGAGGCAATCAGTGTCCCTTGCTGGCCTAGATGAGCTGGCCGTCATGTCTGCTGTATGTATCTGGATGTGCTGTCCATTGCACAGGCATTGGCAGCTGAGGAGGCCCAGTCCCGATGCATGCGCTCCAAGGTTGGATGACACCTTTTGTAATTTTCCCTGTGGCCAGCGTCCCTTGCTCTGTTTTATACCACTCCACTTACGAGAAGCTGTTTCATCTTCAGCTTTCTGTCAATGCTGATAACCCTACCCCTCTTGCTCCTCTTCTCACTTCGTGGCATCACATGTCCTGCCCACCCCTCCAGCTAATGTAAGAGTGGCTTAGCAACATAGGATTAGCATTGGAATTTCATGAACCCCATCAGAGGATCTTCATCTATCCTCACCCCTTGGTAAAATTAAGTATTAGGAGATGAGAGAGAGAAACACGCATGTGTAGGAGATGAATATCACAAGACAGTAAGCCTAAAAGTTAATTTCTGGGTACATTTTTAAATTTCACTCTTTCTGATTTCTTGTATTTCCTATGTTAACATTATTTTAACCATAATCACATCTCCCTCCAGAAAAGTCTTATTTTTAAAACTTGTAGAATGCTGTTTAGATGGTGGGGAAAAGAGAATCTGGAGTGTCATGGGAGGCTCACAGAAGAACCGGGTTGTGGCACCATGGAAGGGTGCAGGCCCAACACTGTTCTAAATGGAGCAGCAGCAGCATTTGCTAATAACACGCCCGTTCTGTTTTAGCCCTGACTGTCAGGGTGCTTGGCAGCAGTGTTAACCCATTTGGTTGGATCCCTGTCCAACAGGTAACCTGCCTCCTATTATCGTGTATGACCGGAATGGATTCAGAATTCTGCTCCACTTCTCACAGACGGGGGTCCCGGGCCACCCAGAGGTGCAGGTGTTGCTGTTGACCATGATGAGCACTGCCACCCAGCCTGTGTGGGACATCATGTTTCAGGTGGCTGTGCCAAAGGTGAGTCTACCTGCTCTGGCCTACTCCTTCTGACTTTGCAGTTGGTCATTACTGGGTACTGGGTCACTGGCCGGGGCATTATCTTTGAGGTATAAGGGATGGAATCTTCACTTATACTAACTTCATATGAAATGGGGAATTTACTGGCTCACTGGCTAGCGTTCCTGATTATGTGACATCGGGTACCAGTCGTTCCAGGTAGGTTATTGATGATTCCTTATCGTCTGTCTCTTTCCATCTCTTTTTTTTTTTAAGATTTATTATTATTATTGGAAAGCCAGATATACAGAAAGGAGGAGAGACAGAGAGGAAGATCCTCCATCCGATGTTTCACTCCCCAAGTGAGCCGCAACGGGCCGGTGCGCGCCAATCCGACGCCGGGAACCTGGAACCTTTTCCGGGTCTCCCACGCGGGTGTAGGGTCCCAAAGCTTTGCGCCATCCTCAACTGCCTTTCCAGGCCACAAGCAGGGAGCTGGATGGGAAGTGGAGCTG
Organism: Ochotona princeps; assembly: GCF_030435755.1. Classification (NCBI taxonomy): domain Eukaryota; kingdom Metazoa; phylum Chordata; class Mammalia; order Lagomorpha; family Ochotonidae; genus Ochotona; species Ochotona princeps. The sequence continues at coordinate 21,065,527 of NC_080855.1, read as the reverse complement.
CCGGGATTAGAACCGGCGCCCATATGGGATCCCGGGGCGTTCAAGGCGAGGACTTTAGCCGCCAGGCCACGCCGCCGGGCCCTCTTTCCATCTCTTGAATCAACTCTTCTCCTTGGGTTTACTCTTCTTCCACAAAACGGCTCCATGGTTATGTGGTTTTTCACTTTTAATCTCAGAAAGAAATTCATTGGCATAGGATGTGTATATGTTATCCACAAAGGGAAAAGACAAAAGACATGCGTCTGTAATCCTCATGGTAGTCTTTTTTTTTTTTAATTATTTTTTAATAATCTTACTTAGTTGATTAGGGAACAAAGTGTCAAGGGCTACAGGGTGAAAGTGGGTAATACCATTGTTTCCACATCAATATCATTTTACCCTGTATCTGGCGTCAGGGAAAAAAACAAAGGGAAAAGGTAGTCTTATAAGGTTTAGTATTTTTATAAACTCTAAAACACCCTATTTTATGAATTCTCAACACAAGACTTAGAAGTTGAACATTTTGTCCCAGGTTACAAAGCTAGTAAGAAGCAGTTAAAATCCAATCTGATATGCCCGGCTCCTTATTCTGCTTCTCAGATGCCAACTGTTGAACCCCATTTTTAGATCCATTTCCTGCATGGATGGAAAGCCTTTTAGGTACTTCCCTCAGTCACTGGAAGACATCTGGCTGGACTCCTGCTGGTGCCTTGGAGTACCACATTTCCTGAGAGCGCATGCCCTGTTGGAGGGGGGTTGTGGGGATGAAGCCCATTTGTTCTTGCTCAGTGAAGCTGCTGGGAATAAGGCTTATGCTGGGTTTTTCCCTCCCAATAGTCGATGAGAGTGAAGCTGCAGCCAGCATCCAGCTCCAAGCTGCCTGCGTTCAGTCCCTTGACACCTCCAGCGGTGATTTCTCAGATGCTGCTGCTCGACAATCCACACAAAGTATGTTCTGGTGTCTCTGGTGGCAGGGAAGTGAAGGGGGGTCACTTCCTGGCTGGAGAGGCTTTCTGAGGCCTCCCTCCAAAGCATGGTTGGTTCCAGCGGAGGGTGGTGGTAAACCAGCCCTTGCCAGCATTTCCTGTCCTTGTAGCTTATTGGAAGCAGATCTGTGATGGGTTTCCAGTAGTGGGGTACTGAGGGAGGGCCACATGGATTCTCCCTGGCCAAGACTTCCGAGCCACTCATCACGCCATCTCGGCTAGACTCAGGGCTGTCTCACAGGGTGAGGCCTCTTCGTTAGCCAGTCTCTTGGAACTGCAGTTCATCTCAGCCTTCAGAAGGGCAGAAAGGGCTCCTGGGGGGCTGATCTATGATGTCTCCTGTTGGGTGAAGCCCTTGACTGGGTCAGATATACCCAGTCACACACATGCCATGCACATACTCACACTGCTCCTTGGTGACTGCTGGGTGGGTGGAGACCTTTTCCCTGGGCTCTGTGGTGCTGCCCACTAACATACTGCTCTTTTTGTTGTTGTTGTTTCATATTCCAGGAACCCATCCGATTACGATATAAGTTGACATTCAACCAAGGTGGACAGCCTTTCAGCGAAGTAGGAGAAGTAAAAGACTTCCCCGACCTGGCTGTCTTGGGTGCAGCCTAAGTGCTCACAGGATGGACCCTTCAAGTCAAGCTTAGGCCAAGGTTACCTTTGCTCCTGAGTCTAGACAGGACTCGTCACAGTGATTTAGTGCAGAGTGCCAAGAGTTCTTTCCTGATGTCAGGCTCTGAATGCCAACTTCTGGCTTAGTTCTGCAGATACTCTGTGTGTGTGTGTGTGTGTGTGTTGTGGGGGGTCTGGGGAGGGCAGAGCAGGGCTTGGGATGTGGGCAGTGTGGGAAATGCCAAAGCATTTCTGACCATCATCTCTGCTGTCATCATATCTGCGCATGTTCCTGGACACCGCTTCCCTGCCTCAGCTGGGAGGCTTTATGAGCCAAAGTTTCTCTCCGTGTTATCGTCACCTTTTCATTCATCCACTGTGTGCCTTGTCAGCCTCTGAAAGTCTTGTTGCTCCCAGGCTGCTGTTCTCAGGGACCTTCCAAGGGACCTGGTTGGTCTCAGGGCAGAGAGCAACCCCCCTTCCTGGGGCACTCTTTGCCAAGACAGACTTCGTCTCCACTTCCATCCACGGTTGCTGCTGCTTGTGTGTATTCTAGAAGATCTCGATGGCAAGCTTGCTGCACTGTGTCTGGGCGAAGGGCTGCCTGCGAGCCCAGAGGACCACGCTGGGTGGGCCAATCATGCCCTTTACCACTGTGCCTTAGAATCCCCTCTTGAGGGACACCCCTGGGGCGGAGGGGAGAGCAGCTCCTGGACCTGCCTCAGGTTTCCGTGGGATGGGCAGCCTTTCTGGGCCCTGCCGCAGGACCCCCCTCCCTGCTCCTACTTTTTGTCCGTAAGCATTTCTTCTGAGCTCTTTGTGCCATCGTGTCAAGTCAGTCATTATAAATCACAGCCAACAAGCTAGCCCTGGCTGTGGCCTTCCCAACCCCAGTTGGGGAACCGTGATGCTGAGAGGTAAGGAAACCTAGCAAGGATCTAGGTGGCCACTATATACACAGGAAGTCGCTGAATAAACATCGTGTAGCCAATCTGCTTTGTAGAGTGTTGAGTCACTAGGCTCCTCCATGCCACTTGGCACTTAGAGGGTGACAGATGTCTTCCATTGAGAGGGGAGGGCAACTTCATGAAGGATAAAGAGGCCCTTACCTGCCTCAGTGACAAGAAGCCCTGACCATCGGAGGATGGGGGGATGTCTTAGGTTTTACAGTCTGAAGGGGAAATTGAGGCCTGTGATCACTTAGCACTCAGTGAACACCCGCTGCTTGCTGGCAACTGGGATGCATGGTTCAGCAAGCCATGCTCAGCTTCATCGGTGGGAGACAACCCGAAGCTGGCAGAGACGGCTGGACGTGGGGCTCTGACATTGGAGTAACCGCCCTACCAGGGCGCGCTTCTGCCTATTGGGAGCTTTCCTTCACAAGATCTGGTACTTCTGTCTGTAGTCTAATGGCCTTCTGATAGCCTTGTGTTGTGGGCAGTCTGCCAGCACTCACTGGGTGGGTATGTGGCACGGTGTAACAGGTTAGCGTATGCTAGTTTTCCAGCAAATGTGAAAACTTGTAAAACAGATACATGATGGGATTATTTCTTCATTTAGCAGAATTCATGTAAGATTTAGTTTGAAGTTCTTACATGTTCAAGTCCTCTGCAGCTTTTCCAGGTTTTGTAGCTGTTAGGTACAGTCTTTAATAGGTCTCCATCATCGTGTTGGTGTCTTCCTATGAAGAATGCCATCGCTGGCGGTGAGTGAGAATTACATGCTGAAGGACGGGCAGTGCAGGGTGCACGTGTGCATGTGTACCCCAAGGGTGTGTTTTCCAGGAGAAGGACTCGCAGTGAGGGGGAGGGGAGAAAGGTGTCCTGAAAATGGCCCTGGGTTGTGTCACTAGTGCTTTCTAATGGAACAACCTAGAGTCCCTCCTTTACTCCGCAGCTAGTCACGGAGCAGCTGCCCTGAGCTCTGTATTGTCCTGTCAGCTGGGACACCAAGGTTTACTCCTCCCCCGAGCTCTGCTGGGACCCTGGGCTGCCTCTGTGTCTGCTTCGCATCCTCTGTCCCTCGGATGTGGTGGGCACTCGAAGGCTCTGCTGAGCCTGCACACAGGTCTGTCAGTGAATCCCGGTGCTGGATGGTTGGCTCAGGCTTGCGACTCCTTGCTGCCATCCGTCCATATTTCAGACTGAGTGGGTACCTTGATCAGGAGGTGCCACAGTTGCTTCCCATTCTGAATTCTGAGGCTAGAACATGTCCTTTGACCCTCCGCTGCTACATGCTATGTTCTCCTGGGAGCATCTGAGACTCCGTGGATCCTTGTTTCCTGCGTTGTCTACATCTGCTAAGGAGCTTGGTCCTTGTGCGCTCTGTCTCCTGCAGCCCACTACAGCCTGCCTTCCCTCATGTTCTCATTGCCGTTGCCCTGGTTTGGGCTTTCATCCCCTTTTTGGATAGCGTAGAAGCCTGCCTGCCAATTCTGAGTCATTCTTGCTGCTATCAGAACTCTGGCAAATCTGAGCCCTGAACAAATGCAAATCATTTGTGCTGGCATTCAGTGCGCTCCTAGCACCTCTGCCAGGAGTAGAACACACTTCACCACAGCCACAATAAAGTCCTTCCAACTTTGGTAATGCTGTGGTTTCATTCATAGCCTTCTCACTACATACAGTTACATTCATGGAAGGATGAGGAATTAACACTGGGCTTAAAATGCTGCCTTTTCTCTTAGTCACCATATGAAGATAAATGGAGATGGTCAACATTGCAAACAGGCGAATGAAGACCAAAGAAGGTGAGCATTGCTGTGAAAGACAACTAGTCTAGGCTGAGATAGGGAAGGAGGCTCCGGCATTGTGCTGGAATACGAGTGGTGCCTGGCCACGCGACCTCAGCCCCATGGTCTGCCCAGTGTGCCTCCCTAGCCCCGTTGTAGTTGTGATCAACTAAGAGCTGGGTTTGTTGTTTAAGGAAATGGGACAGAATCCAGGGATTGTTACCATGGTTTTATTTCTTTCAAAGTGCAGCCTGATTGTTTTCACCCAGAAAGAGCTGGAGCCAACTGAAACTGGAAAGTACTCCAGTGACTTCAAAAAGTTCACCAAAGTAGGTTATGAAAACTAGCCACAGATTGCACTTTTATTTTAACCACCAAAAACTACGTTTTCCAGGAATTTATTGTTTTTAGCTTCTATTCTTACTGGGAAAAACAGGTTTATAGAGAGGAGAAACTCCCCCAGTGGCTGCAGTGGCCCAAGCTGAGCTGATCGTGAGCCTCTTCCGGGTCTCCCATGCAGGTGCAGATTTCAAGGCTTTTGGCCATCTACTGCTTTCACAGGCCTTAAGCAGGGAGTTCAGAATGTATGGGAGACAGTAAAATAGTGTTTAGGAGACCTTTAGCTACCCCATACACAGAAAATGAACTCGATACATGTCATAGGTCCAAACTGTAAAAGCTAAAACTTAAAAATTTAGAAGGAAATCTGGAAGCAATTCTCCAAGATTATGTCGGGCAAAGACTGATACACCACCAAAAGCATAAAGAAAAATGGGATGATGAACTTCACCAAAATATAAAAGTTTTCCACCTCAAAAGACATCAAGAAAATAGAGGCTAGAGTTTGGGAGAAAGTATTTATAAACTATACACACACAGTCACACCCTATATATGCTTAAAAAAAAAGATTATTAGGAGAGTTACAGGTAGATGAGAGAGAGAAGAGAGTTATCTTCCTTCTGCTGATTCGCTCCCCAAATAGCCACAATAGCCGAGCTAGGCCCATGTGAAGTCAGGAGCTGCTTCTACCAGCTCTCCCACATGGGCCATCTTCCACGGCTCTTCCATCCACAAGCAGAGAGCTAGATCAGAAATGGAACAGCTGGGGCTCAAACCAGCACCCATACAGGATGCTGGTGCTGCAGGTGGAGGTTTGCTCTGACATGCCACTGCCCCAGGCCACAAATAAGTCAAAGAAAACCATAAGTCCGAGTACGCCTGGGGAGGGGATGGAAAGAGGGCAAAAACGATTTCCAATTACTCATGAACGGAAGGGAAGCTAGGGTGGCCAGAATGCGGAGAGGCCACCTCAGGAAGGCAGTGAAGCGGTCTTCTGTGGCCAGCATGCTTGTGTTCAAACCCTGAGAGTGCCACCTGCTGGCTACCTGCCTGAAACAGTCAGTTGTCTCAGGTCTTACACAGCAGCCTTCAGGAGGACAGTGAGAGAATTCAGTGCGCTCATCTACATAGAGATTTTTATAGGAAGCATACAGTTTAGTGCTCAGCAAATGTGAACACACGTGGGCTGGCCATACCTACCCGGAGCTCGCAGTGCTGGAGGTTTATACAGTCCTGGGCTGTATAAATTTATACAGGCGGACTACACCCCGGAGCCGAGCAGTCACCATGGTAACGGCCAGCCACTTCCGGGAGAGGTACGGCGCGCGACGAGGCTCAGTCCCAGCCGCTGCCTGCGCGGCGCTCTGACAGACGGACGCTTCGTCCAGGGGCTGGTCACCTATCCCGGCGGTGAGTTCCGGCTCTCCCGGTGTCCTCGCACGATCGCCTGCTGCTTCATCTTCGTTGACTTCCAGAGCCAGCCCTCCAGGCCTGAGCCCCCGAGAGGGGCTGGGGCTGAGGCCCGTGTGCTGCCATGGACTTCTCCAAGTTCCTGGCCGAGGACTTCGACGTAAAGGAGTGGATCAATGCGGCCTTCAAGGCGGGCCCCAAGGAGACGGCGGCGGCCGGGAAGGCGGACAGCCACGCGGCCACGCTGGTCATGAAGCTGCAGCTGTTCATCCAAGAGGTGAACCACGCCGTGGAGGGTGAGCCGCGCGGCGGGCTGGCCGGTGGCGCGGGGCCGGGGCGGGCGTTTGGTGAGAATGCCTGAGGTGTCCCCATGCAGGTCCCAGCTGGGTGTCCGGCTGTCTTCGACAGCTGCTCCTTGAGGGGTGCCGAGTTTCCGCCTCTGGCAGTGTCAGAAAGTTTCCTTTTAAAACTCGAGGGCGTGACTCGAGAGCGACCAGGCATTGCCAGCAGAGCCTTGAGTTTGACGACAGACTGGGAATGTTTGGACAAGAAGTTAAGGATGCTTTGTTTAGTGGATCTTACTGTGTGCTGAGGAAGATGGGCTGGCCTGAATGGAGTCGTTAAACACTTGGATTTGGTGTTGTTTCAAAGATTTATTTGTTTATTTGAAGGACGGGATGGGGAGAGAGAGAGAATCTCTGATCTTCTAGTTCACTCCCCAAGTGCTCCCCAAGTGGCTACATTGGAACAGGCCGATCCAGGGACCCAGAGCTGCTTTGGGTCTCCCAAGTGGGGGCAGAGGCACAAGCCCACGCGTGAGCTCTCCTGGCTGGTTTCCCAGGTGCATTAGCAGGGAGCTTGGTCGCCAGTGGAGCAGCCCGTGCTTTGCAGGCGGCAGCTTTCCTCGCTGTGCTACAAGGCCACCTCCTCCCACCCCATTTGTGGTTTTAAAACGATAATTATGAAACACAGCACAAAGCGGCGACTAGTTCGTGAAACTCTGCAACTTGTACGACTTGTTCGGATGTGTTGATTCAGTACAGACTGATCGCCAGTCTCCGCAGGGCTCTGTTGCAAAGTTGGGGCACATGCTGTTTCCACGGGAAGTAAGTGAACCAGACAAGTACAACTTCACTTCGTTTTATCAGCACGCCTGTTATTTAAGAAAAGAGCTCTATGTCCCTGCATGGTTTCTTCTATTTTGCGTCTTTTACCATCCTCTATGAGCGTCTTCTATGTATGTATCAAGAAATTTATACTGGGGAATGGGCTTTCGATGCTGGGTTATCTCCTGGGACCCTTGCATCCCGTACGTGAGTCCCTGGTCACTGCCCCCTTTGCCAGTGGCCCAGCTTCCTGCTGGCACACACTGTGGGAGGCACGTGATGGCCCGAGTAGTTGGGTCCTTGCCGCTCGGATGTGAGACCCAGTTTGAGATCCTGGTTTTTGGTTTTAGCCTGGGCTAGCCCAAAATTGAAGATAATGTTTAGCCCAGCAGCTGGGAGATATTTATCTATCTACTCCTTCCTTTCAAATAAATACATAAATTTTAAAAAGGAGATGGAGAGCTTAGAAAAGTGAGAAAAACGGGTACTGAGAGTGAAAAGTCGGCTTCAACTTGCTGCCTGTGGGGAAGATGTACAAACAGTTAAGCTATAAGAGAGGCTTGGGGTCAGTGCAGTAGCTTTTCATGTTAATCTTCCATCTGCAGTGCTGGCATAACGTGAGTGCTGGTTCGTGTCCCAGCTGCTCCATTTCCCATCCAGCTCCCTGCTTATGACTTGGGAAAGCAGTGGGGTGCTGATAAAACAAAGCATGCTGATAAAATAAAGTGAAGTCCTTGGGCTCAAGTCCTTGGGCCCCCTGCACTTACGTGGGAGACGTGGAAGAGACTCCTGGCTCCTGGCTTCAGATCAACTCATCTTTTGGCTCTTGTGGCCTTTTGGGGAGTGAACCAGAGGATGGGATCTGGATCAAAAGTGGAGCAACTGTGCCTGGTGTGATGGCTCAATGGCTAAATCCTTGCCTTACATGCACTGGGACCTCATATAAGCACTGGTTTGTGTCCTGGCTGTTCCACTTCCCATCCAGCTTCATGCTTATGGCCTGGGAAAGCAGTGGAGGACGGCTCAAGTCCTTGGGGCCCTGCACCTGTGTGAGAGACCTGAAAGAAGCTTCTGGCTCATGACTGGCTGCTTAGGGAGTGAACCAGTGGATGGAAAATCTTTCCCTCAGTCTCTCCTTCTCTCTGTAGATTTGGTCTGCATTTCCAATACTTTTTTTTTTTAAGGAAGTGGAATAGCTGGGGCTTGAACCTGTGCCTGTATGAAATGCTGGCATTGCAGGTGGCAGCTTAATGTGCTAGACCATAACACTGGCTGCAAGGGTAATTCTTGAGATTGGCATTGTTGCTATTACTACTTTCTGGCTTCAGAAACAGACTGGGAGAAGTGGCATATTGCTCATGAATGTTAGAGCCTTGATTGAACTCAAGCAAAACTGCTTCCAGAGCTCAAGCTGCTGTTATTATTTTAAAGATGTATTTATTTTGATTGGAAAATGGATATACAGAGAGGAGGAAAGGCAGAGGGGAAGATCTTCCGTCGGATGGTTCACTCCCCAAGTGACCACAACAGCTGGAGCTGAGCCAATCCAAAGCCAGGAGCCAGGAGCTTCTTCCAGGTCTCCCACATGGCTGCAGGGTCCCAAGGCTTTGGGCTGTCCTCTACTGCTTTCCCAGGCCACAAGCAGGGAGCTGGATGGGAAGTGGGGCTGCCGGGATTAGAACCGGTGCCCATATGGGGTCCCAGCGTGGACTTGAACTGCTACGCTATCACACCGGACCCCATTATTATTATTATTATTGAGTGGCAGGGAAAGAGAGAAGGTTATATTGATTCTGTCTGCTGGTTCGTGTCATATCCAGGTTTCCCACATGGGTTGGGTTAAGGGACCCAACTATTACCTCCTGGGGTGTGCATTAAGAGGAACTAGAGCTGGGAATTAAGCCCAGGCCTTCCAACATTGCACAGGGAGTTTCAGCTAGGGTCTGAACTGCCGGGCTAAACACCTGCCTCAGACCCAAGATTTTTATTTTGTTTGTTTAATTTATTTACTTGGAACTCAGAGTAAGAGAGAAAAAGAGCCCTTCATCTGGTGATTCACTCCCCAAATATCTGCACAGGCCAGGGTTGGGTTGGGGCCAGAGCCAGGAGGAACCCCAGTCCCTCAGCTATTTCAACTTCCTTTGTAACTGTCTTCGGAAAGGTAGCTTAATGGTAAACAGCCGTCCACCATCAGGGATGCCACCATTTATGAAAGCGCTGCCTGAACAAACCGGCCGGCTGCTTCTTGCTGCATTACTGTGCAGGCCGTGCATACCCGGTGAACAGGTGCGTGATGCTCCAGTTCAGATGTAGGGTGCAATTTTTAAAATTTGTTTATTTGAAAGAGTTAGAGAGGGGGAGAGAGAGAGAATCTTCCATTCCCTGGTTCACTCCCTAGATGGCTGCAACAACCAAGCCGGGGCCTGTCAAAGCCAGAAGTTTCATTCAGGTCTCTCACATGTGTGGCAGGGGCACAAGGATCTGGGTCATTTGCAGCTGCTGCGTTTCCCAGGCCATATGCAGGGAGCTGGACTGGAAGTGGAGCAGCCGGGACTCAAACTGATGCTCCTGTGAAGGAGCAGTCCGGTGAATCTCGCTGGGCAGCCCAGGTGCCAGCAGCCGTGTCCAGAGATGCGGTAGCCGTGAACAACGGGCTGCCCCCGCATCCACTGAACGAGGAACCGTGGGTGATTGTGCTGTGGACCGCCTTCAGCCTGGCTACCGTGGCCTCCAGGAGCTCATTGCTGGGCCACCGCCCATGTACCCTCAGACTCTCTGAAAACGTGTACAGCATCTCCATTCGGGGTGTCGCTCTCTCTGTCATCAGCTTCCACTGCACCTCCCGGGGAGTGACTGCTTACACCAACGCTGGCCAGAAAGGTAGGGCTAAGTCAGCCCAGCAAACGTCAGTGGCGTGTGCAAGGCTTGGTCTTGCCTGTAGTGCAAATGTGTCTCTATTCTTGTCCTTGGCCTCACCCCCCCAAAGAGTTCAGTTAGGAGCAGGATGGACCAGAACCCAGAGCAAGGTCAGGGTCCAGCGTTTGTAGTTGGCCATTGGAATGCCTCCCTGGCAGCTGAAGTTTGAAACAGGAGCGTTGTGTGGGCTGTGTCACCCATTTCTGTCTCTACCGGGTGGTGGGAAGGTCCCAAGGCGACTCCCGCAGCAGCATGTTTTGGGTGGACACCCGTAAGGGTTTTCTTAGCTCAATTTCATTTTCAGAGCAGCTGGAGACTGTTTTCAAAGGTCACCCATCAAAGAAACTTTTTTTCTTCTCAACATTGGGTAGACCTTCAAAATAATACTTTCTCACTCCCCATCCTGTAAACAAGGAAACAGTCAAGTCTGTTTCTAAAAAGTGTTGGAATGAGCAGAAAAACCAACCTGGAAAAAGCTCACAAAGCCAGAGGATCTGGGCATGGGGCTGGAAGGAGCAGGACAGAAAGGCTCGTGGCACACAGAGCTTGTGACACAAATGCGTGTGACACTTGGTCTCAGCGCTGTGCCAGGTGGGCTGGGGAGCCTCCGCTCTGCGCCTCACTTCTCTCCACTGGAGAGGAAGCTGGTAATGCTGGCATGGACATTGAATGAGGCAAGGACCAGAAAACCCCTGGCAGAGATGGCCCTTCCCCAGCCTCGGCTTCCTCGGCCTCGTTTCCTGTTGGTCACTGGTGACTGTTCTGATTGTCACCTGTCGTGTTGTTCTGGTCTTGTTTGTCCTGTAGAAACAAGCCACCAGGCCCTGCAGAACATGCCCAAGGTGCTCTGTGACATAGAAGCCCTGAAACAGGAGGCGTCTTTTCTGAAAGAACAAATGATCCTCGTCAAGGAAGACATTCAAAAATTTGAGCAGGATACGTCGCAATCCATGCAGGTATTTTGGCTTCTGTCTTGAACGTTAGATTCTTACTTTCAAAAAAAAAAAAAAAAAAAGTCTTACTCTCCTAAGGGATTTAGGACAGAATATCATGCATGAGAAGCCCATCTTGACCCCGAAATGTTTTTGTGAATGTTCATTTTTTTACTATTTTCATCTCTTTGAAAAGCAGAGAGAGAATCTTCTGTCCTGTGGTTCAAACCCCCAAAGTTGGCAGCAGCCAGAGCTGGGCCAGGCTGAAGTCAGGAACCTAGACCTCCATCTGGGTCTCCTGTATGAGCAAGGGGACCAAGCACTTGAGCCATCCTCTGCGGCCTCCCTGGATGCTGTGGCAGGAAGCCGGATCAGCAGCAGAGTGGTGGGGATGTGAACTGGCCCTCATCTATGGGTATACATGTGTCAAGCTGCGGTCCCAGTGTGCTGCAACATGGTGCTTCTTTGTTTAATGCCTTATTTATTTTTATTAGAAATTCAGATATACCAAGGAGAAGAGAGACAGAGAGAAAGATCTTTCATCCACTGATTCACTCCCCAAGTGGCCGCAACGGCTAGAGCTAAGCTGACCTGAAGCTAGGAGCCAGGATCTTCTTCAGGGTCTCCAACACGGATGCAGGGTCCCAGGGTTTGACCCATCCTTTACTGCTTTCCCAGGCCACAAGCAGGGAGCTTGATGGGAAACGGGGGAGCTGGGACATGAACTGGTGCCCATCTGGGATCCCGGCACATGCAAGGCAAGGACTGTAGCCACTAGGCTACCGTGCCGGGCCTGGTGTTTGCTTCTCATTTCAGAATCCTACCAGCATTCACACTCCCCGCCCCCCGCCTCGATCTTTTAGCTTATTGATCGTTCAGGACCTGATCAATAAACAGAGTCTGGTGACTGGTGTTTTGGGGGATGCAGAAGCTCCTGAAGAGAGGGGCATGCCACGACGCTTGTTTCATGTCACCTATGAAAGGACTTGCCCTGTGGTACCTCCGCCCTCGTTTCTGTCCCAGGTGTTGGTGGAAATCGATCAGGTGAAGTCGAGGATGCAGTTGGCTGCCGAGTCTCTGCAGGAAGCGGACAAGTGGAGCACACTGAGCGCCGACATCGAGGACACTTTCAAGACTCAGGTGGGTTTCTCATCGAGGGGAAGCTGGGAAATTCATCTAGGTGGAACCTCGATGAGCCATTGATGAGACCGGTGGGGAGAGCCAGCAGCCGCACACAGCAGCCCTCCCGCGCAGGCTGGGGCCCATGGGACCGGCTCTGGCTCCGGCTCTGAGTTCTCCTGGTCCCCTTTGGTTTGTTCCCGCTGCCTGACGGGGAGTGCTTTCAGAAGCCTCACTGAAAATGCCCAGCTAGTAATGGGGGGCTCAACGAGAGTGTGAGACACGGGTGGGAGGGGTGATGCACCCCCTGGGCCTGCAGGGGAGGTAGCAAATTTATAGAGAGAGAGGTGTTCCATCCACTGGTTCACTCCCCAAACGGCCATAATGGCCAGAGCCAAGGCAATCCAAAGACAGCAGCCAGGAGCTTCCTCCAGATCCCCCACGCGGGTGCAGGGTCCCTAGGCTTTGGGCCATCCTCCATTGCCTTCCCAGGCCACAAGCAGGGAACTGGATGGGAAGTGGAACAGCCGGAATTAGAACCGGTGACCATATGGGATCCCGGCACATCAAGGCAAGGATTTAGCCACTAAGCTTTTGCACTGGGCCTGCTTGTTTTTTTTTTTTTTTTAAACAATGTTTATTATTTTTTATTATAAGTCTGATATATGTGTGTCTTAAAAATTTCAGAAATTGTTTAAAGAAGCAAACAAAATGAAGCAAACAAAATGATTGATGTTCCTGTGTCTTAGTAATATACTTTTTGTGTCTCTTAGGTATTTTTTTTCCCTGGATGTCCATGTTTGTGTTTATGAATATATCTTGTATGTATGCAAATGATTTTAGGTACATGTACATTGTATGAAGCAAAATTGGAGCTCTAGTGCCTATTTCTATGGCATTAAGTTATAAAAATTTTGTTATGTAATTCTTTTCAAAAACATAACTCACCATTTTGAATGACTTTTTAGTTTATTTGTTACAGAAAATTCCACTTGCTTCTGAATTCTTGTTATTACACCAGTAAAATCACACTAATGAATTTTAATACCTCAGTACACCTATCTCTCTGATTATTTTCTTAGGTCAGGGTTCTAGCAAATACCAAGTAAAAGGTGTGAATATTTTTAAGACTCTTGAACCTATTCAGCAGTATAGGGATGATTTGAAAAGCTTGTGAAAACTAAAGATAAATTATTTTGGCACAAAATAGTTTTAAGTTCATTCATAAGAGAGAACCTCATAAAGTTAACAGAAAGTTCATATTATAGAAAAACTATGTAGGGATTTCAAATTTTGTTTTGCATTAAAATAAATTGATTTCATTTTCCCACAAGCCTGCTGAAGTTGTGTCACATGCCTTTGCCTTTATGATATGCGTCTCGTTTCTTTGAGAGTTCCCTGCGTTAAAGAGCATTTATTTGAAGACTCATTCTATTGAGCACAGTGACTTTATGGGCCACTTTCTTATTTTGTGAATTGCTTTTTCTTGTGTTCAAGAAATTGCGTTTTCTTGAGCACTGCAAGTGGCAGAGGTCTTTTCAGATGACGTCCTCCTGTTGTGGCCTTTTCCAAGGATGTGGCTGTGATTTCTGCCAAGCTCACGGGCATGCAGAACAGCCTCGTGATGCTGGTCGACACCCCGGATTACTCCGAGAAGTGTGTGCACCTGGAGGCGCTGAAGAACCGGCTGGAGGCCCTGGCCAGCCCCCAGATCATCGCCGCATTCACCTCGCAGTCCGTAGGTGAGCCTGGGCCCTTCTTCACCTCTGGGCCCTCCTCTTTCTGCGTCTTCAGGCTTTAGAGTGCCTCGATACTGATGAATTTATATGGGTTGGTGTGGAGAGCGGGACTATGCCCCAAGATGGCGCTTGTTATTGTCTTCTCACGGCACAAAGGCAGTAAACAAGTTTTAGGAAGTTGCAGAAGATTGGTTCAAGGTCTCATGCAGTTTGCATAGTGTGTGCGTGATCAGAGCTGTGATTGGTGTGTGCGTGCGTGATCAAGGCTATGATTGGTGTGTTTGATGGGTGGCCAAGCAGCCCTGTTGGAATTGGCTGTTGATAGGGTTTTTTTTTTTTTTTTTTTTTCCATTTTTATTACAAAGTCAGATACACTGAGAGGAGGAGAGACAGAGAGGAAGTGGAGCTGCCGGGATTAGAACCAGCGGCCATATGGGATCAAGGCGAGGACCTTAGCCACTAGGCCATGCTGCCAAGCCCGTTGATAGGGTTTTAACCTAAGTTTGAGAGAGAACAAAAAGAAGAACAAAGAGGAGTAGTGGTAGAGTAGTAGTAGTAGTAGAAGAGGAAGCCTGTAAATATGCTGTAGTTACTGCCCTTCTGTATTATACCTGGATTTCTTGTTTTGTTATGTTATATAATTAGTTTGTCCTTCAATAAATCCTCATAAGAGCAAGCACCTGTGTCGGAGCGTCACTCGCTGGACGAGGGACCCCGTTAGGTTGGCAGGAGCTCTGTGATGTTCTGATGCACGTTTTCAGCATTGTGTCAGGCATCTCCAAACAGACAGCAGAGTCGACCCGAGTACGATGAGCACACCGTCTAGGTTGGAGCATCAGCCCTTTGCCACATTGGATTTAGCACGTCTGCCCATCCGTGCACCTGTGTGTCCACTGGGAGCTGTTTAGTTATGCTCCAGCCCCTGGTCCCTTCCGGCTTACTCGGGGAGGGAGGCGGGGTGGTGGCCCACGCTGTCGGGTCTGTGCCCCCCACAGGGAGACCTGGATTGAGTGGCCAGCTCCTGGAACAGCCCTGGCTATCGTGGGAGGAGTGAATTAATAGTTGGGAGATCTCTCTGTCTCAAATAAGTGAAATAAACACAAACTTAAAAAAATATTCTTAGAATGTTTACCTAAGTGTTAAACAGTGTTTAACACCATGAAATAAGATCCTAGGCAGTTCTTCTTATTTCTTGTCTTTTTGTTTTCTATTTTTTTTAACCATGAACATGCTACTTTTATTGATTTTTTTAAAAATGTGAACACTTTTGATGCTGACAGCGTGTTTAAAAACAACCATTACTTTAGCATGTGTTTATGCATACTTACTGTTTGTTGTGTATTTCTGGAGACAGGAAAGGTCACAGCTGTTATTGAGTTGATGTTTCCGTGGGTGGGAAAACAATAAGCTAGTGTCTAGGTATCTAAATCAAGCAAGCAGAGATTACGATTTATTCTAAGAAGAGATGATGTTACACGGAGTGGCAGGGACAGACTGGTGTAGGCTGGCTGATTAGAAGCCAGGTCGTCATAGGCACTGGTGATTTGGCATAGCAGGTTAAGCCGCCACCCGTGACACTGGCATCCCATGTCAAAGGACCAGGGTGGGTTCCACTCCCGATCCACCCCCCTGCTGATGCACCCAGGAGGCAGCAGCTGATGGCCCAAGTACCTGGGTCCCTGCCACCCACGTGGGAGACTTGGATGGAGTCCCTGGCTGCTGGCTGCAGCCTGGCCTAGCCTTGGCTGTAGCAGCCATTTGAGGAGCTCATCAGCAGGGGAGACACACTCTCTGTCTGTTGCTCTGCCTTTCAAATAAATAAATACATGTTAAAAAAAAATGATTGCAGGCACAGTAAGTACGTAGGCCCTGGGGCACTGAAGAGCTTGCTGTGTCGTTGGCACCACCGTTAGAGGCCTGCCTGTCCGTCTGCATGTTTTTCAGGTCATGTAAATATCAGCAGGAGTCACGTGAAAGCACTGCCTTTATAGGTCAGCTGGGCGAACAGCGCCATTTCCAGAGGGTTCACCTGCATAGCGCCATTTCCAGAGGGTCCACCTGCATTCTGGCCAGGCGGTCCTGCCGCTGACCCGGGGCCTCAGGCGCCTCCCCCGTCACATGTGGAGCAGCTACTGTGGATACCTGCTAGTGATAGTGGCCAGTTAGGACCTGGACCGGCACAGCCCCGAGTGGACACCCCCGGCTTCTTCCTGCCCTCGGCCTGTCTGTGGGCAGTCATGCCATTCCTATGTAGTGATTGCTGTGCACATGTGTCATCCTACAGCAGCATGCTACATCCTACAGCAGCAATAACAGGATTTTCACAAGCCAGGGCTTAAATGTCGGCTTGTTGAGTCATGCGTCCTGCAGGTAACTTGACCTGTTTTTCAAATTTACGATCTCCAAACATGAGCTAGTTTGTTAGCTAGGTAGGAACTGCTGCTGCTACTTTGAAAGAGAGAGAGAGAGAAAGAGAGAGTGCTTCTATTCACTGGTTCACTATCCAGATGCCTGCAATGGCCAGAACTGTCCCCAGGGCTGAATCTAGGAGCTGGGAACTCAGTCTATCTCTTCCACGGGGGTGCTAGGAACCCAGTTACCTGAGCCATCCATCCCTGGAGTTCCCAGGGTGTGCGTTAACCAGAAGCTGGACTTAGAAGCCCAGTCAGGCCATAGAACCCAGGTTCTCTACTGTGAGAAGTAGGTGTCTTAGCCAGCCTCCTTCCGTGCAGATTAAATGCTCTCTCCCAGGTAGCAGTAACCTTGGCCTACTAGCTAGCTCAGCCTGGTAAATCTTTTCTCTGAAAGCAACATAACGCATGTCTTCTGTTGTCCCTTAGACCAGTCCAAAGCATTCGTGAAGATTTTTACGGAGATTGACCGGATGCCCCAGCTCCTTGCATACTACTACAAGTGTCACAAGGTGAGAAGCTCAGGAGGTGCGCTGCGGCGACTGGAATGCGCAAGTCCCCACCAAGTCTCTGCTTTCTCTCAGCATCCACTAGGGGGTGCCCTTGTCGCAGGCCTGGATTCATTTCCTTGCCAGGTGGCGCCCTCGGTTTGCTGCGTCTTTAGTGCATAGCAGCTGAATCAGGTGCAGACGTGAAAAGCTGTCTTAGTCTCATGTTTGTCCTTGAAGTCATGCCTTAAGCGTCTTCATGCCCCGAGCCAGCTTCAAGAATTACTTACGTTTTCTAGGGTTGTGGAAATTGGGTTACTAAAAAACAAACAACAGCTTGCTGGGTTAAGCTCAGTTCCTTCAAGCCTGATGCCTCTGGGTCTTTTAAGCAGTAAGGCTGGGACAGGAGGCCTCCGCGAACCCTCCAAGCCATGTCTGGGGTCTGTCCAAGAGAGGGGTGGAGTGCATGTGGGGTGGGATGAAGGGCGACACTAGGTGGGAACAGGGCCCAGCTTGGACGGTGACCATCGGTCTTGTTAGGAAGTCGTGGGACCTCCGTGGGTACCCGAGTGCCAGGACGGCAGGCACCCTGCCTTAGCCCTCTCTGTGCTGGCTCTGCAGGTGCAGCTCCTGACAGCCTGGCAGGAGCTATGCCAGAGTGACCTCCCCCTGGACCGGCAGCTCACGGGACTCTATGACGCCTTGCTGGGTGCCTGGCACACGCAAATCCAGTGGGCCGCGCAGGTAAACAGCTGGCTTGGGTTCTGGAAAGAATAGAGCCTGTGTGGGGACCAGGAAGTGGGTCCTTGCTCAGCCGCAGAGCCCCACCTTTGGCAGCCGGCCCCTGTATCCCTGCTTCCCCCCGCCCCCCAGGTCTCCAAACTTGAGGGACCTCTTGAGGAGTCCATTACAGCTCCTCCTATCGCCTCCTATCTGTATCTTAAATGGAATCTAATGGGACGGTGTTGTTGCCTGTTGCTCTGCAAAGGGCCTGGTGGAATTCCTGAAGGCCGCTATCTTCCGATCTCCAAGCAGGAGGCCCGGCCAGGGTCAGGTGGTGTTGGGAGTGAATCAGATTGTTTTTTAATCTTCACGGAAAATTTACCTGGCTTGAAGTTAGCTTTCCTCATTCCCACGGGAGTTAGAGCAAGGGTATCGTTTGAAAGGCACCCATGACCGGGGCAGAGGAGAGACAGAGGGGACCATGGGCGGGTCTGGAGGAAACTTCCAGCGCTGGCTTTGCCCAGGGCCGCCAGGGGGCGCAGTCGCCCTCTGCTGGGGTTGTGTCCCGCTGCACCTGTTTATGGCCTGGCTTGGTCTTTTCCTCTTTTTCACAACGGGCGGTGACTCACTCTTGGGATGTTCATCACTCATTCATCAGAATGTCCTCTGTTGTCCCTGGAGAGAATTCCCGAGTTACAGGCCAGGTCATTCAAGCTGAATTGGAATATTTCCCTTGGTCCTGCCTTGTTTTCCTTGAAACTAACCTGATAGAGATTTGGGTCTTTGGTTTCTGTCTTTAAAAGAACAACAAATTCTTTTGAAGTTTCACAGTTTTTGTGTAATCATCAGGGTTTTTTTTTTCCCAGTGAACATGTCCCCATAAATTCATTTATTTTTAAGTATTCTCTTGCTATCATGACTGCCAATGGTTTAAAAAAGATTTTTTTATTTGCTTATTTTTATTTGAAAGGCACAAAATAGACAGACAGAAACATTCCACCCACTGATCCACTCACCAAATGTCCCCAGTTAACCAGGGCTGGCCCAGGCCTAAGCCAGGAGACAGGAATTCCATGTGGGTCTCCCACGTGGGTACAGGGGCCCAGTGTTTGAGCCACTGCAGGTGCATCCACAAGAATCTGGGTTAAAAGTGGAGTAATCATTAGCCATGGAACTGGAGTTCATGGAGGATCCCAGGCACACCACAGCACTGGCCCCACCTCTAGTATCTTAATATAAAAATTTAGCACATATAGATAGGTTGAAAGAATTGTACGGTGAGCACTCACCTCCTGGGTACTAGAAAGACCCTTTGCGGATTCATATTTTATTATATAATTTTGTCACCTCACCCTCCTTACTGCTTTTTAAATGATTTTTTTCTTGGGGCTGACATTGTGGCATAGCAGGGAAAGCTGCTGCCTGTCGTGCCAGCATCACGTATAGGTATTTGTTTGAGTCCTGGCAGTTCTGCTTCTGATCCAGCTCCCTGCTAATGTGCCCAGGAAAGCTATGGAGGGCCGTCCAGGTGCTTGGTCTCCTGTACCCGTTCAGGAGACCAGATGAAGTTTCCGGTGCCTGTCCAGCCCTGGCTGCTGTGGCCATTTTGGGAGAGTGAGCTAGGAGGTCTCTGACTCCCCTTCTGTCTCTGGAGCTGTGCCTTTCAAACAAATAAAATAAATAAATAAATAAATAAATTAGTTGTTAACAAAAAGAGCAAAGGTCATTCACAACAGGTTAATTTTTTTTAAGGTACGTATGTATGTATTCATTTGAAGGCTGAGTCACAGAGAGGGAGAGAGATCTTTTCATTCCTGGGCCAGGCCAAAGGCAGGAACTCCTCCTGGTTGTGGCAGGGACCCATGTGGCCCTGAAGCCATCATGCATTGTCCTTACAGACGTATGAGCAGGAACTATGGATCAGAAGCAGAGCAGGTGTGGCTCCGGCTGGCACTCTGCTGTGGGATGCCGGCGTTGCAAGCGGTGACTTACTCCATGGCCCTGCTGTGCTGGCCCACCTCCACTTGTTCTGACGGTTGTGCCGTGAGGTTTTCAGTAGGCACGTGAACTCACGTCTCCTGGGTCTATAGCTAGGCGAGGACTCCGGGGGTCACAGAGGAGTATATTTAGATTTGTGCGAGACCACCCAACCCCTCTGTGCTCTGGCTGCACTCCCCCCACCCCCAGAGCAGTGTGTGTGAGTTCCCGTTGCCCCACATCCTCGCCCGCAGCAGGTGTTGGCACTCGTTCTGACTTTGACCACGCTGGTGGGTGTGTAGTGCTGTGCGTTGACACTTCCCCGATGACTCGGGACACTGAACCACTGTTTCATGCTGGTTGGCCAATTTGCATGTCTTCCTTTGGGAAGTGTCAACTTCATTCTTTTAACTTTATTAAAAAAATGGGATCATTTCCCTCTTTTATTTTTGAGTTGTAGGAGTGTGTGTGTGTGTGTGTGTGTGTGTGTGTGTGTGTGTGTTTCTAGATCCAGTGCTTTGTCACATAGATTTCAGAGTTTATTTCTTCTAGTCCCTGGCCCAGGCAGAGGTCTGGATTTGGGTGTGACCTGGCGCAGCTGTTATCTCCCCAGGGCTGGCTAAAAAAGGGGGGAGGAAATGACAGCACCAAAATGTTAATGGTTGGTGAACCTTGGCGATACTCACAAATCCAAAATGTGATTTTTTTCATCTAGCATAGAAGTAATGCGTTCAGAAGTCAGAGTTGGTGTGTAGCAAGTAAAGATGCTGCCTACAATGCTGGCATCCCATACAGGCTCCAGTTCGTGTCCCAGCTGCTCCATTTCAAACCCAGCTCCCTGCGGAAGGTGGCCCAAATGCCTGGGCCGTCGCTACCCACTTGGGAGACCTGGAGGAAGTGGCGAATGCAATATGTACTGGTTGAAAGTGGTTCCGCCAGTTGAGTGCTTATTTATTATTATTATTTCCAATAAATAAGGTGTATTTATCTCATTTGAAAGGCAGAGTTACAATGAGAGGAAGAGACAAAGTTCTTCCATTTAAATTTACTTCCCAAATGGTCCTAGTGGCCAGGACCGGGTCAGGAGCAGGGAACTCCGTCCAGGTTCCCGTGTGGATGGCAGGAGCTCAGGGAACTTGTACCATTTGCTGCCTTCCAGTTAGTGAGGGGCTGGATGGGAAGTGGGACTGGGACTCGAACAGGTACTCACATGGGACGCTGGCGTCACAGACAGCTGCCCAACCTGTCCTACCACAACTCCAGCCTCCCGAGCCTCTGTCCATAGCCTTATCAGCTGTCTGCCTTGTTTTCTTTGGAGCCATGTCCAGTCAGGTGGTTTGCTGCCCTTTAAATCAGGCTGGTTGATTTTATGTTGTTGGGGTGTGGAAGTTCTTCCTTCATTCTAGATTTATTTATTTATTTCATTATTAGATAAATTATTTGTAAATATATTCCCTTGTTTTGTGGCTGTCATTTCTGATTTATTCATTTATTTATACATTCAATTTATATTGGAAAGTCAGATCTACAGAGAGGAGAGACAAAGATCTGCTGGTTCACTCCCCAAGTGGCCTCAGTAGCCAGAACTGAGCTGATCTGAAGCCAGGAGCCAGAAGCTTCCTGTGGGTCTCCCACGCAGGTGCAGGGTCCCAAGGCTTTGGGCCGTCCTTGACTGCTTTCCCAGGCCACAAGCAGGGAGCTGGATGGGAAGATGGAGCAGCCAGGACATGAACTGGCTTCCATATGGGATCCTTGTGCGTGCAAGGCGAGGATTTAGCCACTAGGCTAGCATGATGGGCCCCATCTCACTTTATTAAGAGAACTTTTGAAGCATAAGCATTTCTAATGTTGATATAGTTCCATCTGTATGTGAAGTCTCCAGGCATGAATACAGGATGTCTTGGTTTTGATTTGTGTCTTTTAAAATTTCCTTCAGCAATGTTTTATAGTTTTTGGTATATGCATTATTCAAGTCTTCAGCTAAAGTTATTTCTAAGTGTTTTATTGGTTTTTGATGGAATTGTGAGTGGGATTGATTTAATAATTTCCTTTTCAGATTTTCCTTTTCAACATATAGAAATACCACTGATTTTTTGTGAGTTGATAGCATGCCCTGCAACATGGCTAGATGTGTATTTATTGATTATAGCAGCATTTTGATAGATTCTATAGGGTTTTCCTATCTATCAATCATGTCACCTGAAAGCAGAAATAATCCTGTTTTCAATTTGGGTATCTTTCAGTGTTTCTTCTTCTTTTTTTTTTTTTAAGATTTATTTATTTTATTACAAAGTCAGATATACAGAGAGGAGGAGAGACAGAGAGGAAGATCTTCCGTCCGATGATTCACTCCCCAAGTGAGTGCAACGGCCGGTGCTGCGCCAATCCGATGCCAGGTACTAGGAACTTCTTTCCAGGTCTCCCACGCGGGTGCAGGGTCCCAAGGCTGTGGGCTGTCCTCGACTGCTTTCCCAGGCTACAAGCAGGGAGCTGGATGGGAAGTGGAGCTGCCGGGATTAGAACTGGCGCCTATATGGGATCCTGGCGCGTTCAAGGCGAGGACTTTAGCCTCTAGACCACCCCGCCGGGCCCCAGTGTTTCTTCTTGTTGCCTAGTTGCCCTGGCTAGAACTCCCCTTCTTAAGGCGAGCAGCGAGGCCTAAGCAGGCCTTCCCAAGCGAAGGAAACGTGTGGTCTTTGGCCGCTGCGTACGACGGTGGCTGTAGCTGTGGGTTTCCGTCTTTAGCTTTTGTCGTGTGGAGGGAGTGTCCTTCTGTTTCTGGTTCTTGGAGGACTTGGGTGATGAAGTTGAGTTTTGTCGATGCTTCTCCTGCTTCAGTTGAGCTGATCACGTACGTTTGCCCCTTCATTCTGTGAAGGCAGCGTGTTCCAGGGACTCGTGGTGTCTTAAACCGTTCCTGGATTCCGAGTAGAATCCTTCTGCTGGGCTGCCGCAGTGGGCTCACTGGTTTTGTCAAAGGTGTTGGCTGTGTATTCACCAGTGCTCTGCCTAGGGTGTCTGTCTGGTTTAGTATCAGGGTAGTGCCAGCCTCACAGGTGGCGTTAGGAAGTGTTCTGGGGTCACTTGCTAGTTGCTGCTCTAACAGAGTGCTTCAGGCCGGGCAGTTGAGGTAGCAGACACCATTCCGTCTTAGAGTGTTTGCAGATGTGGTTTCTGCTGAGGCCCTGCTCTGCCGACTTGCACGCAGCCTGTGCGTGTGTGTGTGTGTGTGTGTGCGCGCCCAAACCTCTTCCTCTCATAAGCACACCGGTTCCAGCTGGTACGAGATTAGACCCACCCAGGTGATGTTATGCTGACTCCCTCACCTTTTCAAAGACGTATCTCCAGGTGTAGACCCATTGTAAGGTACTCAAGATAAGGATTTTAATCTAGGAATTTTAGGGGGACATAATTCAGACTATATAACATGTTCCCTTTCATTGCTGGGAAACAATTAGATGGCCTGGTATTAACTGCTGAAGCGTTCTGTGGGTTCGCCAGTGCAGGCAGCTGGTTCCAGGCTTTTCTCTGTCAGGAGCTTGCTGATCGCTGATTCAGTCTCCTAACTGGTTACTGGTCCTCTCCGTTGTTTTTCTTCTTTAAAAAAAAAAATCAGTTTTTAAGAATATGTCCATTTCATCCAAGTTATTCAACTGGTGATACAGTTATTCCCAGAGTTCTCAGGAACCTCTCGATTTCTGTAAAACTACTCTCTCTTTCCTATCTGAGTTTAGTAATTTGAATCCTGTCTCGGTTTAGGCAAACGATTTCAACTTGTTGATCTTTTCAAAGAGCTAACTTCCGGTCTGTCCGATGATTGATTTCTGTTCTTTATTCCTGCTCTAATCTGCTCTAATCTGTTCCTCGTGGGAACTTTGAGTTTCATTTGCTCTTCTTTTTCTAACTGCTCAGTTCGTACAGTTAGCTTCTTGATTGAAGATCCTTCTAGAGAGAGAGAGAGATGGTGGGGAGTGAAGTAGGCACTGTCATCCATTGCTCCCCCCTCAGGAGCTGGGACCTCAGGCCACGTCTCCTGTGAGTGGCAGGAACCAGGACCCCAGTTCCTGGGCCACTGCGCTTCCCTTCTCGGGTGGGCCTCAATGGAAAGTTGTAGTCGTGGGCTAGAGCTAGGACTCAGGCCCAGGCACGCTGAGGTGACAGATGGGCACCTTTTTTTTTTTTTTAACTGTATGCATTTATAGCTGTAAATGTCTCTTAGCATTGCTTTAAGTTCGTTGTGTAAGCTTTTATATGTTGTGTTTTCATTTTCATTTGTCTCAAGGTATTTCTAATACAGTGTTGAAGGTTATTTTATAGTTTTAAAACATGTATCTTGTTTGACCTTAGAGTTACCTAAGAGCAGCTCTTATATCTCATTTCATGATTGCACAGATACAGGTTAGATTGCAATTTCTTTTAAAAGTATTTAATCAGCACTGGGAATCCCATGGGCCTGGAGCGATAGCTCAATTTGTAAATCACTGCTTTGCAAGCACTAGGATCCCATACAGGCACCAGTTCTAATCCCGGCAGCCCCGCTTCCCATCCAGCTCCCTGCTTGTGGCCTGGGAAAACATTAGAGGATGGCCCAAAGCCACGTGAAACACCTGGAAGAAATTCCTGGCTCCTGGCTTTGGATCTACTCAGTTCCAGCTGTTGCGGCCACTTGGGGAGTGAATTAGTGGATGAAAGATCTTCCTCTTTCTCTCCTTCTGTCTGTAAATTTGACTTTCCAATAAAGATAAATAAATCTAAAAAAAGAAAAAACAAACAAAACCATTGGATGAGCTGAGAAATCCATCTCCACTGAGCGTCTGGGTCTATGGGAGAGGTATTTACAGGCCACCTGCAAACTCGCTTGGAGATCCTTCCGGCCCCAGTTCATTCAATTGTTCCTCCTCATCCCATTTTATTCCCCGCGTTCCTTCTTCACCTTCAGGGTCCTCTCTCTCGTCTTTTTGTGGTGACCTTGACAGCATTCTGTGGATTTGACAATAGTGAGGCACCAGGGGCGTGGCTCGTGGGTCTGGGCCAGTTCTGGGGTTCACTTCCGGAGCATGTTTGTTTTCGCCACGTGCCTCTGCCCGACCACAGGTTTTCAAGAATCCCCACGAGGTGGTGACGGTGTTGCTGACCCAGACCCTGGGGGCCCTGGTGCCCTCCCTGCCCATGTGCCTCAGCTCGGCGGTGGAGAGGGCCGGGCCTGAGCTGGAGCTCACCAAACTGCTGGAGTTCTACGACACCACCGCCCACTTCGCCAAGGGGCTAGAGATGGCCCTGTTCCCTGACTCAAGTAAGTGTTCTGCCTTTCGCTTCTCCCTCTCTGGCTGGGCCGGGGCTTATTTGTGCTTCAGCAGATTAAATTCACAGAAATGGGAGGGCATGGGTGTTTTGCATCAAAACACTGCCCTTGGCAGATAGGTGGTGCATATACTTGCCTAGCCTCGTGCCAGTGGGTGCTACTGCCTGGTCCGGGTATGTGATGGGCACTCCTGGTGGTGCCAGGGCAGTTAGAAGGTGAGGGAGGCCTCATCATGGGGCAAGAGGCCGTAAGTGGCCAGGAGCAGGCAGCAGGCCATGCTGCGAGGGAGCGTTTCATTCCTTTGGGGGTAAAACCTCAGGAAATTCACCCTGCAAAGGAAAGGGAAGAGCTGGGTTGGAGGTGCCTTCTGAAGGGACAGCGGAGCTTTCTGGATTAAGGCAACCCTGGTGAGGATGCATGGTGGCTGGGGAAGCACAGGCTTTCCCAGGGGCCAGTGGAGGGCACAGCACTCCTTAGTCCCCTGTGGGTAAACAGTGCCTGCTGTGTTACGTTTTTTTTTTTTTTCCTGAGCTGTTTTCCATCCGTGTCAAAAGCACCATAAATTGTTAAATAACTCGGACTTCGTGACGCTGTCAAATCAGGAAATCACCCCAGGAAGGCCTTGTTCTGTTTGTGGCTGCCGTGTGTCGCTCACTTGGTTTCTTTAATAGTTACTCTCTTTAATTACATCTGTGTTTAATTACCTCATACATTCCAGGGAGGGTGTTTATTGTTCGGGTTCCCAGTGATTCATAGGAGTCGTTGGCACACTCACCGGTCAGACCTCAGCTGTGGGAGAGGCACGGAGCATGTGGGTAGCTTACCAGGGCCCTCTGGTGCTGTTGTCCATGTGGCTCAGGGGCGTGGACGCTCGAGCAGGGTGGGCTGCAGGCAGGGTGAGCAGCAGGTGCGTTCCCGCCAGAGGGATGGATGCTGCAGGGAGCGAGCCGGGCGGATGTGACAGTCGGCCATGTGTGTCTCTACCTCTGGTGATTCCTGCTGAGGTTCTCCCAAGAGGTCTTTTTTTTTTTTAAGTTAATAATATACATGGAAATTTAAAAAACAATAAAAATGATCTTTAATTCATTACTCAGAAAGAGTGACTGGCAGCATTCTGCTGTTTCCTCCCAGTAATTCAGATATAATACACATTTGTTCACATGCACGAATATCCATGACATAAGCATATAAGGAGCATACAGTAAGCAAATAATATAATGGTTGTTATATATTTATATGTATTATTTTTTGAAAAAAGATTCATTTATTTTTTATTTGAAAGTCAGATATACAGAGAGGAGGAGAGACAGAGAGGAAGATCTTCCATCCAATGATTTACTCCCCAAGTGAGCGCAATGGCCGGTGCTGTGCTAATCTGAATCCAGGAGCCAGGAGCCTCTCCCAGGTCTCCCACACGGGTGCAGGATCTCAAGGCTTTGGGTTGTCCTCGACTGCTTTCCAGGCTACAAGCAGGGAGCTGGATGGGAAGTGGAGCTTCCGGGATTAGAACCGGCACCCATATGGGATCCTGACGCATTCAAGGCGAAGACTTTAGCCTCTAGGAGACCTGGCCGAGGCCCTGTTATATATTTATATAGAATTATACAGATTAAATATATCAAATATTTAAGATATTAGTTGTATACAGTTTTGTATTTGTTTTTGCTCATAATAATATTTTCTTATACCGTCAGATGTTTTACTAGGCTTTTTTCTTAAAAAAAAAAAGATTTATTTATTTACTATTTTTAAGGTGGAGTTATAGGGAGAGGAAACAGAAAGATTTTCCATCCACTGGTTCACTCCCCAAATGGCTGCAATGGCTGCAACGGCCAGAGCTGAGTCGATTCAAGGCCAGGAGCCAGGAGCTTCTTCCTGATCTCCCATGCTGGTGCCGGGTCCCAGGTTTCCAGGATATTCCTCTTCATCTTCATTGTTCTCTCTGGGATAATCTTGGAAGTTGAATTGTTATATCATAGAACATTTACACTGTTGACATGAATGTTTTCAGTTTTTCATGGAGCTGACCTTAGGAATTTCTGGAATACCTAGTGTATGTGATGTTGTGAGTGCCCAGGAACACAGGAAGTGGAAAATGCTCTCCTGACAGAGTGCTTCTCTCCATAGTAGTTCTTTTGCTCCTGACGCTGCTGAGAGCCACTGTATGAGGGGACTTCCTAAGTTTGATGGGATATGGGATTAAGAGGGCATTGACAGAGCTTCTGGCAGATTAGTAAGATGTAGTCACCCCCAAGGACGGAAGAGGAAAAGTTCCAGAACAGCCCGTCTCTCTTGTGGCTTTCCAGCAGTTCTTTCCAGATTCGTTGT
The DNA here is from genome assembly GCF_030435755.1 of Ochotona princeps. Lineage (NCBI taxonomy): Eukaryota > Metazoa > Chordata > Mammalia > Lagomorpha > Ochotonidae > Ochotona > Ochotona princeps. The sequence goes on along the minus strand of NC_080855.1, from coordinate 21,038,419 downwards.
TCATGGTTGTTTTTTCATTTCCGATCGCCTGAAGAGGAGCACAGTGTGGTGAAGGTGGTGGAGCTGGTGGAGGCTGTGTACGGGCCGTACAAGCCATACCAGCTCAAGTATGGCAGCCTGGAGGAGAAACACCTGCTGGTCCAGATCAGCGCTGTGCCTTTGGTAACTCACCGAGCCCCCGGGACCCCCAGTACTCTTAAGGCAGCGTTCTGTATATGTGCCAGGCCCTTGCCCAGTCCTGGCAGGGGGTCAGGGTGGGGGATGGCCATGGGGGCGGGGCGGGGTGCTACCTGTTTTCTATCTAAAACCCCCAACAGCAAAATAAACGAGAAGCAAATCTTGGCGGGACAGGGGGGCCACAGGGAACAAATTGTGTATCTCCCTGATTGTGTGTGTGTGTGTGTGTGTGTGTGTGTGTGTAAATGTGCTTTTGTTTGAGGAAGCTATGCAAATGGGCTCAAAAGCTTAGCATTCATGGACAATGCTGTAGGGCAGATTCACTATGTGTGGGCACCAGCCAAGGGAATCTCGGCCATTTTCATTTCAAATCCTGTTTTGTTTTCAAGTCACCGGAGGTTGTCCAGTGTTGAGTTGATGTCCCAGGCTTGATCCTCGTTAGTTCAACTCTGTTGCTTCTTGCCGTTTCCCTGTTTTCTAGGGATATACCTAGAAACTCAGTTCCACTTCAGTTATGCTCAGGCCCCTGAAGGAAACATTTTCCTTTTTCTGAATTCTTTTTTTTTTTTTTTGTAAGATTTATTTTTATTGGAAAGTCAGATTTACAGAGAGAAGGAGAGACAAAGAGAAAGATCTATGCATTGGTTTACTCCCCAAGTGGCTGCTATGGCCAGGGATGAGCCTATCCTGAGCCAGGAGTCAGGAGCCTCCTCTGAGTCTCCCACTTGAGTTCAGGGCCCCAAGACCTTGGGCCGTCCTTGACTGCCTTCCCAGGCCACAAGCTGGGAGCTGGAAGGGAAGTGGAGCAGCCGGTACAGGAACCAGTGCCTGTATGGGATCCTGGGCATGTAAGGTGAGGATTTGACCACTAGACCATTGTGTGGGGCCCTCTGCATTCTTTTAGAAGGGTGTCTGATATGGAGAATTAGAGTCCTAGCCTGGGAGCCAGAGATAGAGAGAGCAGGGGACCATTCTAATGATCACAGGCAAATAGGAAGGAAAAGAAAAATGAAAGAATGAACTGGGCTTCTGATCCTATCTTTCTGCCATATTGACCATGACTATCTTTCCATGAGTCACACTCTAAAAGAACTGGGAGAGTTAGGGCCTGTGTTCCTGATGTCCCTGTCCTGTGATGGGAACCCCAAGAAGGGTCTTGGCGTTCCTTCTCCCCAACCCCAACACCTCCCCATCTTAATGCTGCCTCTCCGGGGATTTTCAAGGCTGATGTGGTCTCTGATTGTTCTGGTTCACCAGGAACATGGAGAAGTGATTGACTGCGTGCAGGAGCTGAGCCACTCGGTGGGCAAGCTCTTTGGTCTGGCCTCTGCCGCCACTGACCGGTGCGCCGGATTCACCAATGGCCTGGGGACGTGTGGCTTGCTGACAGCCTTGAAATCCCTCTTTGCCAAGTAAGAGGGGGTGTGGGGATGGGGCTGGTTCCCTGGGAGGGCAGGGATTGTCCCCATTAAACATGTATGTGTGCTGTATTCTTGCTGTGAACCCTGTAAAAACACTCATGCCCGACCCAAGAAGCCGTTCTTACTTAAAATGTCTGGTGCAGCAAAATGCCCATCCCTTAGGCAGAGGCCAAACGCCGTGATAGAGTCATACAAGGGAGCTGTATGCAACAGTTAATATCAGTCACATGGACACTTGTCAGTGCCGATCTCAGAAATGCATGGGCAACAAGAGCAAGGTGCGGAGTCATAGAGGATCTAACACATTCCTGTAGTTGGTTTGGTAAACTTGCCCCACAAAGGGCAGGTGTTGGGTATTTAGCCTCATGGGCCTTAGGATGTGCGCTGCCCTTGAGACAGTCCATAAATCCACAGGTGTGGCTGTGTTCCAGTCTCACTTTATTTACCAAAAAATAAATTGGCAGTGCTAAGCCCTGATGTAAGGTTTTTTTTTTTTTTTTTTAATACTGTAAAAAGCATCATAGATCCCTCCAGGACAGAGGTGGGCCGTCTGCGGCTCAGGAGTCCAACCTGGCTGCCATCTGGCCCTGTAAATAAAGTTTGCCTGGAACACTGCCACACCTGTTCACTTACCTCTGCCCTTGAACTTCATTTCACTAAGAGGGCTGAGTGAAGTAGTTGGGACAAAGACCTGGTGACTGGAAAAGCCAAAAGTGTTTACACATAGTCGGCACTAGGCCTGTAACAGAAGTTTGCTGAGCAATGGTGTTTTGGAGGGACACGGAGAGGGACCGTGATCATAGCTTTTACTTATTATTTTTTTTTTTTTTTTGGAAAGTTGTTCTAGCCTTATTATTATCTTGTTTCTTTTCCTTTTTTAAAGATTTATTTTTATTGGAAAAAAGAGGAGGAGAGACAGAAAGGAAGATCTTCTGTCCGATGGTTCACTCCCCAAGTGGCCACAATGGCCAGAGCTGAGCTGATCTGAAGCCAGGAGCCAGGAGCTTCTTCCAGATCTCCCACATGCAGGCGCAGGGTCCCAAGGCTTTGGGCTGTTCTCAACTGCTTTCCCAGGCCACAAGCAGGGAGCTGGATGGGAAGTGGAATAGCCAGTATTAAAACCAGTGTCCACGTAAGATCTTGGCATGTGCAAAGCGAGGGCTTTAGCCACTAGGCTATTGCACCGGATCCAGCCTGCACTATCTTTTAAAATATTATTTGAAAGACAGAGAGAGAGAGATCGTCCATCTACTACTGGTCCACTCCCCAAATGGTTGCAGTAGCCAGGGTGAGGCCAGGCCAAAGCCGAGACCTCAGAGCTCCCTCTGGGTCTCACTTGTGGGTGGCAGGAACTCAAATACTTGGGCTGTCACCTGCCTCCTGCCAGGTGTGTGAGTAGGAAGCTGGTTCCGAAGTGGGAGACAGCAGCTACTACAACTGCTGCTCCAGTAGGGGAGGCGGGCACTCCACAGCAGCTGAACTTAATGCACAGGGCCTGCCCTCTTTGTTATTTGGAAATGTTTAAAGAAGGAACATAGGGACCGGCATTGTGACGTAGCAAGTTAAGCCACGACCTGCACCACCAGCATCCCGTAGGTGCGCTGGTTTGTGTCCTGGCTGCTCTACTTCGAATCTAGCTCCCCATTTGTAACTGGGGAAAAGCAGTGGAAGACAGCCAGGGACTTGGATCCTTGGCACCTTGTGGCAGGATGGCAGTGCCCAGATGAAGCTCCTGGCTGCTGGCTTCACCCCGGCTCAGCTCTGCCTATTGCGGCCATTTGGGGAGTGGACCAGCAGGTCATCTCTCTCCGTAACTGCCTTTCAAATAGATAAATCTTTTTAAAATATATATATGCAAATTCATATTTTTATGTAATTAAGAATGGAAAATAGGAAAGCAGTGTAGACCACATGTTCTGAGAGTCCATCTGTATGCGATGCCCAGAACAGGTAAATTAGAGAGAAAAAAATAGATTTGTGGTTTCCTGTGGCTGAGGGACTTTAGAGGAGATTGGGGATGGTTGCTAAGGATATGAGGTGTCTTTTTTGGGATGATGAAAATGTACTTAGGTCGTGACGATGTATAACCCCAGAAATATATTAAGAGTTGTACTCTGTATTAATTAGACCTTAATTGAAAGAAAAAAGGAAAGAAGGGAAAAATAGAAATGACATTTAGTTAGAAAAAAGAGGCAACCTCATGAGGCTGGCCTCTCTGACCCGTGCGATGGAGCTGTGGGGTCCCCCGGCGGTTGATACCCACTGTCTCTAGCTGGTGGGCAAACCCCAGAGCCGTCCTTGGTGGCCTCTGACAGCGAAGCTGCCTGGAGCCCTTGGAGCTGCCTTCTGCTGAGCCGAGTGCTGTTTGCTGTGGTAAATTTAGGGAGTGCTTGTTGGTCGGATATACCGCGGGTGTCCCTCTGAACACGGAGCGCCCTTGTCCCTAGTGCTCTCGGTCACTGCCAAAGCTCCTGACCTTCCACCGTGAGAAGTGAGGGCTGGGGCTCTTAAAGGTCTCTCCCTCAGTTAGCGTAGTTCAGATGGTACTGATGAATTGGGTCACCTTCTCTGGAAGGGAAGGTTTTGAAGTTACCACAGTAGTTAATGTTTAGGACAGATTTCAGGCAGAACAGTGTGAAGCTGCCTTGAGCAGAGTTCAAGTGGAACATTGATGAGTGATGAGGAGGGCTTGAGGAAATGTGCTACGGAAGGCAAGGGGAAGGGATGGAACAGAAAATGGGGCTAATGAAGGAGCAAAACCCCTTTGCCCTGCAGCCAACACGGGGATAACAGGTAAGGGGCTTTACAGTGTGGTGGTAGCAGGGTGTCTCTGTCGGGGCCGCCATAGCAGCTTGCCTTTCACACTTTGCTGTCTAGGAGCTGGTGGCTTATGGAGGAGGAGGGGAAAGGCCTCCCATGATTCACCTGTTGTCATGGGGCCTTCTGGTCCCTGTCCGCACCACACTGTCCTGAACACGTGCACGTATGCGCTCATGTTCCAAGAAGTTTACATCCTTAAAAATAACACCAGTGCATGTCAACTTTTTTCTGTTGCTTAATTTTGCCCTACTCTGCCATTTATTTAACTTCACAACGGTGCCGTCAGGCAATAGAGAAGCATTATTAAATCCATTTTAAAATTTTTATTTGAGAGACAAGGAAAAGAGTGCAAGTGAATACTCCCATCTGTGATTCATGCTGCACGTGCTGTGACGGCCGGCACTGGCCGAGGTCTTGGTCAGGAGCTGGGAACTCAATCCAGGTCCTCCTGCATGGGCAGCAGGAACCCAGCTACTTGAGCCATCGTCATTGTTTTCTTGGTGTCTGCTTGAGCAGGAAACGGAATTCAGGAGCTGGAGTTAAAGGCACGACCTGTGGTGTGGCATGCAGGCATCTTCACCAGCATCTTAATCACCAAGGCGAGATGCTGCCCACCCCTTCCACCCCCGCATCTGTTTTAAAGATGAGGAAGCCGAGGCCCTGGCACCGAGGGCCTTTCCCGCAGCTGCAGTGCCAGTCTGGGATTCCCCAGGAGCTGTTTCCTGGATGCCTCATGCCCAGTGCTGTGCTGGTTTCTGGGGCTCTAAGTCGGACCTCCAGAGGCACAGTGCCTGTTCTCACAGACGGGAGAGCCTGCAGCAGCAGCGCTAAGCTTTACACAGACTCACGCTTGGTGTTGTGAGTGTGTTGGGTACTGTGAAGGAGCAGACAGCAGCGGCTCCACGGTAGGGTCTGTAGGTTTTGTGTCCACTTCTGGGTTCCTGTGCTCTTGCCAACCACGAAACTTGAATCTCTCTGCCCTGGCTGTTGGGTCTCCATTCTGTCCATCAGGATGCTGCTGAGTCCTGGGGCATCAGCAACATGTCTTGTGTCCTCCCTCCTCCAACCCTCACCTCATCTGTCCCCAAGGTCACATCTACTTTCTGCAGTGGCTCCATGATGTTTTCCAACAGTTCTCCAAACCTGCTTCCGCAGAAGTGCATTTGTTCGTTCTTTTGGGTTGGAGGAGTGTGCCAGCATCTTCCCTCGTGGTGGGTCACCAGAGTCAGCCTGGGGCTGTCCACTGCCTCTCGCTCCCCCCGGATCTTGAGTGTGTCTCTAAGCTGCTGTGTTGGGCCATTGAGACGGTCTGGCCTCATGGGGAAGCTCGTCCGTGGGTGGAGCGCCGTCTCAGCCTTCTGTGGGAGCGTCCCTCCCCCAGTCTCCTGCCCCCAAAGGTGTCCAGGCCATTGGCAGGCTGTGCAGGTTGCATGGTGCCTGGTGTCCTGAGCGCAAGCAGGCAGTGACATTCTCTCTGTTGCTCTCCCCTTGCCTGCAGGTATGTGTCTGATTTCACCAGCGCTCTCCAGTCCATACGGAAGAAGTGCAAGCTGGATGACACACCCCCCAACGCCTTTTTTCAGGAAGATTGGACGGCCTTCCAGAACTCCATCAGGTGAAGTTGGTGTTACAGTATGAGTGTGTGTCTGGGGCAGCAAGCATAAACATATGTAAGTGGTACATGAAGCAGATAAACATGTTGGTCGGGAGTGCTTTTTTTCCTTACAATGCCTTTTAAAATTTGCTAATTTTTACTTTGTTAGAAAGGTGGAGAGAAAAAGACAGAGACGTTCTGTTCTCTGGTGAACTCTTCACATGCCTGCGACAGCCGGATCTGGGTCAGACCTGAGTCGGGCAACCAGGACTGCATCAGGGTCTCCCCCGTGGGTGGCAGAAACCCGAGTACTTGAGCCATCACCTGTCCCATCACCTGTGTGTGTGCCAGCAAGAAACCAGAATTGGAGGCAGAGTTGGGCCAGTCAAAAACCAGGAGCCTGGAGTTTCTAATAAGTCTCTCAAGTGGGTTCAGGGACTTTAAGAGTTGGGCCATGTTTTTGCTGCTTTCCCAGGCTATTGACAAGGAGTTGGGTCAGAAGTAGAGCAGCTGGAACTCAAACCAGCTGCCCATACAGGATGCCAGCACTGCAGGTAAAGGCTTATCTTACTATGCCACAACACTAGCCCTAGCCTAAGGTTTTTGCAGGCCTAAAATAACTCAGAGCTGACATTTGAGAAAATGCCCCCCTGTTGGCTCTAAGGACAGTGGCACCAAATGGTGAGGCACTACTACTAGGCCTGGAAACAGGCAAGGCTGCAGCGGGAGGCACTCGGATGACCTTCACAACTGGTCGTCCTGACCATACTGTGGGGTTTCCCTTGTGACCTGTGTGCCACACCCAGGAGACAGCCTTACCCCAGGCCCCGGAGGAGTGTGGTTGGCAGTGACCTGAAAAGGTTTGATCCTTGACAACGAATGCCGTGTGGTGTGCAGACTGCTGGGTTGGGACCTTCCGACATCTTTTGTCTGATTCTGGCATGAAGGACATTTTGGATTCATTGCCAAACATATTCAAAAACCATATTCTGCATCATCCAATTTTCCAAATGTTGCCTAAAATATTAGCTCTGCAGGGGTTGGCCTCTGAGATCTCCAGTAGAGTGGACGTGCCTTCTCTCTTGTCCTGCACTTCTCCCCACTTCCCGGGCCATGGACAACCACACGGAAAGCAATGCACAGTCTCCCCTCCCTTAAAGCCATGCTTTAAGGATGGACGTTAGAAAGTTGGGCTGCTCTCTGCCGGGTACCTTCCTGCCTCACCCCTGGCCTAGATGACAGGCGCAGAGCTACTCATGACACGAGCTATTTTCAGTGCAATTGGCCAGCATAGATGCAGAGCCACTGGCGGCCTTCAGGGCAGGTGCATGGCCATCCAGCGCCATTCTGGGTTGTCAGTTTGTGGACTCTGTTCTGGCCTTGCCTTGTTCTGACAAATCCAGCATTCTGCATGCTTGCCCCCCCCCAACCCAGCTGTACCAGCATTTATTCTTGGAAAACATCACATACAAGTTTGTCCAGTTGTACCTGGAGCAAGTGGAATATTTTTCCCTTCTCATAAAAGCTTTCGTATGATGGAATGCCTAGATACCCTGGTGATGAGAGAAAAGTTAAAAGTTAACCAGACCTGAGATGTTTTTAATCCTTCGATTTGTCCCGACATTATGACTTTGGCGTTGAAGGACTCAGGAGCTGGAATTCAGAGCCTGGCATAAAATTCACTTGATAATTAAAGGATTATTAAATACAGATATGTTGCTCTGAGAAACAAGTGAATTAACCTCCATCTGCCTTTGGTGTGAACAGAGGGAAAGACTGGTATCAAAGTGGTTGGACAGACACTGCCAACAGCAGGCAGCTAGTCCTCGATCTACCAACCCCCCCTTTTTTAAAGAGAGCACCCAGTATTTTGGAAATTAGGACTTATTGGAGGCCACAGTTAGCTAACAGAGGCTAACATAGTTAGCTAACTCCTAACAGAAGTCAGGAGTTTACCTTTTACATTTGTTCCTAGCAAAGGAGCCATTGCAGGTACTAACCACTTTCCCAGAACATAGCATCACCAAAAGGAGCAAATAATTAAAATTTTTTATGAATGAGCCTATGTGTTTGTCCTGCAAATGTTGGTACTGCTGACTACTTGAACTTGAAGTGCTTTCTGTTTTGTTTAGAATAATCGCCACCTGTGGAGAGCTCCTGCGGCAGTGTGGGGACTTCGAGCAGCAGCTAGCAAACAGGTAGGAGAGAGGAGGAGCCCTTGTCCTCTAGGGGCCAATCCCTGAGCTTCTGCTGGGGACAAAGTGTCTCCAGGCCCTGGCACAGCAGGGGAGAGTGTGTGGGTCAAACGGGAAGCCACAGGGCCCCAAGAACTGTCTGTACCCTAGATACAAGGTGTCATTATTGTCATCATTAAACATTTATTGGGCATCTATAAAGGGCAAAGCTCTGGCCTACCTAGTACATGATTTTGGTTGCATAGAAGTTTCAGTCTAAACCAGGAAACAGTACATCTTGTTTCTGAATTACAAATGGGCTGGGTTCCTGCTGCGTGTTTGCAAGTCAGTTATTGGGACTTAAAATAAATTTCCCCATAGAAACGGTGTCACAGGCAGCGCTCCGGCCCTCAGGGTCAGCACACAGCATCAACTTTGACCCAGACAAGCCTGCCTTCCGGATTCTCCAGCGAAATCCTCTGCGGCTGCGGCTGGCCATGTGTGTCAAAGGAGAGTTTCTGGGGTCCGACCTACAAAAAGTCTATCGTGTCTCCTTTGACCTGAGACTGACAGGCCTTGTTTCTCTGGGAGGTGGCTCCTTCCCCAGTCCTGATCCTTCACTGGATCTCAGCAGGGCTGGTGGGGAGGTGTGTGTTGGTGCAGAATCCTGGGGTGTGGTGTGAAGCCAAAGGATGAGTGGGACCCAGCAGGAGCAGGTGGGAACTGGTGGCGTGTTGCTGGAGCCTGCACTCCATGGTGGCCCTTCCTGCTGGCGACTGCTGCCTTCCTTTGGTCTCTCAGCCAATAGCCTACCTTCCCTAGCTGGATGTGTGTGTGTGTGTGTGTGTGTGTGTGTGTGTGTGATTTTCCTCATGGGAAGGTCTTGCCACGGGGCAGGCGGGAGCAGCTATCGCTGTTGCTGAGTCTAGCACAGCACAGGGCACCACAGGCAAGGGAGGGACAGTGTATAAATACTGTAAACAAAGCAATGGTTCCAGCATCCCACTCCTGCACACGTGCATGCTCGTGTGGGGAGGAGTCTGAGGTTTAGGGGCGCTCACAAAGACCCCCAGGACTTGAAATGTAGCATTTACACATCTAATAGAAAGGCATGCATGCATGCAGCTTCTTATTTTTCACTTATTTATGCCTGTATTTTGGTTCAAGAGGCAAGGGGCACAGAATGAGACAGCGTGAACTTTCTTCTACGGATTCATTCCCCAAATGTCCCCAACAGCCAGGGCAGGGCCAGGCTGAGGCCAGGAGCCTCAAACTCCATGCTGGCCTCCCCTGTGGAGGGCAGGGATCCAGTTACACCATCCATTCCCTGCCACTTTGCAGAGTACACATTAGCAAGAAGCCGGGATGAGTTAGTGGAGCTGTATACAGAATCTAGGTATTTCAGTATAGGATGCAGGCATCTTAATGTGTGCCTTAACCACCAATCCAGATTCCTGCCCCTTTGTTTTGTTAAAGTAGCTGTTCATTGTAAAATCAGAACAGTGTACAAAATGAAAGCTGAAAATCTGCTCGATTTAGAACCCATCTTCTTTCTAGAAAAGACATTGCTAACAGTCTCCTACCCTACGGCATTCATTGCATTCTGGCATATAAGGACTTGGAGTAAATTGAGCACTAATCCTCCCAGGGCTGAAGAGGCAGGTGTTTCTCCTCTTCCCATTTTTACAGAGAGGCTTGAGGTATGGATTTGCATAGGAAATAGCAATTCAGATTAAACAAAAGAAAGAAAGATTTGCTGCTGTAGCTGTGTTTGAGAGACGGCAATTGGCACTTTGATATGGCCCATGTCATCCAGTGTGTGAGAACGTCACCGAGCGGTGTCTGCCCTCAGCCATGTGGGTTTGGGCCAGACATCCTGCTACATCCAGAAGTCCATTTTTCCCTTCGTCCATTAATGGATTTGACAGCCCAGGGAGTTAGGAGGGAGCTGGTTCAGAAGCTGAGTGGGGGCACAATGGAGGAAGGATGAAGTTTTCCACCTGCACCAGCACAGAGAGGCTGAGAGCCTGGCCTGAACTTTGGTCCAAGACATGAGCAGCCTGGGTGTGTAGCCTCTGTAACAGGCGACATCATCCTGGAAGCCCGGTCCCTGGGGAGGGAGAATCGCCACCCATCTGTGTTCCCAGCCAGGAGGCAACTGGCACATGTGTGACAGCTGCCTGTAAAGCTTATCTTATCTCATATCTTATCAAGCTCCCCTGCAGAATCCAGGCTCCGCTGGGGACCGCTCCCCACAGTCAGCACAGGTGATGGCACTGAACTCTCCAGGCTGCCTTGGCACTGGGATAACGTTGCCTGTTGGGCTCCATTTTTTTTTTTTTTTTAAGATTTATGTATTTATTTCTATTGGAAAGTCAGATTTACAGAAAGAAGGAAAGACAGAAAGATCTTCCATCTGCTGGTTCACTCTCCAAGTGACCATAATGGCCAGAACGGAGCTGATCTAAAACCAGGAGCTTCTTTTGGGTCTCCCATGCAGGTGCAGGGTCCCAAGGCTTTGGGCCATCCTCCATTGCCTTCCCAGGCCACAAGCAGGAAGCTGGATGGGAAGTGAAACAACCGGGATTAGAACCAGTGACCAAATGGGTGACGATTTAGCCACTACGCTACCATGCCAAACTCAGCCTATCAGGCTCTTAAAGTCAACTCTTTTTTTTTTTTTTTTCTGTACAAGGAGATCTTGTGACTTTAGGATTCAGGAAAGCAAGGCTGAAGTCACCCGAGGGATTGTCCGCTGTCTCATCTTGGGGAGACACAGGGAGATAGGCATGTTTCCCTTTCCTGAGCCCACTTTTGGACCAATGTTTCAGGTGAACCCTGCTCACCTGAAGGTTTGACCTATGCCTTCTGATCTTCCAGTGGGACAGAAGCCACATGAATCCAGTAGAAACTGGGTTTTGGATCTTGGATTTTGATTGTTGTTTTTTTCCCAAGCTAGTGACATGCAGTGCTGTTTTGTGTTGCTGGGCAGCTTGGTAGCTGTAGCTCCAGGTCTCATCTCTGCTTCGGGCTTAGTGGGATGATGAGTAGGTTAGGTGGATTCAGTGCATTTTGACTTAACGTGTCTTCAGTTGTGGTGGGTTTATGGGATGTCATCTCATTGTAAGTCTAGGAGTCATCAGAAACGTTAGTGCAGTAATTCGGTCAGGCAGTCAGAGTTTGGGAATGCAGTGTAAATGTACAAGTTTCCATGACTAGGGAGTGACTTGGCAGGAAGAGGAACTGCATTGAGGCATGCAATGGACTTGTGACGCCCCCTCCTGTGGGTGCAGCTACTGGTTCTGCTGGCACAGCAGTGAGCAAGTTGGCACCTCTTGGATTCCCCCCCACCTTCATCTCTGAGCTTCCTGAGGGTAAGGAGTGTGTTTAAGAATCTGATATCCCCAAACTCAGCCTAGGTCATTGTTTGGCAGACAAACATCATTTCTCAATGATGTGAGAATTTTCTTTTGATAAAGAAATCAAGTATTCATTTCATAAAGGTTTAGTTCACAACTCTGGTCAATACCAGGAAATTAAACAGTGGACGCCAAGGACCAGGTCATCTAGTGGATCAAGTGGGGGATAGGAAGAAGATACTGTTTATTTCTTTGAGGTCAGAGTTGCATTTATTCTGACATTTAAACTACAGTCTTCATTTCCTAAAGCATTCCTGACATACCTGTTTATCTTCACCTTGGCTGCTGTAAGTTCAGTTCCCTCCTGGGCCACCTGACCCTGAACCTGACACACCTGCTGCAGTAAACCTGCAAAGAACAGACTTTCCTTGGGGATGGCCAGGGAATCTTGACTTGTAACTTTCTGGCCACCAAACTCTGGTCACCTATCATTCATTCCATGGTTACTGAGTACCTGCCGTACATGGGCACTGTGCTGGGAGCTGGGGATTCTAGGATAAAGAACACGTTGTATTTTTTTTTCTCTGACTGTCCAGTGGGAGAGAAATGAGACAGTGTGTGAGCCCCGCATAGCAGAGGCAAGAGGCTGATGGGAAAGGAGACCAAGTACCTATGTGGTACACTAGGAAAAAGTAGCAGGGGAAAAGCCTTGGGAGCCAACCCTTTCTTACAATTAGCTAATTTGAAAAGCAGATTGAGAAAGAAGGGAATGGGGAAAGGGAGGGGGGGGTGGTTTCTATGTACTGTTATACTTCCCGGATGGCCACAACATCCGGGACCAGGACCAGGCCAAAGTCAGGAGCCCAGAGCTCCATCCAGGCTCCCACATGGGTGGCAGGGGCCCAGGCACTTGGCCTGTCTTCTAATGTTTTCCCAGGTGCTTTAGCAAGGAATTGGATTGGAAGCAGAGCAACCGGGACTAGAATGATACTCTGATATGGGGTTCCTGCACTGCAGGTGGTAGCTTAGCTCACTGTGCTATAATTAAAGGCCTGGGAACCAATGAATCCCTGAAGAAAGAGTAGGATTTCCCCAGGGGCACAGAGGAGGAATGGATAAAGGCAGTTGTCGGGGGATGGAGGGATGGGTGAGTAGATAGATAGAAGGGCCTAGCAACAAGAGCCCTGGGTACCCGGCCTGGGCGGTTTTACTTTGATCTTCGGGAACTGAGGAATCTTTGGGAAGCAGACAAAATCAGATTTGCCTTTGGAAAGTTCGTCCTACTAACCTTGAGGAAGACCCGCAAAGGGAAAGTGGAAGGAGGAAGACGGACAACAGGTCAGTACAGGACAACAGGGCCACGGCAGGCCATTGTTCGACAGACAAAAGGCCCAACCCAAGTTACTTGTAGGTTTAAGTAACAGGACAAACCAACTTGACCCTGCTTATGAAGCAAGGTCTTCATAAGATATCACAGCAAAGAGGTCAGGAAAGTAGCCGTATTGGAGATGCCTTCCCAGGATCTGCAGAGAGTTCATGGAAATGTGTATTATGAAAAAAATTGCTCAGACTTTTTTTTGACACTAACATTAACTTAGCTTCAGTTAAATTTTCTGTGAACTTTTTGAAGTTTTTCTGTGGAAAGATCTCTGTACACTTCAAGCATGTAAAATGACAGAGCAGAGCCGGGGGGAAGCCAAGCTGAAATCTTAGCTTAGAGGTGGAGATTCAAGGTTCCCGGCTGTCCTGGCAGCTAGCTACCCTGTGGAGCCTCGACTAGGCAATCGTCTTTCTGAACAAAGTTGGAAGGTGCCAGCTTCTCTTTGCAGATCTCCCCGTATCCCCTAAATCACAAAAATCTACCTCACTGTACTAGCCCGGCTTGGAGGACAGGTGAGTCCATGGACAGAGGCCCACAGGGAACAGCTGTCCCAACCAGCAAGTCCAGTGTCTTGCCCGACACGCTGGGTGATGGTGGTGCCTGTGGCTCACCAAGGCATGGACCTGTGCCACACCCTGTGCCCCTCTAGGTCACTCGAGGAAGATGGCATGTTTTGTTGGCATTAGGGTAACGTGGGAAAGAAAAGCACGTGGCTTCTGTGGGCATCCGGGTCTGTCCCCCTCATGCATGGTGATGAACATGTTCACCTCCTTAAAGACTGCGCGATCTTAATCCCATCTGCCTCCTCAAGCTGCCCTGGGCTTCCTTAAAGGAGCTGTTTGCCGACTGCTCCCAACAGGAAGTTCCTGCCAAACAGCTCAGGGCACCATGGTCATCACTTTGCTTACAGGATTTTGTCGACGGCTGGCAAGTACCTCTCTGACTCCTACAGCCCTCGGAGCCTGGCTGGCTTTCAGGAGAGCATCTTGACAGACAAGAAGAGCTCTGCCAAGAACCCCTGGCAAGAGTATAACTACCTCCAGAAGGAGAGCCCTGCTGAATATGCCAGCCTAATGGAAATACTTTATACCCTTAAGGTAGGAGGCGAGACGGGTGGCATGCTCATTGCTTGCGAAAGAGCACCTTTTCCTTGTCACACCCTCTCTGGGACCCAGGATTTCTGGCTCTGGCTGTGGGCCCTGGGCCATGGCACCCAGTGCCACCTCTCTTCTGTCTGACATATGTTGGGACATTTGTTCGTTTATTTGCTTTAATTTTTTTTTTTTTTAGTATTTATTTTATTTAGTTGAAAGGCAGAGCTACAGAAAGAGAAAGAGAGGGAGAGAGAAAGAGAACTTCCATCTGCTGATTCACTCCCAGATGGCTGCAAGCGACAGGCTGGATCCAGACTGAAGCCAGGAACCAGGGGCTTCCACTGCAGGCAGCAGCTTAACTCACGACACAACACTGGTCCCATGTTGGGATTTTAAGGAGCTAATCAGCCAAACTGGACTAAAACCCACAGACATACAAACGTAGAAGTCAGCTGGATGGGTCTTTATCTCTGATATAAACCAGGTTGAAGAATAGGGCTTCAGAACTGCGGCCAGGGAGTTTGCCATCACCAGGACAAGTGGAGCTGGATCGTCCTCTGTTACTGACCGACAGAGATGGAGGCAGACACGGACTGCCTGTAGGTGGGAGCCACAAAAGGAGACCCCAGGCAGGCTGCAGAGAAGTCCCTCGCTTTCCCCAGGGGAAAAGGACCCGGTTAGAGATGCCAGGAGCACACCCTACGGCAAGATGCTTACAGGGAAACAGGACGACTTGCGTATCTGGTCTCCTTCCTAGATTGTTCTTAGTTTGACTTCCAAAAAACTTTGGGCTTCTAGGGTTCAAGAAACTGAACTTCCCAACAGATGGCATGAACTTTATACCTCCTGGGAAATGGCCCTGGGGTGATGGGATTGAGGTGGGCACTCTCTGCAGAGCACTCCGACCCCACATTGTCTGGTTTGATCCTCATTCTGTGAGTGCAGGGCAGAGGAAACGCCATTGCCCCTGCACTGCAGATGTCACAGGATGAACCATAGGAGGGGCCTGCATGGTCTGAGGGCCCAGCATCGTCCTCCAGGGCCTCACCTACTGCCTGCACCTTGGCCCTCCCACTGGCTACTTTTGAACTTGACAAACACACCACTGGAAGCCGTTCATCCATGCCCGCATGATTAGGTTAAAGCAACTCTGTTTATCTTTATTGCTGATCTGATTTATGTCTGTGCTAATCAGTTCATTTATAATCGCAAAGCAAAGGTTCCATTTTCCGTCTCTGGGTTTTCTCAGGCTGTTTGGCATTCCTTGGGACTCCACACAGGGCCGGGCGTACTCTGACTGTCAGGCGACGGAACTCACCCACTGCCTCCTGGCAGTTGGGGCTCTGCCCATCACTCTGGGTTACCCTGAAGCTTCTCATCCTCCCCTCTGCTCCTGCTCTGTTCCTGAGGGGTGCTCTCAGGGTTCATTTTCTGAGCTGCCAACCTTGAGCATCAGAGACTTGGTGAGAAAGTGAATTGAAAACACAGGGTCCAGGGGCTGGTGCAAAGCCTCAGTTGGTTAACCCTCCAACTGGTAAGCACCAGCATCCCATAGGGTGCTGGTTCATGTCCTGGCTGCTCCACTTCCCATCCAGCTCCCTACTTGGGGCCTGGGAAAGCAGTAGAGGATGGCACAAAGTATTGGGACCCTGAAACCACATGGAAGACCCAGAGGAGGCCCCTAGGTCCTGGCTTTAGATCAGCTCAGCTCCAGCTGTTGTGGCTGTTTGGGGAGTGAACCAGCGAATGGAAGATTTCTCTGTATCTCTCCTTTCTGTAAATCTGCCTCTCCAATAGGAATAAATAAATCTTAAAAGAAAAAAAGAAAAAGAAAGAAAGAAGGGAAGAAAGAAAAGAAAAGGAAAGAAAAGAAAAGGAAAAGAAAAGAAAAGAAAAAAGAAAAGAGAAGGAAAGAAAAGAAAGGAAGAGTCCGAGTTCCAGGGTGGGTGGACTGTGACTCAGTGGCTCTGGGGTCAGAGCCTGTCTAACTGCACCTGAGCATCTTTGGGCCCCACTCTTGTCTTGGAGTCCTCCCTGTTCTCCCTCCAGGAGTTTTTAGAATGCTGACCCCGCTGAGCCCTTAGTTGGACTCAGGGCCTCACACACTCTCTTTGGGGTTCTCTCGCCTTAGGAAAAAGGGTCCAGTAATCACAACCTGCTGGCTGCGCCCCGCACCGCCCTGACCCGACTCAACCAGCAGGCCCACCAGCTGGCCTTCGACTCTGTGTTCCTGCGCATCAAACAGCAGCTGCTTCTCATTCCCAAGATGGATGTGAGTCTCCCCTGCCCCCTTCCCCTCCCATGACATGGCCGCCCCTGTGATGCCCCACTCCCACCCCCAAAGCCCCCTGCAGCGGGGAGCTGCCTCCTCCTGTAGCGTGTTCCAGCTCTGAGGGCTTTCCACCTCAACTCCCCTGGGCTGGAAAGAGGCAGTTCAATGCACATGTCTTATCTTAATTGCAGTTAATCGGATGTTTTATTTACGGGCTGTTTCTTAGGATTTTTAACGTTGCTTGGCCAACCTTCCCTGTGGAGCAGCGTTAACTGCGCCTCCCCGGCAGGGGGATGTAAGGCCGACTACATGCCGCTGCTTGGGGCGGGCCGGTCAGGAGAGCCGGTTGAGACTGAGGCCTTTTGCCGGGCCAGAGCCGGTTGACTTGAGATGTGGTCACGTGTTTCCGAGGCGGCCTTGGCGGCTTCTGCCCTTGCTGCCTTTTGTGTCTGGCTGCCTCACACCCTCTTCTGTTTCCTGGTTGTCCAGATTCTTTGAAGACTTACTCTGTCTGTCCACCCCCTCATCACCCCCCTCACCCATCCTGCATGTCACTGCATTACCAGGCAGGACAGCCTCCTGGTTAATTGATCTTCCTGATGCCTCAGGTTGACTTGGATTCCAGTCTGGGGGTACGGTCTTCTTTGGGAGACAGTTTGAGTGATGGGCCTTTAGCAACCAAGAGACCCTTTGCTTTCTGTTGTTCCTCGCAACACCCCAAAGCCCAGTAGTCTGGGGGTCAAGGGCCACTAGGTGACCCTGACCAAGTCTCCTCCCCTCTCCGGGTCTCAGAATCCCCTTCTGTAAATACATGAGTTGGAGGGTCTTTCTGCCTCCTGAAATTGGGAGACTCCCATTCGCTATGATCTCTCTGGGCAGAATGTGACGAGAGCTGCCCCATGCAGGTTGCACGTTTCTGCATCGAGAGGAAGAGGGAGGCGTGAGGTTATGTGGGTGACTGCCAGCTGTGGCAGGTGCGTGGTCAGCCACCGCCTCCTCATCCCGCACGGTATTGTTGGTGAGATTCGGGGGAGATTTCCTATGGGAGAGAGCTGAGCACAGCCCCAGCCCAGGGTGGGTGCTTCGTAAAGGGTGGTTTTCTTCCTTGCTGTGATTTTCATTTGTTTAAAGAGAAATGATGTAATTGATTTTTTAATTTAAAAAAACATTGAATTGATTCATTTTCAAAAATTCAGTCAAATCAATACAAAGAAAAAAATGCAAGAGATCCTTTTAAAATTTTCTATCTAGAAATAAACAGTGTAAGCATTTGGTGTGCATCCAATTAGGCATTGTTTTACTCTAGTCATACACTCGCTAAAGGCTAAATGGACATCAAAAGATAGGTAGATATATAGAGAAACATGTAACTACACCAGGCTTGCAATGTTTTAAAGAGTGGTTTGAAAGGCAGAGTCACACAGCGAGAGGGAGGTAGAGAGACAGAGAGAGAGAGAAAGAGAATTGTTATCTTCTAATTGATTCCCCAGATAGCTGCCAACAGCCAGCCAGATTGTAGCCAGGAACCTATCAGGTCTCCTAGCGGGAGGCAGGGGCCCGCTTGCCCATCCTCTGCTACCTTCCCACACGCATCAGCAAGGAGCTGGACAGGAAGCAGAGCAACTGGGACCTGAACCAGCGCTCACGTGGGATGTCATTGCTGCAGGCAGCCCTTGAAACACACTGCACCACAGGGCCAGCCTCACAGGATGACTTTTTTAAAAAAAAAAAAATACTTCTCCACTTAAGAAAAATTATGTATGTAGAATGTATGTATTTGAAAGAGTAATAGAGAAGAAGAAACAGATAACTTCCGTCTGCTGGTTCACTCCCCAAATGGCCTCAACAGCCAGGGCTGAGTCACACTGAAGCTTGGAGTCCAGAACTCCATCCTGGCCTCCCACATGGATAACATGGACCCAGATACTTGGCCCATCAGCCACGGTCTTGCCAGATGGCAGTAGCAGCAAGCCGAATTGGAAGCAGAATGGCTAGGACTCAAACCCGCACTCCAATATAGGATATTGTCATCCTAAGATAAAGTTTAACCTGCTGTGCCAAACACTGGCCCTTATATAGGCTGTTGTTTTAAAATGTACTCTATATAAATGTTATTTCAATTTGTAGAACAAAAGAGAAACTAAGTGAAATAACAAGAATTAGGAAACTTGAAATGTTGGTTCTTCATCACAGAAGACATTAACTCCCAAAAGATCGTAATTTATACAGCTATTGAGAGTGCAGGGTCTTGTTTTGTGGAAATCAAGTTTGCACTTCAGGCACCTACTGGTTGACCTGTTCTGCAAGGTAAAAGTGTTTCCTTTGAGGCACACACCTCCTCTCTGGCCTCCTGCTTCAGTTGTTTTGTTATTTTGGTTCTGGCAAAGCTTAGGATCTTGACCTCCTGAAACCTCCATTCTCCTGGTTATTTTGTCTTCGTTGCAGACTTAAATGGCCTTGGTGCTGCTCAGTTGTCCCTCTGCATTTCCAAGTCCACAGTGAGGTCTTTTTTTTTTTTAAGATTTATTTATTTTTATTACAAAATCAGATATACAGAGAGGAGAGACAGAGAGGAAGATCTTCTGTCCGATGATTCACTCCCCAAGTGACCGCAACGGCCGGTGCTGCGCTGATCTGAAGCTAGGAGCCAGGAACTTCCTCAAGGTCTCCCATGCAAGTGCAGGGTCCCAGGCTTTGGGCCGTCCTCGACTGCTTTCCCAGGCCACAAGCAGGGAGCTGGATGGGAAGTGGAGCTGCCAGGATTAGAACCGGCGCCCATATGGGATCCCGGCGCATTCAAGGCGAGGATTTTAACTGCTAGGCCATGGCATCAGACCCCACAGTGAGGTCTTATTTCTGGGTCCCTGGGATCTCCTTTTCTCCTTCACGGCCACAACACGAGTGTTTGGGAGTGGAGCAGCCCAAGGGGTGGCGGTGGTGGTGTGGGAGCCCACAGGCTTACAAAGCCAGGGCAAACACTCGGGCCTGAAGGGTTTGGAAATTCAACTCGACTCATGAAATATTTGTTTTTGACATTTGCTGGTTAACTGTATTGTCCTTTTATAACATAAGACGCTAAGCCAACACTACATTCCATTTCAAAATGAGTTCTTGACTCTTGCCGATCTTATGTGGTGACAGATGGCGAGAAAAGCCCAGTGGAAGGACATTTTCAATGCCTTTCCAGCAACTGAAAAGTCTTCTTGGTTGTTTCCCAGTTGTCTGCTCCTGTAGCTGCTCCTGACTGGAGGCAGCCTTGTCTGGCCATCGTCCCCACTGCCTGCTCCCTGGAATCTCCCCTCCTCTCCGAGGCCTCTCCCAGGGCTGTCAGCCTACCACGGTGCTTGTCCATTGGCTGGGCAGTGGGGATGTTTCTCTCTGCCCTTCCTGTCCTATAATCCTTGCTTCCATCCTGCCCCATGACCCTCACTTCTGGGTTAAAACTATCATCCCGGCACCGTGCTCAGACCTCCAAGGAAAAATAAATTCCTGTACATGCTTGGTCAGTGTTCCCATACTCAGTCATCTTGGAAGTGTTGTAATGTATTCTGACAGCTGGGCCAGGATCCTGCGATTTGCAGCTGATTGACTTGTCTTCTCTGTCTCTTTTGAACATCAGATTTCCCTTCTCACCTTATAGCCTTTGTAGACAAAAAAAGCCTTTTCCTAGGCTGGTGTTCAGAGCTCTGCCTTCCCCTAGTCTGATTTCATGCGTCCATGGCCAGCCCCTCCTCTTGCTGTCCAGATTTCTCCTGGCAAAAATGTGACATCTAACACTGAGAACTCTGGAAGCGGAAGCCTGCGTGTGTGTGTGTGTGTGTGTGTGTGTGTGTGTGTGTGCATGCAAGGGCATAGGACAGAGGACATGATGGTTGGTATGGGGGGATGCAGGCTGGGTAACTCACATTTCTCTGTCTCTGCAAAGCCAAGCAGGAGACAATGTGCATCCTGGGTACGTCCAGGTTAGCAAGGCTGGTTGGAGTGTTCTTTATCAGTGGATGACGAGTTAGCTGGGAACCAGGTAGTATGCATTCACAGGAGCGAGGATTCTCTATAGCATCCAAAAGGAGTCTAGAAAACTGAAAAAGGGCAGGGCACGGTGCTGGGCAGCCTCCCCCCACCCTCCACCTCTGCCCCGGGCGGGGACCCCAGGGGCGGACAAGTCCCGGAATGCGACTTAAAGCATCAAGCAACTGGAGCAGGCAGCAGGTGGCCACAAAAGTTGCTTCCCAAGCGTGGCCAGAAAGGGCCTTTCCCAGGCTCTTTTGAGGGCCCTGGGCTGAACTGTGTAAACATGTGTGTGCTGGAAACTTAACTCCATACGGAATGCCAGGAAGGCTGAAGGGCACTTGAACTCCAGGAAACGCAGGTCGGTTCTGCTGAGGTTCTCCTGGTCAGAGAGGGGTCGCGAGGGCAGAGGGACTGTGGCTGCTGGGTGGGTGAGTGGGGCCTGAGAAGCGGATTGAGAAGGGAGCGAGCAGTCCTTTAGCGACTTTGAAATGAAGGACAGTAGTGTTGGTGAGCGAGGGTCCCCCTGTGGAAGCAGGTCAGGTGCTCCCCATGGAGGACTCTGTGTGTTGGAGCCCCCCACCCTGGGAGGGAAGGCGGAGCGAGGCTGTCTGTGCAGGCCACTTCTTACAGGAAGCCCTTCGTCCCACGCAAAAACTCACACTGAAAGATGCCTGTCTCATTTCACTCTCAGATACATGAAGGGATTGGGCCCTATGCCAAGGTTCAGATGAAAAAGCCAAGTTGCTGATTCAGGGGTCTGCAAGAACACAGAGAAAAAGAATCCTACATTTCCCCTGGACTGGGAATTTCAGAAGGCCGAGAGAGAAGGAGTCCCTGGCTTCTGGATGGGGTGGTTCCGAAGGGCAGCCTTGGCCCCAAGCGACGTCTCTGGGAAGGCCGTGTTCTCCAGGCCTTTTCGCCTGGCACCTGCCCAGAGACTATGGCATCATCACATCCTCTGCTTGCTTCCCCAGAGCTGGAACACGGCCGGCATCGGAGAATCCCTGACGGACGAGCTGCCTGCCTTCAGCCTCACACCTCTCGAATACATCAGCAACGTAAGTGCTTCTGGCTGCTGAGCTATGGTCCAGAATGGACCATAGAATTTCAGACCTCACCCTGAGGTTGCAGGGCTTTTGACATTTTTAATTCTTTCTTTATTATTATTATTGTTATTATTATATATTTTTAATTTGTTTGAAAGGCACAGAGGGAGAGAAGCAGAGCTACTTTCCATTTGCTGATTCACTCCTCAAACACCTACGACAGCTGGGGCTGGCCCAGGTTTAAGTCAGGAGCGTAGAACGCAGTCGGGGTCCCTCACGTGGGCTGCAGGAGCCTGTGTGCTGTCTGTGCCATCATCACCTGCAACCTCCCTCCCAGTGCACACATTAGCAGGAAGCTGACATTGGGAGGGGAGCAGGACTGAAATTCAGACTCTGTGTACTGCTGTACCAGATGCTCCCCCGACATGGGTTCTGATCCTGGCCCTTGTAGGTTACAGATTCATTATCACGTTGGCACTGGTGGGTGTTTGCTGTGGGCAGTCACACCTGGGTCCTGGAGGCTAAGGGAATGTCGCAGAGGCAGGCGATGGCGTCACACCCTGCCGCATCCTCACCCCTTCCCACCTCTACCGAGGCGAGATATAACCAGTGCTTATGGGCCTCGAAGGCAGGAGTCCAATGGGACACTCCAACCTGGGGAGTCAGGAAGCAGGTGGCCTGTCTCTGACTTTGTTTTTTAGAAGTACAGCATTTACGTAGTTTCGAAATCAAACTCATCCGACTTTGAACGAGCAAGCTGTACTGTGTGCCAGGCCCTGTGCTGAGAGTTTTCATGTTCAGCTTCCTGGCAGTAGACATGTCCTGTAGGGAAAGTTGTGGGCTATGGCAGCTTCCTCAAGGAAAATGCAGGAAGCTCCGGGGGAGCAGGACCACATGGATTCCTCATGCCTTCTCAGCCCCCGTCCCGGGCACTGGGTCACCCAGGGCATCTGCTCGTGGCCTTCGCTTCCCTTCCTCCCTGCAGCCCAGCTCAGCGCTCTTCAGGTCTGTGCGCATGCACTGCCCGCTCACCTCTCCCAGTAATGCCTGCCTGTGCCTTTGCCTGAGAATCCGGGTCCTGAGTGACTGCACAGCAGTAGCTGCAAAGGCAGTTTTGAAGGAAATGTTGCTCTGAGAAGGAGTGTCCGGAGTGAACCTCTGAGGATGTGGGCTGCTCTTTACAACCAATGGGAATGGGCTTATTTTTCGAATCAAGAGAATATGCTTTGGGGCTGGTGTTTGGCATAGTGAGTTAGACCTTTGCCTGTGGTATGGTATCCCATACTAGTGCCAGTTCAAGTGTTCCCTGCTCCACTTCTGATCCAGCTCCCTGCTGGTGTACCTGGGATGGTGGAGAAAGATGCTGTAAGTGCTTGGGCTGCTGCACCCATGTGGAAGACCTGGAGGAAGGGAGCACCAGGCTCCTGGCTTTGAATCTGCCCAGCTCCAGCCACTATAGTTATTTGGGGAGTGAATCAGTAGATGGAAGATGTCTCTGTCTCTCTCCTTCTCTCTCTGTGAATCTGCCTTTCAAATAAAAATAAATAAATCTTTGAAAAAAGAAAATATAATTAATATCTCTTCCTAGATTGATTTAGAACATGGTGTTGCTGGGAGGGAGTGGAGAGGTAAGGTTGACAACAGCAAGGCGTGGAGAAGCTAGGGAGGCTGGGCGAGTCACAGCAGTGGGTGGGTGGGCTTCCTGCCGCTGTGAGCTTCTTCAGTGGTCTGCAGCACCGCCCCGCAGGCTGACGAGCAGAGCTTGTAAGAGGAACGTTTGCTGGGCACACACCGCAAACAAGGATGGTGTATGCTTGCGTCGGCCAAGTGAGGCGTGCGTGGTCTAGGTCGCATCTGTGAGAGGGCAGGGAGAGGCAGCGGGGGCCAAGAAACAGCAGCCACTTCCCTGGGGGCCACTCTGCCAGCACGACGGCTGCTTTACGTGCCTATCCCTCCGGCTGTGGTCTGGCCAAACATCCCACAGTCCGCGGTGCTGCCAAAAGTTATTAGCTTCACTTTCGTCCAACCAGAAATCCTGAGAGTTAACAAGAAATTACACCAGTGGGTTTTTTCTTTCTTTTTCTTTCATTGCTTAGTATAGTATTTCACTCGAAGGAGGCATGTGACAACTTACCTGACTTCAGAAAGGTTATAGGAAATGGAATTAAGTTTATTTTGGTGCAAAATAATGCTGACACCCTTGCCTAGTTTTTCCATGAGTGGACTTTTGATGCACCCTAGTATATTTTTACCCCTCCCAGGTGTTGTCCTAACGAGCGTTAGCATCACTGCTGGAAAGACCAGGCCTGGACTGCCTCCCCGTTTTATGCCTGCACAGGGATGTGCCACACGGAGTATAGTGGCTGGTGTGTATCAGTGCCTTCTTCTGTTTCAGATCGGGCAGTACATCATGTCTCTGCCCCTGAACCTTGAGCCTTTCGTCACGCAGGAGGACTCCGCCTTGGAGCTGGCGCTGCACGCCGGAAAACTGCCCTTTCCCCCCGAACAAGGTGAGAGAGAGACAGAGAGAGGCCCAGGATGCCGCACCTGCCATCCCAGAGGCAGTGGGCATGAGATGGGTGCACACATTTCACACCTGCACCCTTCCACGCGCTGCACACGTACCACTCCAGACGCCCACTGAAATTGTGGTCAAAATAAAGGGAGGCTGGACCCTCCACCTTTCGCCCCGCCCCCTCTGAGCCACTTGTGAGCGACACACTTCCAGCTGAGAGCTGGCCTGACTGTTTCACCGTCTGGGAGCAGAGATGCCTGCAGGGAACCGCAATGTCCCTGTGCTGGGGAGGCAGTGATCCTGAGGGCCCGGGGCCTCAGCTCTTGGCAGGATGGGAGTGAGCTCACAGGGCAGGGTCCCAGCCAGCACCTTCTCCCCTCTGCTCCCTGCTTAGAGGGCCCCAGGCCATGTAAAGTGACACCTCCTAAAAAAACAGTTTTCCTTGTTAGGACAAACAGAAGCTGTTCCATCTTGAGGTAGCATTTCCTGGCTAGTTGCCTCTGGCTGTCGCTTGCTCCCAGCTCCTGGGAACTCCTGGATCTCTCAACAGCCAAGGCAAACACGTGTCCATGTTCTCATTCTCGGCCTCACCGAGATGAACAGGGACTCCATACTTGCCGAGCCAAACTCACCTTGACTCCTAATATCGGGGCCTGATAGGTCTCCCACGACAAGGCTGAGTAAAGCAAACAAGTCAACACGTGGCTTATAAAAGGCTAAGCGGTTCAGAGGCATCACCACACGGAAGGTGAAATTATATCCCCGGGTGATAGGTCGGTGGTTACTGAAAGACTTCCTGTGCAAATGCAAATACAAAGAGAGCAAGACAACCACAATTCCTAATAACTGAAATGCAATTCAAATCAGAAGAGAGCAGATGGGGGGAGAGTGACGCTTTCCTGCGGATGAGGGGGCGCCCCGGCAGCCTGTAGTGGCCAGTGCCCATCCGGGTCCCCACAGTTCTGCGAGACATGAGATGAGCTACCAGACACCCGAGGAATCCACAGAACCATCTAGGGTGCAGATAACCCCATACCTTTATTTTAGGCTTTCACAGAGCAAAAAGAAAAATTGGGTAAAAGAAGAATTGAGCAGTCTAATTGAGGTACTCGATTTAACCTACGCATAAGCTATTTTTTTCATTTTAAATTTTATAGTATAATTCCATAGAGTCTGGGATTTCTCCACCCCCTCCCCATATTCCTTCTCTCCGACAGATTTTCCCCACATCATTACAATAGTACAGTCCTTCATAAGCAGTCATTTTATTTTTAAACATACATTTGAAAAGCACTGTTATAGAGAGAAAGGGACAGGCAGAAAGATCTTGCATTTATTGGTTCACTTTCCTGCTGGCTGTAACATCCAGGGCTGGGCCAGGTCGACGCCAGGAGCCAGGAGTTTCTTCCATGTCTTTCATGTGAGTGCAGGGGCCCAAGGATTACACTGCATTGCCAGGCACATTATCAGGAAGCTGAATCAGAAGTGGGCCAGTCAGGTCTTGAACCATCACCCATATGGAATACCAGCCTCATAGGTGGCTGCTTTACGTGCTGTGCTACAACACCAGCCCCACACATGAACTTTATACCTCAGAGAATAGATATTATCAAATTTCCATCAGGCATTTGTAAAAGCAGTACAGATAAAAGCACCTTATGTTTCTTAGGATCATAGAAGGATACTCATAATTTAAATATATATATACATATATATATTTTTTTTTTGTTGGAAAGACATTACAGAGAGGAGAGACAGAGAGAAAGCTCTTCGCTGGTTCACTCCTCAACTGGCCGCAATGGCTGGAGTCTAACTGATCCGAAGCCAGGAGCTTCCCCTGGGTCTCCATGTGGGCGCAGGGTCCCAAGGCCTTGGGCCGTCCTCGACTGCCTATCCAGGCCATAAGCAGGGAGCTGGATGGGAAGCAGAGAAGCTGGGACATGAACCAATACTCATATGAAATTCCAGCACTTGCAAGGTAAGGATTTCGCCATTGAACCATTGCACCAGGCCCGATACAGCTTACCTTTAAATAATACTATTTGTAGTTAAAATTTTAAATATGAAACTTACTAAGCTAAAATATGGTTGAATGTTGATAAAAATTCCAGGGTAGTGAAGGGGAGACACTGTGGAAGTAAAGGTAGGAACAGTAACGAAAAGTGGAAGTTAGGTGTTGAAATGCAGAAATAACAAGTATGACCAACCATGGTGAGTACAAATGTTCTCACTTGGTAAAACATGTCACGGATCATTGCAGTTTATCAAGAGAAAGTAAACACCCCACTGAAAAATAAGTAAATAGCATGAAGGCATTCATGTAACCTAAAAACACAGGAAAACAGTTTAACTTCGTTAATTTTCTAATAACTGCAAA
This sequence comes from Ochotona princeps, assembly GCF_030435755.1. Taxonomy (NCBI): domain Eukaryota; kingdom Metazoa; phylum Chordata; class Mammalia; order Lagomorpha; family Ochotonidae; genus Ochotona; species Ochotona princeps. The sequence goes on along the minus strand of NC_080855.1, from coordinate 21,012,178 downwards.
TGGAAATATATGCCAATTCAGTATCAAACTTTGTGTGTGTATGTGAACGATTACACTTAATGTTGGCAAGTGTGCAGGAAACAACTTGGTGATACAGTTTGGATTTCTCAGGGTTGTTGACATAACATGGTAAGCGTTAAAGACCTGCGTACCTGTTGGGCCTGGCACTGTGGCCTGGTGGCAGAAGGTGCCGTCTGAGATCCACGGACCTCCTGGGGTGATCATTAGTAAGCAGCTGGGATGAACAGCAGAGCCGGGACCGAAATCCAGGCATGCTGATGTGGGATGCCGTGAGCATCTCAGGCGGTGTCTAGCTGCTGGTCCAGCACTCTTCCTGAATGGCTTTTTCTAGATAGAAGGAGGTTTAAAAAAAAAAATTTACAAGTGTGTGTGTGTGTGTGTGTGTGTGTGTGTGTGTGTTTCCTACAAGGAAATAGAAATTTGGGAAAGTCCAGGTATCCTAGGTCTGTGTGTCACACACGGTGAGTTATAGCAGAGTCATCGACAGCAGAACTTTGGCCCTGTCCCTGACCTTGTCCTGTCCTGAGTGAGGTCACCCGTGTCGGGCCCAGGGCAGTGGTGGCGGGAGTCCCTTGAAGACAGCAGTGGTTGCTGGGGGTCTGTGAGTGGGTCAATGGAGAACATGTTACTGGCATGGACGAGGCTTCGCCATCCGTGCTGGGCCTGGCTGAGAGGCAGGCGGGGCAGCTCCTATGAAGACGGGTGGTGGCAGACCTGTGATGATCCCAGGGAGTAGGGACATCCTTCTGTTTTGAGAGTTAGACATTTCTCTCTCTCTCTCTCTCTCTCTCTCTCTCTCTCTCTCTCTCTCTCTCTCTTCCCCCCCCCCCCCCGCCCTTGTCTGCTGATGCACTCTCCAGTTGCCTGTATCCACACAGACAGCTCAGGAGGCAGTTGGGAGCTGGGGACTCAGTCAAACTCTTCCACAGTCCCTGGAGCCAGCCCCTGCTGCTTTCCCAGGGTGTGCATGAGATCAGGAGCCGGAGCTGGGGCTCTGGCATGGGATACAGGCATCCCGGGTGGTGAGTGAACTACTCAGCCCCTTCTCTGAATCCCACAGTGCCTGGGGAGTCAGAGCCGTGGTCATCTCTGCTTCACAGCTGCACACCAGTCTCAAGGAGCTTAGGCACCATTCATAGGTAGTAATGGATGGCCTTGAACTCCAGTCTCAGTGTGGAGGTGATGTGTATGGAAGTTGGCTGTAGCCTTGGCCTCCTGCTGGAGGACATCCTGTCCTGCCCCCCTGTGCCAGAGCTGCCCACCTTCTGCCTGTTTCTTTGGGGCTGTCCTCTCCCTCCTGCCAGCCTCCCGAGATTGATGTTGCTTGGCCTCACATGATTGCTTCCTTTTCAGCAGAATGCCTCTTAGACTCAGGCAGCGTCCTTTGACCTACAGCTGCCTCTGTTTCCTGGAGTTTCTTCCCACTGAGACCATGAGCCCCCTGGTGAGCCCTGGGCAGGGCTGCCCAGTGGGAACTTCTTCAGGTGACCTGTTGTTCCCCTTCCAGGAGATGACCTGCCAGAGCTCGACAACATGGCTGATAACTGGCTGGGCTCCATCGCCAGGGCCACCATGCAGACCTACTGTGACGCCATCCTGCAGATCCCGGAGCTGACCCCACACTCCACCAAGCAGCTGGCCACTGACGTGGGTGCGTCCCCATGTGGGGGTGGGCGATGGCTCAGAAGGGGCAGGTCCTCCCTGCTGCCCCTCAGCGTGCAGGAATTCTTATCTCTCTAAAGGTTTGGCTGTGGAACTAGCTAGGAAAGCAGACTCTCCAGGCCGCCCCACCTCAGCTCCTCACCCCCACCCCTCCAAGATGATCTGACTCAGTGAATGCACAGTGAACATCCCTGACGTCTGAATTTCAAAAAACATCCCAGGGGAGACTGCACATTGAGGAAGGCTTCAGTGACGCAAGTCACGCAGCCAGGATCTGCCTGGCTTTTGCTCCGTTGGTATAATAATTACCAGCTAACGTTTATTAAGCTCCTGCTGCATACCAGGCATGCCAGGCACTAAACCAAGCCCTGTACCTATCACCTTAGGCAATGCCAGGCTCTGCCAGGAGGCAGGTGCCTGGTCCCCGTCCTTGCTACTTGAGAAGTGGAGGGCCAGAGCCATTGTCCTGCAAGGCCATGGTGTGAAAGCCGCCCAATCTCGGGGCCATGCCTTCTTGCCCTGCCCAACCCTCCCATCACTGCTGGCCTCGCTGCTCAGCTGTGATGCTCTAAGTGTGGGTGTGCTACTGGCATGTGACACAGGAGACCCTCCCATCCTGACCCTGCGTCCTGGCACCAGCTGGTCTGTTCTTCAGCCCAAGGCAGCTCTTGTGGCCAGGAGAGAGGGTGGGAGGGGCCTTAGCAACCAGCTCCCAGGGCACCAGCCAGAGCTGGAACCTGGAGTGGCCATGGGGCCCAGCCCGGCTCAGGGTTAGGATTAGGTTAGAGTTAGAAGAGATGCGAAAATTGACAGGCACAGCTGCACAGCTGCGGCAAGGACCGACTGGTGCTGGAGGGGATATGTGATTTGGGGATTGTGTCCTGTACATGAGTGAGGGCAGGACTGGGCTGTTGGGAAGGGGGCAGTGGGGCGACAGAGAGGGCCAGGCTATGAGAGAATATTGCCCCCTTCCACCCTTCTGTATTAACGATAGGCTCTGTGTTAGGTATCCTGGTGTCCTTCTGCCCCGAAACTCCTCGTGTGTCCCTGAAGAGCATTTTATAGGGTTGGCAGGGACCCCAGCTACCTGGATGGGTGGGTGTGTGTGCAGTGTGTCTGTGCATCGTGGCATGTGTGTATGCCTGTGTGTGTGCATGTGTGTGTGTGTGTATTATAGAAGTGGAGGTGACGGACATTAGTTTTCTTAAAATTTTCACACTCAGGCCTTGGAAAATCCCCAAGTACAGGCCACCTGCCGAGGGACCTCGTCTGTGTGCGAAGGTCTTCTCTGTTCCTTGGGGTGGGGGCAGCTTCTGTGGTTCCATCCTGTCTGATGCCACCACGTCCTTCTCCTTCCCATCCCCCTGCCGCACCCACAGACTACCTGATCAACGTGATGGACGCCCTGGGCCTGCAACCCTCCCGCACCCTGCAGAACATCCTGACACTGCTGAAGAGCAAGCCCGAGGACTACAGGCAGGCCAGCAAGGGCCTGCCGCGCCGCCTCGCCGCCACCGTGGCCACCATGCGGGGCGTGACCTACTGAGGACGCAACTGCAGGAATGGTGACCTCCCAGCAACTGTGGGGAGGCTGTCCTACCAAGACGTGGTTCTCCATTTCATTGAACAAAGCTCATAAGTCGGAGGGGTGTTATTTATCAGACGGGACTTTGCAGACGATTTTTTGTAAGTGATCTGATCTGAATAGATATGGTGAAATGCAAGGCGTTAAGTTTCCTGTCTTCCTTGGTCAGTGAGTGCTTGGGCAAGGCTCCTGCTGGCTAGGAGAGCGAGGGAGGATTCATCTGGGTGGGAGGCAGCGTTAGGGAGCACAGGCAACAAGCACACAGGCCTGGATCAAGGGGAAAGGTTGGGGGACCCAGGTCCTAGGGTGTCTTGTAAGCCCAGGTAAAGATTGTGGCTTTCACTCCCCAACCCTCTTTTTAGAAAAACTTTGCAGGATGATGTGAATTTTGCTCTTTTTGGATAACATTGTAACATACAACATGCTCTGAATGACTTAGAAATGTGGATTAATTTTTCTCAGTAACTGGATGTCGGCAGGTAAAGGCTGACTGAGTGGCTGGGCGGAGTCAGGGAGCTAAACCACCCCCTTTGCCACCATGTCCTCTTTCCCTCTAGTGACAGAGGCCTCTGCATTGTCACTTACTAGAAAGGTGGCCTTGGGTGCCTCACTTCCCCTCTCTGAACCTTAATTTGCTTATCTGCAAAATGGGCTGGTAGCATTTCTCAGTGGTTATGAGCATGGGAAGAAATCACACCTGGCGAAATCACACCTGGCCGGGTGCCTGGCATGTGGCAAACACTTGATACAATGTAGCCATTGTTTACTGCCAGCAGATGATAACAGGGAGTGTGGTGACAGCTGCTCCCAATAAAAGCCACGGGCACAGCTGGCAGCATGGTAACCACGCAGAGCCGCACAGCCGGGGCTCCAGTCTGCTGAAGAACCTGGCTCTGCACTAGGGGGACCGTGGCTTCCTCCAGGCCCTCACTGCTTGCACCTGGCAAAGCTGCCCTTGACATCAGTGTCTCCCCTACCACGGGCATCTGGCGATAGGCTGGCTCATTCACCTTGCAGACTAAGAATCCCACGGTATTGGGCCAGGAAGGCTGGGCCTCAGAGGTCATGTGCTAAACCCAGAGTCCTTTGTCACCTGGAGCTGGCAGGTGATTTGCACCTGCTAGACCCCGTTCTTCAGTAGCAGCTTCAGAGTTGCTGTTTGGCCGTGAAGAACAGGAATGGGTGCTTGGTGCAGTGATTGAAGCGCTTGCCCTGCCGGAGTGCCTGGGCTTGCCCTGTGGCTTTCCTGCTGCCCCTGGGAGGCAGCAGGGGGTGGCTCAGGTGGTTGGGTTCCTGCCACCCTCAGGGGAGATCTGGGTTGAGTTCTGGACTCCCGGCTTTAGCCTCAGCAAGGCCGGCTGTGAGTATCTGAGGAATGAGGCAGCAGATGAGAGCGATTGCTCGCTCGTTCTCTCAACTTAAATGCAAACACACATAATGGTGAATTTCAGAAAACCACAACAAATGATTTATTACTGTAGTGTGTCCCAAATATTGCATGCATGTTCTTGCATGGAAAGCGTCATGTGTTGTCTATCTGAGAATCAGGCTGAAGAGCAGCTTGGCAGCTGGCATACCTAGGAGTCAGGCCACTGGCACACTCTGGGCAGGGCAGGTGGATCCAAATTGGTCAGATCTGAGCAGCCTATTCAAGTTGAATGCCCCCCCCCCCCCCGTATTGGCGACCTAAGGAAGGCTTCAGGGACAACCTGAAAGGAGCTTCGAGAGTCAGAAGAGAGGCGGATGCAGTGGCATAGTAAACTAACCCTCTGCAGCACTGGCATCCCATATGGACACTGGTTCTAGTCCCGGCTGCTATTACTTCCAGTCCAACTCCCTGCCTGTGGCTTGAGAAAGCAGTAGAGGATGGCCCAAGGCCTTTAGCTCCTGTACCCATGGTGAAAGACCCAGAAGAAGGTCCTGCCTCCCAGTTTTGGACCTGTCCAGCTGTGGTCATTGTGGCCATTTGGGGAGTGAATCAGTGGATAGATGATCTCTCTCTCGCTCTCTTTCTCTCTCTCTCTCTCTCTCTCTTCCTCACCCCCATAACTCTGACTTTCAAGTAAAATAAAATAAATTTTCAAAAAGAGAGAGTAGCCCCTGGAGCTTGTAAAGAACAGGGGTTGACTTGGAGTTTTCTACTTTTATTTTCCAGAATGAAGACTGTGCCCACACCTGATGCTGTTCCTTGAGGGAAGGAGGGAGGAGGGGAGGGTAAGGGAGCCCGAACCTGGTGCATGGACCTCAGGGCATGCCGTGTGCTCCTCTCAGGCCCAGAGCGACTGGCACTGGGAGGGCAGTGGGCAGCTGCCAGGACAGGCATACAGCAGGAGCTGGGGAGAGCACAGCTTCCTCCTGTGCCAGCCCCGCGACCCTGGAGAGAGGCACGCCCTTGCCGTGGGGCTGACTGGTCACTGCTGGCCTCTCTGTGGGGAGACGGGGTTCTGGCCTCTGACACTTCTGGCCCAGGCTCTTGCTGCAGAAGGCGTCACAGAACAAGACCATGGACCACAACTGGCCTCCGCTTCTTGGCTGTGAGTCCTTGGGTTGCCCAGGGCAGGGGCAGGCTCTACACAGCGTCGCTCTCGCCGTCAGACTCCATGATGTCCAGAGGCTGCAGGCGCAGGGAGTCATAGTTGGGGGGCGGGGTGCCAGGGATCGGTAGAGCCTGCTCGTGGGAGTAGGTCTCGGCTCGGAGGCCGCTGGGGCCGCTGGGACCGGGAACATCTGGTTGGAAGCCCAGGTTGCTGTGTGCCTCCACCAGCTCGGCCACAGTGGGTGGTGGGCCAGCGTAGCGGGCCTGGGCCCTCCTCTGCCGCAGGCCCTTGACAAACGCCACCAGCTTGATAACGGTGATCCACACAAAGTCGATGATGATCTCGACAAATTCAATGATGCACAGTACGGAGCCCCCCATCCAGAAGCCGAACTGGCCGCCCAGATTGGACAGCAGCCAGACGATCTGGGGGAGGGGAGACAGAGGACCGAGGGCCTTGGTGGAGGGCTCGGCACACCCCTGAACTCAGTCCAACCTTGAGAACGCTAGTGTGTGTGACTGTCCGGCCGTCTCAGCCCAGGGTACTGCTTTAGGGACATCCTCACTGCCCCCCATGGGGCTTAAATGGCTCCCACTGTCAGGGCACAGGGGTACAGGTTTCCCTCTTCACCCCTAGACTCACATTGTTGGCGGCTGACTCCTCAATGGTGCGGTAGTTGAATTCTTGGAAATAGATGTTCAGTTTGACCACTCCTCTCCTGCAGGGGGCAGCAAGAAGGGCTGTGGCTGCCAGACTCCCATGGGGACCCCAACACAGAGGCCATGCAAGCCAGGGCCCCTTCCCCAGCCCTCACATGCCCGCCTCGGCAGGTGATGATATCCAGACGAGGTCGGGGGCGATCAGGGTGATATGGCCGTAAACGGGTGATATCCAAATAAGAATGGCTAATGCTCGCTGGCCTTTGCTGCTGTGTTACCAACACACCCGTTCTGTTTCCTCTCCGCTTGAAACAGCCCTGCAGACCAGTCCTGGGCTCCCCTCTCCTCTTTCCCAGCTTGGGTCCCGGGGCAAGGCTCTGAAGCCTTGTGCCAGCACCAGGCCACCACTTGGTCCAGGCATCCCCACTTAGCATCTGTAGTCTTCAGAAAGGCTTGTTGCCTCTGCTTGGACTGAATGGCTCCTCCCCCTTCCCCTCCTATTTCTCCCCCTCTTCCTCCTCTTCCCCCTTCCTCTCCTCCTCCCCTTTCTTTCTCCTTTTCTTCCTCCTCCTCTTTAGACTGATTTCCTCTCCCTGCATTGATCTCCTGGGCTTCTGGATGTGTGGACCTTGTGTCTGGGTGCTCAGTGTGGGTCTGTGTGGGATGGATGGATGGAGGGATGGATGGATTGATGAATGGATGGATAGATGGACAGAGGCATGGATAATGGATGGATGGATGGATGGATTCGATGCGTTGATGTAGGTGTGGATGGAGGCAGGGACAGATGGATGGAGGGTAGGCAGACCTCCAGATGGATGAGTGAGGAATGAGTAGATGGATGACAAATGGAAGAACAGGCTCCTCCCTGCAGGGGATGGGGGTGGTCTCTGTCTCTTGGCTGCCTTCTGGCTCTCACTCCCATGGCCTCCTTCTCCAGGCCTGTCCTGCCTCTGTCCAGTATGAGAGAGTGTCTAGGTAGCTGCCCTGTGTCCAACAGCCTGCCCAAGACGCTAGCTCTTCTCTGTTGCCCATCCCTGGCTCTGCCCAATCTCACCTGCTCAAGGTGATGTTGGTGCTCTGATCCCGCTCCTGAGACAGCACGTGGAAGATCCAATCCTGGAACCCCATTGAGAAGGCAGAAGCTGAGAAAAGTGGCACCCTCCCTCCTGGCTGTGGGCCCCAACCCCCGTGTGGAGCTGGATCACTGGCTAACACCTCCCCAGAGTCCCTGGGGGGACCACGGATTAGGCCAGGGAGCTAGGGGAAGGACCCGGGGAAGCAGTGGCTGCCGGGAGAGGGCAGAGGAGCCCAGCTGTCCTGTCGCCAGGCCTTCTTTTCCTTGGGCCTGGAACCTGCTGCCCCCCACCTGGAGGCCTCCACAGCTCTGCCCCAACTGACTCAGCCACAGCCTGCAGGATCTGAGCGTGATCACCTCCCTGAGCGACTCATGGCTATCCCTTCCCCTCTACTTTGCCATGTGTCTTCCCCCTCAAGATTGTGGCCTCTGTGCTCTCCCCTCCCAGCCTGCACCCCACACACTCGCTGAGCACGGATGCACACATGGCTATGACCGTGCCTTGAAGTAATAAGATCTCTTTCAAAAGCTCATAAGAAGTGCACCTTGTTTAAAAAAAATGCTGCATGGATTTCCCAAAGGTTTTCACCAAAACAAGCTTATCTTTTAATGTCATTTTTTTCATGAACGTTTTGAAGTTCCCTTGTGTAGTATCTCTGGCCCACTACTGCACACGATCTGTGAGGCATGGACTGTGAAGCCTCATTCAGGACTACTGTTGTTTCTAGCAATGTGTGTGAGTACTGATGGAGGGAAGGGAGGGTGAGGGAGAAAAAGGAAGGAAAAAAGAGAAAAAGAGAGAAGAGGGGAAAGAAGGAAAGGAGTGAGGAATGAGAGGGAGCAAGGGAAAGCAGGAAAGAGAAAAGGGGGGAAGACCTATACCCCAAAGTGCTTAGCCCAGTCTGTTCCCAGTGCCAAGGTGGCAGGGCAGGAGCTTGGCCCTTCCTCCGTCTCACCTCAGAGGCCTCGGAAGGCCAGTCAGCCATGGAGATGGTCATCTTGTACTGGGTGTCACTGGAAGAGACAACTCCAGTTGTTGCTGTGCAGCAGCCCTGCCCCAGCCCCGCCCCAGCCCCTCTCCCTCCACCTGCCTGCGCCCCCAGATCACTCACTTGCATGACTGTTTGCACATGTGGATACACGTCTCCCTCTGGGCCTCGCTCATCCGTAGACCCAAGTAGCAAGAGACTGAGCAAGAGACAGGACAGGGGGACAGGGCCTTGAAGAGGGGATTGTAGGGGCCCAGTACTCCCCCATGGAGCCTCTGGCTGACCCCTCCGCCCTCCTCTCCCCGCCCAGGCCAGTGGGGATGAGGGCATCTCCTGGCTTTCTGGTTCGGCTCCCCCAGCCCAGCCTGGAGTCGCGCACTCCGCACACCTGAGACCCGGCTCAATGGGGTCCGACAGCTTTGCCTTGGCTGTCCAACAGCCAGGGCTAGGACATGTGTGAGGGCACAGTGGCCAGAAGGAACACAAGCCTCCCTTGTCTGTCCTCTGTGTTGGCTTTGAGAGGGACAGGGTTTCTACCACAGCCTCAGTGACTTCGGGTTTCAAGCCCTTGCAGGTTGCCATGATGACAGGAGCTTCCTCCCAACCTCCTCCAGCACCCCACGCAGACATGGATGGACACTCAGTACACACGCACACACACACATGCACAGGGCACAGAATCCAGAGTGCACAAACGCAGACACTTACACACATACAGACACACCCAGAGCGTTCCTAAACACATGTGTACCGGAAGGCAGGGACGCACCCCCTGGAGACAGAGTCACTCTGATCCATGGACACGTCAAGCACACGCCTGGCACAACAGAGGAGGAGAGAAAGGAGGCCAGCGAGCGGGCACGGGAGGACAGCGGAGCCGTGCGAAGTGTTGTACTCTGCCTCTTGATGGTGGCCAAGGCCCACTGTGGGCAGTGGGCACAGCTGGCAGAGCCTGTACTCACCCCAGTCCGGGAAGTCCTGGCTGTTGCAGTATTGCTGCCCAGCGGGCAGGGGGTACAGATAGTGGCCGCAGCGGCAGTTGTAGATCATGTGGGTTTGGAAGCAGGAGTGAAGACAGGCCTGGGGTGGGTGAGAAGAGAACACAGACATGGCTGGGACATCCTTCCATCGGTGCCCAGGGGAAGGGACCCAGAGAGCCTGGTGGCAGCCAGAGGTGGCCAAGTCAGCCAGAGGGTGGAGTGGGGCACCTGAACAAACAGGAGTGAGGAAGAAACTACACCATCACGCTCAGGGCTCCTGGGCACGGAGGTCAGCTCCAGGCTCCCAAGCTGTACCTCAGTTTCCCTATCTACCAAGGCAGACCAGACTGGGCAAGCATGTGGCAGAGAGCCACCAGGTTTGCCAGGAGCCAGCTCATGCCCTGCCTGGAGCAAGGGTTGGGCTCACTGTGGGGGGTCAGGCAAGAGGGCAGCTGCCAATTCCAGCATGAGGGATTAAGGGCAGCTCCATAGGGGGACTGACTTCTGGGGTCTGTCGAGCAGATTTCCTCATTCCTGAGATGGCCATGATAAGCAGATCTCCATTTTTTGATCGTTAAAAGGATTACATGATGTACCATAGGCAATGCACTTGCATAACCTACCCTGATTAGCATATTCATAAATGTGGCTGTTATTAGGCTATTACAACTCCGTGGGAGGGATGGCTGGAGGGGTCAAATGAAGGTCAAACATGAAATCGTTTGCATTCTTTTGGGAGATCTTGGAGTGAGATCCCCCTGATGCCTGGGTGGCCCCAAGGGCATGCACCTGCTAGGGTATGGTGGGGGGGTGAGAAGCAAGCAGCCCCAGGCCTGCTGAGAACCCAGAGTGGCCCATGGCCACCTACAAAAGTCCAGCAGAGCCAGCATCCCAGGGACCTGAGGCATACAGCTAGAGCATGACAGAGATCTGGTGCAGGCCAGACCTGCACTACACCCACCTGGATGGAGTAGGTGGTATTGTAGCTGCTGTAGAGGTTTGGAATGGGCACGTCAGAACCGTTCCTGGTGCATGTGCTGTAGGGCTCACCCATGCGCTGCAGCTTATCCTGGGTCCAGACAGAATGGACTGGGTCCAGTTGCTGGTGGGTGAACCGGGCAGCCCCCTACCTCCCACCCAGCATTGCTGAACAGAGGACTGGAACCCACAGGGAAAGCTGCAGGCCCCACACTTGCCACAGAGGGCGCCAGAGGGCTCACCTGTCCTCCCACCCCCAAATCCCAATCCTCCCAGAACTCCTTTGGGTTGCCGCCATACCACCAGCACCCCAATGGACGTCTCTGTCCCCGACATGGCATCAATGCCCTCCTCTCGGATGAAGGGATAGGAGCGTTGTTCGTGCAGCATAAGCCGGACACCGGTCTTTGATGCCAGGAAGGGGACATAGTCTTCCTGGCCAATGTCCAGGATCAGCTTCAGACCTGTGGCGAAGGACAGACAAGGGCCTTGAGATGAGGGGGCGAGGGACCCCCCTGCTCCAGATGTTCATGCTCCGCCCTCCCCACTCTCTCACAGTAGAGCTTCCACCCACCCTCACAGGTGCACCTCCCAGCCTCTTGTCTCCAGCCCCGTGGGCACAAACCGAGACTCACCAAACTCCGTGCCTGGGTTGGCTGAGGGCAGGGCCTTCTCCGTCATGCCCCAGTTGAAGATGAAGCAGTTGCCATAATCAGGGTAGAAGATGGTTGTGAAGTTTCTGAAAGGATCATCATGGGCTGGCGGCAGACCAGGGCCGCCCTACCATGACTGACCACCACTGATCATGACTGACCATGACCGACAGGCCCAGGCAGCCAGACAAATGGGAAGGAAGGAGGAGCGGGGGGGTGGGGGGGTGGGGAGGGGGGGTTTGCCGGGATTGGGGCTTGGCTGTCTGAGTTAGCTGTGAGTTGTTTTTATAAAGATATTTATTTATTTCAAAGATGTTTATGGAGACAGAGAGATCTTCATCTGCTGGGGTTTGCTCCCCAAATGGCTACAATGCCTGGAACTCAGCCAGGTGAAAGCCAGGAGCCAGGAACTCCATCTGGGTCTCCCATATGGGCAGCAGGGGCCCAGGCACTTGGATCATCCTTGGCTGCCTTCCCAGGTGCTTTAGCAGGGAGCTGGATTGGCAGCCGGGGCTCAAAGCGGCACTCACATGGGAGATTGGCATCACAGGTAATGGCTTCATCTGCTGCACTACAGTGCCAGGCCTAGCCATGAGTTATTAAAAACAAACAAACAAACAGCTTCCATCAGTCTCATATCCCTCAGCTCCCAAAGCTGTGCCCTCATCCTAGCCCCAGAACCTGGTGTGTGCATGTCGTGATTTGGGACAAATGTGTTTGCAGATCTAAGTTTGCATGATCTTGAAATGCTATCACCTGGGACTATCTGCCTGGCGTCCTTGTAGGAGACAGAAGAGGAGAAGGCAATGACCCCGAGGAACCACCCACGTAAAGCTGGGGGCTGGGTTACACAGGCTCAAACGGGGGAGGGGGAATTCCTGGCTAGAGGGGGTGAGGGAGGGTACCCTGTCGTGCCATGCCTCCAGTCAGACACCTGTGCTCTCCTGTGTCTAGGGATAGTGGTCACCTGTGGCAGCTCAGGAAATTCTTGCAGGATTCGAGAGCAAAAGGTCTGGGTCTGCCTGGAGGAGCTGCTGGGACCTTGAGAGTGGCTGAGTAACCCCAGGAACTCGGGGTGCCCTGGACCTGAGGCTGCAGAGCACAGCTGGAAGGTCAGGGGGTCAGGAACCCCACACAGCTTCCTGGAGACGCTCCTCAAGGGATCTCAGTCAACAGCCCAACAACATGGGCTCTGGGAAGATGCTCCCTGGCGCAGCTTGTGCCTGCTGTGGTTGACTTCATATTTATCTGTTTATCAGAAAGGCAATGTTACGGAGACAGAGAAGGATAAAGAGGGGGAGGGATCTTCCACCTGCTGGTCCACTCCCCATACGGCTGCATCAGCCAGAGGGTTAGGCCAGGCTAAAGCCACGAGCCCAGCACTTCAGTTGGATCTCCCACATAGGGGCAGAGGCCCAGGCACACGGGCATTGCACTGGATCGTAAGTAGAGCAGCTGGGATATGAACCAACACCCATATTGGATGCTGGTGTCCCAAACGGCAATTTTCCCTGCTATATCAGAATGCTGTCCTGAGACCTAGTGATTTTGACCCTGTTTGGGACACCTGTGTCTCTATCAGCATGCCTGGGTGCGACTCCTGGCTCTGCTTTCAAGTCCAGTGCCTGCTAATGTGTGCTCTGAGAGGCAGCCGGTGATGGCTCAAGTGCTTGGGCACCTGCCAGCCACATAGGAAACTTGGATGAAGTTACAGGTTTCCTCCTGGCTTTGGCCTGGCTCAGTCTGGGCTGTGGTCAGTCATTGGAAGTGAACCTGACTTTCAATTTCAACTAATCAGATACTTTTAAAATGTTGCTAAAACGTTGTTATCTTGTGCAGATATGACCCGGACTATTGAGAAATGAAGATGCTGGTGTCAAGGAAGTATAGCGGGATTGGAAGATGGGTCCCCGTGCTGGGTTTGGTGTTGGGTCCAGGTGGGTTCATCCAGTGCTGGTCTGTGTGTGTGTGTTCTCAAGTCTCCCCAAGACAAAAGCTTTGAGAAACATCCTGGGATGTGATTTAAAAAACAAAATGAAACAAAACAACCTGTTCCTTTTCTGTATTCAAAGAGCGTCAAATGATGCTAAGAAGAGTTCATTGACAGACTCATCTTCTCCAGAGGTTAGGAACCTGAAGCTGTGTGTGGCCTGGGGAGTCATTAGGTCTGTCCCTGCCAAGGAAACTGCAGGTACGTGAAATTTCCAAGGTCCACAGCAGGCTGTTTTAAGTTGATCATTCTGCATGGCCCACAAATGATATTGGCAGCAAAAAAAAAAAAAAAAAAAAAAAAGATTCCCACCCTTGTTAGACCTTCTATTCTGGATTCAGAGTCCAGAATGCTCACCATCACACCATGCAACCCACATGGCCTTCTATTCTATATCACACATTCACGGAGTAATTTTATGGGCCAGCCTTTGTGGAATATTCTGGAATAGCTCATCCCCACTTTTAAGCCTCAAAGTCACCCCAGGAAGTCAGGTGTCATTTTTCCAATTTTCCAGTAAGGAAACAAATTCCCATGTCACCCCCTGGGCCAGCAGAATTAAGTGGGCCCTGGGCAGGCTGGGGAATTTGACCCCAGCAAGCTGACTCTAGTCCCGCCGCTGGCTGATGGGTCTGAGCTGTTTACCGATGCTTGGAGCTTGGGTTTCTTCCAAGGTGAATGAGGAATCAGGAAGGGAACACATTTCTTCACCTGACATACACAAACTGAAGTGGCCCATGGGCCAGGGACATGGAAGACAAGACAGGACTGCCTTCCCAGCCTATGCGATGTCCCAGGGATATGAAAACTAACAGAAAGAACTCCCGGGGGCCGAAGCGAGAGCAAGGCCAGAGAACACACCATGTGCTTACAGCTCAGTCCCTGGTGAAAACAAGCAACATGTCAGTGGGGAGAAGAAGCGGCTGTGCTTCCTTCATAAAGGACCCCAAGTCACCAAGACACCCTCTTGGATGGGGTGCTGGTCCCCAGTCCCCTCCCACAGGCCAAAGGCTGACCCCAGTGACCTGCTTCCGGGGCACCGTGTGGGAGCCGGACGAGGAAGGTAGCGGTCTGAGCCAACATCACCTTGCTCATGACATACCCCCGACTGAGGTGACCAGCGAGGGGATGGCCCGCCTATGCGATATGCTTCCCATGATAAACCCAGGCGCCCAGTGGAGAGAAAGAGGAAATTCCAGCCAGAGAATAATCTAAGAAATGTTAGCATTGTCAAGGTCATCCAACCAGAAAGTCAGTGAAATTGCCAGGAACAAAGGAGATACATTGTGTGGGCTGCCGAATGGGGTCTTGGGGCAGGAAAGGGGAACCTGGCAGAGCTGAGGGAAGCTGAACCAAGGAGCTGGGTCCCTGCCACTCCCCTGGGAGACCCCAGATTGGGCTCTGGGTTCCTAGCATTGGCCGGCCCAGGGGGCATTTGGGAGGTCCTTCACAGAAAGAAGGAAGGGATGCAGTTGAACCTCATGCCATGTTTCCTGTGCACTGGGCATGGTTCCGAGCCTGCTACACATGTGAACCCCTACCAGCACTGAGCTCCTTGCACTGTCTCCATTGTCCAGATGAGAAAACTGAGGCACGGAGAGGATGGGTAGGGTGACCAAGGGGTAGGGTGATCTAGGCAGTTGGGGCTGGGGTGCAAACATGGTTCACCTTTCCCCCACACTGCAGCTGCTACTTCTTGGGCATTTCATTATGTCCATGTGGGAGACCATGGAAACAATGCCCACCCAGCACATTGTCCTAAAGGTGCCACCCAGCACAGCGCCGGGTCGCCACCTCTGGGAAGCCCACTGGAGGTGCACACAGCTGTCCCCAGCCAGGCTGGGCCTGGGGCCACACGCTCACCGGTGGTTGCAGGGCTCTGCCCCAAACAGGCAGGCCAGGATCATCCGCTCAGCTGACGAGCCCATCTGTTCGAGCTGCCCGCGTGGCACTTGTGCGAAGATGTTGGTGGCCTGCAGGGCGTACCACTCAGTCACTGCCTGGGTGGCGCTGGTGAATTTCCGGAAGGTGCACACGGTCCCATTGAGACTACACTGTGGGGACCAGGGCAGGTTCCAATGGGTGTGGGGAGCTGCAGGCTAGGACTCCCCTCCCCCAGCTTCTGGCTGCTCCCCCCAAATCCCAGCAGGGCAAAGAGGAATGCTTTAAACCGGGGGCACACATGGATTGGGAGCAACACATCCTGCTCTGCTCAAGCCAGCTGTGGGCCCACTGCCTCTGGGACTTACACGGCAGACCTGCCCCAACATACACACACACAGATGACAGATACACACCACACACAGAAGCACAGTACACACACGCAAAGACGACAGACGTACACACACACACAAACACACACAGCCATGGCTTCAGGCCTCAGCTCCAGGGCCCATGACTCAGGGCCGGCCAATCACTAGAGCCTGCCATCTTGCCCACAGTGATTAGTTGGGAGGTGAGCTGACGACACTGTTGAGCTGGTAGGAAATGGGTCTGACACTGATGGGCCCCTCCGTGTGACAGAGCCTGCTGGGGGTGAAATCAACTCACAGAAAAGCTAGAGCAGGATGGAGAGAGATGGAGGCCTGTGACAGCATCTGAATGCCTGGGTGCAGCCATATATGAACCCAACAGACCCCTCATTTATATGACCCAGCGAACTCCCTGCTTTGCTTAAGTTGGTGTGAGCTGTCACCTGCATCCATTCTAGTTTTGAAAACCTTCACAAATACAGGAAACAGGCCCCATGTCCCTCCCCCAACCCAGCAAGACTTGCATACATTGAAAAAAAAAAAAAAAGAAACCGCCCGTCAACCTTGTTCAACAGACCCCATTTCTTGAAGTGTACCTGGGACCACTTACTAATCTCATTGCCACTTTACACTCCTGGGCATTGCAGGTCTGTCCTGGCACTGGGTTGCTGCTGGCCAAGCCGTCATGATCATAGCTAAAGAGGTCCAGGACCACAGGGTGCTGTGGGTCACGCTCGTCGATCAAGACCAGGGGCATGTAGTTCCACAGGGTGAGGTTCAGGGTCTTGGTGGTATTGGTGGTGTTGGCCTGGCGAGTCTCGGGAGCCAGGATGCTCTCCAGCACGGCCTCCATCAGCTCGTCCAAGTCCTTCAGCAAGTGCTTGACCTTGGAGTACCTGGAGCGGGAGGGGCTGATCAGGAGCAGCCCTTCTTGGGCTCCAGCAGGTCTTGTGCAGCAGCCACCTGCTCCCTGGACCCTTCCATCGCTCATTTGTTCATTTGTTCTCCCGTGAGTCGGCTGAGCACCTGCTATGTGCCAGGGATGGCAAATTGGGGAGCAAATAAGACAGACAGGACTCTTTCCTTATGAACTTTCCTTTCTAAAGAGAAGGAATCCTTGCAACTCCCGGCCACTCGCCATGCGCTGGGTGCTCTGTGGCTTTCTGTCTTTTCCCCTTGATTCTGTCATCATCCCCACACAGGAACAAGGGAAGGAGGCTAAGTGCATCACTGTGAGTTCCCAAGCTCTTCTCAGGCAAAGCTGAGGTTGAGACCAGAGTTGGATGGTCTCTCCAGTTGGGGACAGGGATGCTACTTGTGCCTGGAGCTCTGATTGCTCTCCCCCAAGGGACCAGAGGAGACTGCAGGGAGGAGGGGAGGGCTGTGGTCCAGGGGTGGGGGGTCCTACTCCTCCAGCCGTGATTTAGGAAATCAGCACCTCCTTCGAGGAGGCGAAGACAGCACCCAGATCTGTCCTGCATCGTCTCCCAGCAGCCCCTGGGGATCCCATGATGGAAATGGTGGCCAGTCTACCTGGGAAAAATGGATCCACTCACAAGGGGTTATGTAGAGGGGACCCAGGCCCTGTGTCCCCAGTGACTACAATGTAATTTACATGAGATGTGGCCCCAGAGTGTGGTCACTGGAACTGTGTGTTCTGGCTCTGGTTGGGGGATGTCCTGTGGGACTGGGGTCCTGGCACGAGGGTATATGTTAGTCAGAGCTAACACTGGCCCAATCTTGGCTCCGCGTGTCCTCCGAGCATCCAACCAGCCACCCGTGTGCACACAGGAGATAGGACGGACTGGAACGGTCACAGACTGGGCTGCTTCAACCTAGAGCTACACAGCTGCTGGTGAATGTGGGGTGCTTGTGAGGGCTCTGGGTTTGAGTCCTGGCATGTCCGTGTTACCTTGGGCAATCTAACCCATCCCAGGCTCTGTACAGCTACGCACTCAGAACTGCTGGGCAGGTTCAATGGCAGGATGCTACGAGGAACATGAACACAGCCTAGCAAGACTCCTGGGTTCCTGCTAAGGTTTCTCTTGAGTGGCTAAAACCCACTCCTAGGCAGACTCCTAGGAGCATGAAGGGACTTCTGAGAACTGGAAATGGAATCGCTTAACTCTCAGGTCTTTCTTTGGGGTTGGGAATGTCCTCCATGACTCCGTCATGCTGGCTTTGCTTTAATTCCTTACACATATCAGGCTCTGACCAACCCCAGGGCCTTTGTACATGTCATGTCCCACTGTTTGGGACACTGTCCTTTGGAAGACTCCCTTTTGTCTTTAATCTGACTATATGGAGTTTCCATGTTCCCTTCAGGCATGCCATTGAGTGGTGAAGGGGTAGCATGGTGGGATGGTGTAAAAGTGGCAGCCCTGGCACCAAATCAGGCACAAATTCTAATCCCACAGCCGCTCACTGCGTGTCTCTGGCCCAGTCTCCTCACCTCTCTGAACCCACAGTTGCTCAGGTATAAATGGGGGCTGGTAGTGTGTCAGTGCTTTGGGTGGTTGATGATAGACGTTCCACTTGGGACATGTGGCACAGTGACTGGTGTAGCAGAACTGCATGTGTGGAGGAGGACACAGTATTCATTGCTGTGTATTCAGAGCCTAGAACCACGCCTGGCACATAAGAGGTACTCAGGAAACAAGAAATCCAGAGAGGCTTTTGAGGTTTTCTTTAAGCCTAAGAAGCCTGTGAACTTGGGATCCTGTTGCAAAACGGTGAAAGCAAAGAAGCAAGGAAGGAAAGAAGAAGGGGAGAAAGAGAGAGGACAGAGGAAAGAAGGAACAGAGAAAGGGAGGAAGGGGAGGAGCCAGTCCGGTGCTGGGAGCAGCTCCCACGTCCGAGACCACCTACTGGAAGGGGCTGTCATTGCAGATGGTGACGGCGGGGAAGTCTATGGCCTTGAAGCCCATGGAGAGGGAGACGCTGACCTCCCAGTCCAGGTAGGTCTTGATGAAGTTGCTCCACTGCCAGAAGACGAGGGAGGCGAAGAGCAGCGTGATCAGGAACCACATGGCCTTCTTCTTGGGCCCCTCACGGATGATGCGCTTGGGGCCATGGGTATTGGTGTTGTCACAGTACCACACCAGCAGCTCCTTGTAGGTATAGCCAGGGCCCTTCTGCAACCGGTGCAGGCACTTCAGCAGATACTTCTTCACCTGCATCATGGTGCCTAGAGAGAGAGAGAGAAAGAGAGAGAGAATGAGCTGGTGAGGGTACATCAGCCAGGATGCCAGCTTCCACTACAAAGAAGTCCCACTCATGGGCAGAGATGTGACAGCATATCCTGACCCACCCACTTCCATCCTTTATTCTTTTCTTGCTGTAACCATCTACCATTTGGCCATCCACCAATCCATCCATTCACTCACTACCTACTGATCCATCTATCTACCCAATCAACAAAAAAGCATTTACTTTTAAAAAAAGTTATTAACTTCAAAGATAGACAAAGACGTAGAGAGAAAGATCTCTCATCCATTAGTTTGCTCCCAAATGTCTGTAACATCTGGGACTGTGCTAGGCTGCAGCCAGGGGCCAGGAACTCCCTCTGGGTCTCCCACATGGGTGGTAGGGATGCAAATACTTTAGCTGTCTCCTGTGGCCTCCCAGGGAGTAGCATTGGCAGGCATGGGATATGGCAGTGGAGCTGGGGTTCATATCCAGGCACTTGGATGCTGCTGGCTGCACACATCCCAGGTGGTAAGTTACTGGTTGCACCCCACACCCACCCCACAAAGGAGTTTCCTGAGTGTCTGCTGTCAGGCACTGAACTGGCCCCTCTACACTCAGAGATGAGCAAAACAGGCAAGGGAACCCACCACACTGTGGACGAGTTACTCAGATTGTTAACTTCTCAGTTCTCCCCGGGTAAGGAGAGGATGATAATTACACATCATTAGCATGATTGCTGGAGGGTGACATAGGTAATGCACAGTAACGATGAAGTACGGTGCCTAGGATGGACCACTGGCCCAAGTGCCAGTCACCACCATTACTGGCTCTGGGTAGGTCACCGCCATTACTGGCATGTTAATCTGATTGTGCATTTAAAATGCACAGTCTCCCTTGGTAGATGAAATTACAGCAAACTCAAAAGCTTCTGCCCAGCAAAAGAAGCCATCGCCAGAGTAAAGAGACATATGACAGAATGGGAGAGAATATTTGCCAACTATTCATCCTACAAGAGATTAGTATCCAGAATATATAAGGAAGTCAAACAGCTCCAAGGCAGCAAAATAAATAATCTGCTTTAAAAAATGAGCAAGGGATCCAAATAGACATTTCTCTAAAGAAGACTTGCAAACACAAATCATCAAGGAAATGCAAATCAAAAACACAATGTGGTATCACCTCACCCCAGTAGGAGGACCACTGGCAAAAAGACAAAAGTAAAAAGTGCTGGCAAAAATATGGACAAGGAGGCCCTTACAATGCTTAGGAGAACATACATGGACACTGCCACCCTGGAGAACAGTCTGGAAGTGCTTCAAAGAGCTAGAAGTCCTGTAGGATCTAGCAGTTCCATTGCTGGGAATCTACCCAAGAGAACTGGAATTGGTACACCGAAGAGACATCTACACATTCATGTTTATTTCTGCATTATTCACAAGATCCAACAAATGGAACCAGCATACTTCTACTGGTAGACACCTGTCAATCAGCAGATAAGTGGATCGAGAAAAGCTGGGATAAATCCAACAATGAAATATTACTCAGTCATAAAAAAGCAATGAAACTTTTCACAACTGTGTGGATGGTACCAGAGGTTATAGTGTTAAGAGCAGTAAGTCAGACATGGAAACATAAACAGTGCATATTCTCACTTATATGCGGAAGTTAAAAGCATTCACTTCACAGAAGTGTAACGGGGAATGGCTGGGAAGGGTAAGGAGAGGGCTAGACAAGGGGAGGAGGGATATGGGTTTAGGTGAGTGGTTATATAGGATCTTTTTTTTTTTTAAGATTTATCTATTAGGCAGATTTAGAGAAAGAAGGAGAGAATGAGAAAGTTCTTTCATCTGCTGGTTCACTCCTCAACTGGCCAAAGCTGAGCTGGTCTGAAGCCAGGAGCTTCTTCTGGGTGTCCCATGTGAGTGTAGGGTCCCAAGGCTTTGGGTCATCTTCTGCGAGCCATGGACTGTTCGAGGTGCTGCACAGGCTGGAATTCCTTAGCTGGAATTTTCTAAAACTACACAGGTGCAACAAAGATGGCTTCATCCAACCAGGATGGCCCAGCCCCCAAGGCCCATCAGGGGCCAGCAGGGAATCAAGGCAGAAATAAACAGAGAGCTCCTCTGACATCCTACCTGCTTCTTCCCTCATGCCATCATTTGAATTCAGTTAAGAGAAGGGCTCAGCTTGGTGCTAACAGGCCCTTCACAGCCCTCTGACTTCTGCCAGCCTGCCCTTGAAACCATGCAAGTTCAGGTTCAGAATCTGGCTGAACAGCACTATTGAGTCTGCATGAGTAACACACAGTTTTCATTGGGTTTACTTTACAGGGTGATTCTTGGATATACAGCGACTTTACACAGCCTTGTTCCTAAGTGCATGTGAGTGGGGGAAAGGGGAAAGTGGAACTGACAAGCACGGTCGACATTTAGCGCCTAGCAGTTGTTATGTTCAGTCCCAAATCACAGTACCTGGGCTCAATGTTCAGTGCCCGAAGACCCTGGCAGGCAGCAGTGATGGTGGCTCAAGCACTTGACTCCCTGCCACCCACATGGGAGACTTGGATAGAGTTCCTGGCTCCTGGCTTTGACCCTGGCCCAGTCCTAGCTGTTGTAGATATTTGGAGTGTGAACCAGTATGTGGGAGTACTGTCTGCCTCTCAAAGAATTCACAAAATGAACAATAAAAAAGAGAGCAAAACAATCAGACCAAATTTCATGTGAAACTTCTCAAAGCCCCTGTCTAGTCCCTGTAGTAAGGGTCATGCTTGATGCGAGCAGGTGAGTCCCACACGTCCTCTGAGCACAGGCTGAGCGCTAACTAGCTTGGTCCTTTGACTTGTCTACCGAGTAAAAACTGCATGAACCCTGTCAACAACTTGACATCGCTGAGGTCAGGGTTCCCCCTCAAGGTGATGGAAGGTTGGTCCGTGGCCATGTTTGGGATGTACACACAGGTTTTACAGAGGAGTCTGAGTCAGTTTATGGTTTAAATCAACCCAAACAAGCAAACAGGAGACCAAGTCGCAATGCTGACACTGGGAAGAGTCCACATGGCCAGTCACGCTTCACAGGGTCCCAGCTCACTATCTATAACCTTGACCCTGAACTCACGGGACACAGTCCGGGCAGAAAGTATAGCAACATTGTAAAGTTGCGAACAATTAGAAGCAGAAGACACCTGCTGCCTTCCAGAAACAACTGTCCCCCCAGGTTTCACTCACAGAGCCCTGAGGCTGTTGCCTGGGGATGGGGAGGGTAGGGAGTGAGGTGGGTGGGTGGTGGTGAATTGGCAGCCAAGTGTGTATTTATACTATTTTGATGAAGGGTGCAGCAACACTTTCCCCCCTGAAGGAGAGGTTGCCAGTGAGTACGCTGTATTGGATTTGCAGGGGAGTTTGTTGTTGTAAAGTACCGGTTTTTGCTATCATTCTTTTAAAAGATGTATTTGTTTATCTAAGTGATAGACCGAGAGTGAGAGAGCTCTTCCATCGTCATTGACTCTTTGAATGTCTGCGACAGTCAACGCTGGGTCAGGTGCAAGCCAGGATCTCTTGGAGGGATCTCTCACGGAGCGTGGAGTCCAAACACTTTGATTATCATCCACTGATTTCCTGGGCACATGAGCAGGAAAGTGGATCGGAAATGGAGCAGCCAGGACTCAAGCTGGCACTCAACTAAGGCAGTTGGGTGTCCTAAGTGGCAGCTCAGCTCTCTGCACCACAACTCTAGCGCCCCTACAATTATTTTTAAGTGATAGCTTCATTGAGATAGAACTCACATACCCTGTAATTCATCCACATAACGTGTCAAGTTCAATGGATTTCTGTGTATTCACAAAGCTCTCCAACCATCACCACAATCCATTTTAACATCTTCCACAAAGTCCTGTGCCCAAGAGTCCCTCATTCCTCCCTTCACCACTCCACCCCATGCCCGTCCCAGCAGCCACTCATCCACCACGGAGCTGTCTGTTGTCACATACAGCCTTCTGTGCCAGGCTTCCTGTTCTGCACACGACAGCCTCCAAGCTCACATGCATCCCACAGCATCCCACCTGATGTTGACACGGCATTTTGTTGACCCACTGACTAAACTGACGGGCCCTTTTTTGCAGTGTTTTACTGATTGGTTACTATGATAATACTAGCTGTAAGCAATCACACACATCTTCTTTTCCTTTTTAAGAACAGAGACAGGTTTTCATTTCTCTGGGGTGTAATTTTGGAGTTGATAACATGATAACTGGTAATATAATCTTTTGGAAAACTGTCAGATGGGTTCGGAGATGCCTCACAGCAGGCTAAGCCACTGCCTACAAAGCCGGCATCCCAAACCGAAACAGTTTGAGTCCCTGCAGCTCCACTTCCCATCTAGTTCCCTGTCAATCAGTGAAGGATGGCCAAGCACTTGGTCCCCTGCTGTCCCGGAGGAATTCCAGGCCCCTGGCTCCAGCCTGGCCCAACGCCGGTTGTTGGAGACATTTGAAGAATGAATCGGCATATGCAAGATTTCTCTCCCTCTCGCCAGCCTTCTCCAAAGTAGCTACACTGTTTTTCTATTTTCCTGGCAGTTCCTAAAGGTTCTATCTTCTCTGTACCATTTGTTATTATATATATTTTTTTTGATACGTGATCAAAGTCATCTTAGTGAATGTGGCCCCTATTCTGGGGCCTGGCGGTGTGGCCTAGCGGCTTAAGTCCTCGCCTTGAAGGTGCCGGGATCCCATATGGGCGCTGGTTCTAATCCTGGCAGCTCCACTTCCCATCCAGCTCCCTGCTTGTGGCCTAGGAAGGCAGTCGAGGCAGTCGAGGACGGCCCAAAGCCTTGGGACTCTGCAGCCGCGTGGGAGATCTGGAAAAAGTTCCTGGCTCCTGGCTTCGGATCGGCATAGCACCGACCGTTATGCTCACTTGGGTAGTGAATCATCAGATGGAAGATCTTTCTGTCTCTCCTCCTCTCTGTATATCTGACTTTCCAATAAAAATAAATAAAATCTTTTTTTAAAAAAAAAATCTTATTCTGATTTGCACTCTCCGATAGCTGCCAGCTTGCACATACTAGGGACCTGATCTCCACCTATAGTCAGTGTGTCTTCGGAACAACAGCAATTCAGATCCTTTGCAATTTTAAATTTAGGTTGTCTGTTTAGGAATGAGCTCCAGGAGTTATGCATATATTCTATACAGAAGTTCTTTGTTAGAGATAAGCTTTTCAAAAACTACCCCCCCCGTTCTATGTGTTGTTTTCTTCAGTTTCTTTTTATTTATTTATTGCTGTGATTTGAGAGGAGAGAGAGACAGAGAGAGAGAGAAAGAGAGAGAGAGAAGCAGACAGAAGAAGACATGGAGGGTTTCTGTGTCCAGTTCACTCCCTAAACGTCTGGGGCTGAGTCTGCACCAGAATCAGGACCTGACAGTTCAACCAGGTCTTACACACCAGCCGTCACCTGCTGCCTCCCAGGGCAGGATGTTGGAGTCAGGGGCAGAACCCGGGCATGAACCCCTGACACTGCAGGGTGGGACAGGTGCCTCTTAACTGGCATTCTAACTCCCAGGGCAGACTTCTGCCCTGGGCTTTCACTTTCCTAATGGTGTCCTTGGAAGCACATTTTTAATCTTGGTAAAAACTCATCAAGCTACATGCTTGTAATGGACAGATTTTTATCATGTGTAAATTATATATCAATAAAATTTGAACAAAATATTTAAATGTAATGCTATTTCAAAATTATGAGACTTCAGAGCTTTAAAAAAAAATCTGGATTTTTCTTCCTTCAAAAAAACCATTTTATTTGAAAGCCAGACAGACAAAGGCAGATTTTCCATTTGCTGGTTCACCCCTCAAATTCCTGTAATAGCCAGGTCTGGGCCAGGCCGAAGCAAGGAGCTGGCAGCTCCATCTAGTCTCCCGCGCAGATATTGGGGGCCTAAGGACGATCTAGTCTCCCACGCAGATATCGGGGGGCCTAAGGACTTAAGCTGTCACCTGCTGGCTCCCAGGGTGTGCGTGAGCAGAAAGCTGGATTGGAAGCAGCGGAGCAGAGACTTGCTCCAGGCGCACAGGCACGGGATGTGGGCGACCCAAAGGCAGCCTAGCCATTGGGCCAGACTGTCACTTCTTCCTTCCTCCTTTGGAAAGTCAGAAAAAACAGACAAAGCTGCTGCACGGCGACATTCTGCTGGAGCTGAGTGGCAGCTGTCCCCTGTTTAACCCAGATCTCCCCAACCCCTGCTGTGTTATACCCAGCCCACCGTACACATTATTATTATTAACTGCTTTGGCTTATGTGACATCTGACTTCGTGACCCCTGTTAGCTTGAGGCCAGATGCTTTCATTAAAATGCACTTTGTTTTTAAACGGCAAAATGTCCATTGCCCCAGTTTATCAGAGAATATGAGTTGTAGGGCGCTGAAAATTTTTTTTTAACAGTTAATTGCAGGTTAACTTGAAAATGGACTTGACTCTGGTTATTGAAAAATCCTGAGCATGACTGACTCTTCGTCTTCAAGTGCTTGGTCAGGTGTCAGAACTGGAGGTGGGTTTACTGTCCCAGGCTAGAGGTGGGGAGGAGAACTTTAGTGGATGTAGTCAGGGCCTCTCTGGGCCCAGGACATTCACTGGACACTAATTCTATTGATCAGTGCCAATATTAGCTGCCTATCCAAAACCCCGACTTGGGTATCCAGAACTCGTTCTTGACTTAAGAATCAGGGCTGCTTTAGGAAAAAAAAAAAGGCTGATGATCAACTTGGTGCAGGAAATGTACAAGAAGATCTTTATGATACCAGGAAGTAGAGGGTTATATCAAGACCACTGCAGTCAAAAGGGCTCCTTCAAAGAGATCTTGACGGCAAAGATCAGACAAAACCAATCTATCAAACCAACACCTGAACAGCCAACAAAAATCCTCACAATAAATTGAAACTAACACATATCCCTCCTCTCCCTACTCCCCCGCCTCAAAAAAAATAAGTTCAGGAGTTTGCGGCAGCACACAAGTGGGGAGATTTAGTGAAATGTGAATGACATTCATCCACCTGTTGTTCCTGAAGGAACCCCGTTCCCTGGCTGGGAGTGCCAGCAGCTAGGATGTCGGAGAACTCCACCGTTCACAGCAAAGGTCAGTAAATCACAGCCCCAAACTCAGTGCGAGCTCTACCGCCGTGCTGCCCTGGGGCTAGGAGTGATGGGTGTGTGTGTGTGTGTATATATATATATATATATATATATATATATATATATATATTTAAAGGTTGTCAAGAAAAGATGAGTACATGACAAAGCGCAAAATACTAAATATCTGACCCTTTACTGAAAGAGCATGCTTAACTCCAGATGTACCGCATCCTACACCTTCCCAGGAACTCAGAGGAAACCTTGAACATGAGATTCTCATATATGTATCTGTAAATTTGATGTTACTTTTCCTACATCCCCTTATGAATTCCATGTTTTCTCTAGCACCAGTCACTTGCATTCTGTCTTCACAGGGAGACTTCGAAATGTGTAAAAGTGGGATTGAAAGGCAAGTTTATTTTGGATGCAAAGGTGGTTTGAAATTCATGAATGGCATTATTGTTTATTCTTTTTTTTTTTTTTTTTTTTTTTGGAAAGCCGGATATACAGAGAGGAGGAGAGACAGAGAGGAAGATCTTCCATCCGATGTCTCACTCCCCAAGTGAGCCGCAATGGGGCCGGTGCGCGCCAATCCGATGCCGGGAACCAGGAACCTTTTCCGGTTCTCCCACACGGGTGCAGGGTTCCAAAGCTTTGGGCCGTCCTCGACTGCTTTCCCAGGCCACAAGCAGGGAGCTGGATGGGAAGTGAAGCTGCTGGGATTAGAACCGGCACCCATATGGGATCCCGGGGCTTTCAAGGCGAGGACTTAAGCCGCTAGGCCATGCTGCCGGGCCCTATTGTTTATTCTTTAAGTAGCCCTTTTCCGGGAACTTTTTGAAGACCACAGGTAGGGAACATTGTATCCACTTAGGTTTTGCTGAAATGACTTCCTCCTCACCCAAGGCAGCTAAGAGCAGGCAGCAATGTGACACCTGTGAGATAACAATCTCTGTTGGTGGGGTGCAGGGCTGGTACCCCACCCACCCTCCCCCATACATATTAAGGTGGCTCCTTCAAAAAATAGTCATGCTGTGAACCACATGAAAAATCACTTTGCCTCTCACCCTTTAGGAATTCTTTGCGAGTTGTTTTCCATGGTGGGAGCACGTGCTAATCCAGGGATATCCCATGCTTGTCTTGGCACTTCTTCCCGCCGCCCCCCAAGGCACATCTAGGCAGGTGGGGCCACATCTGTCTCAGAGAAGGCAACCAGAGTGCAGAGGGATTGCACGTGCCAATGAATCAGAAACAGGTCTGGAAATAGAAACCAGGTCACCTACCTTCCAGCCACCTCTCACTGCCACCCTCACGCAGGACACCTGACCTTATACACCTGTTCCGATGGGTGTTGGGGAAGTCTGAAGTGTAGCCATGGGCCAGCTGTTTGCCCCTGTAGGCACATAGGGTCGCAGGAATGACACTTACAGGCCTCCCTTACAGCCACACTCAGCGTGACCAAGAGGAGATGACGAAGGTCTTATTGGAGCTGACCAGAAATGGAGAAAGGGGGAGTGTGGAACAGCATTGAAAACTTGTGCGCAGTTGTGTAAAAGACACACACACAAAATGACAGAGAAATGCAGAGGGCTTCACTTGTGTGTTCCTGGTGAGTACAGTCACACCTGCAGCAGCCGGAACAAAAGGGCGGCTGCGGTGCGGTGGGGTGGACATGGCTCTGCCCCGGGACTGCCTGTGGCACTCCGTGTTGGAGCTCAGGTTGGAGTCCCGGCTGCTCTACTCTCTCCCTGTATTCCTGCTAATGCAAATGGGAAGGCAACAGCAGATGGCCCAAGTGCTTGGCCCACTGCACCCCCGAGGGAGACCCAGATGGAGCTGTAGGCTCCTGGCTTTGGTCTGGCCCAGCTCTGGCTTGTTGTGGTCATTTGGGGAGTGAACCAGTGGATGAAAGATCGTTTTCTCCATCTCCTCTCCCTATCATTTATTCTGCCTTTCAAATAAATCTATCTTTAGAGAAAACTCCACAAGCACGAGCAAAAAGGATACCATCTTTTCCTCCAGAGCACAGCTATGCCAGGAACTCTGTAACCTGGAGTGTAACCAAACATGTCCCAGGAGGGTTAAGAGAGAAGACGGTGACCTTAGCACAAGCCAGCATGGCCAGTGGACAAGCAGGTGTCTCAGAGGGCCTGACCAACTGCCAGCTCCAAGCAGCCCTCCTGGGATGAAGACTGAGACACAGGAAGGATCATCTGGGAGCTTGAGCTGCCCAGTGAAGGTTAGGAACATGGCACAGCTTGCAGGGAAGTCCCTGGGCTTCTCTTACAGGGCTAACACACCCCTTGGAGCTCAGCACACACCTCAGGCCTCCCGCAATTCAACCGGCATCCTCTCTTTCTGCTTTCTGTACAGCCTCCCCTCTTTCGCCAAAACCTCTCAACAAGGCATTGTCAGCAGCATCACCAGGGGCACTAGGCCTTACACCTGTTTCTCTCTCCAAGTATCTAGGACCAAGAATGAGCATCCTGGTTGAAGGGTTGAGGATAGGAGCCAGATCCCAGCCCAAGTTCCCCGTGCTCAGTGTGCTGTGCAACACTGGGCCAGCTACCCAGTCTCTGTGCCTCTCTTTTCTCATCTGCTTCATTGAACACGTGGACCCCTCCAGTGTGTGCCATAATAGCCTATACCAGGGGCCTGGCGCGGTAGCCTAGAGGCTAAAGTCCTCACCTTAAACGCATTGGGATTCCCATATGGGTGCTGGTTCTAATCCTGGCAGCTTCACTTCCCATCCAGCTCCCTGCCTGTGACCTGGGAAAGCAGTTGAGGATGGCCCAAAGCCTTGGGAACCTGCACCCATGTGGGAGACCTGGAAGAAGTTCCAGGCTCCTGACTTTGGAATGGCACAACTCCGGCCGTTGTGGTCACTTGGGCAATGAGTCATTGGATGGAAGATCTTCCTCTCTGTCTCTCCTCCTCTCTGTATATCTGACTTAGCAATAAATATAAAATAAATCTTAAACAAAAAAGAGACTATGCCAGTGGGGGATGGGTGGGTGATCTGTTTCCAAAGGGGAGGAGAAAACTGCAATGCTTCCAATATCTGTGGTTTGGGCCAAGACAAACACAGCTTGATGCCAGGTGGTGATACGGGATGGACTTGAATGTGGGGTAAGGGTGAGGGTGACGGAGTGAGGTGTGGCCTACAGGTGCTGGGCCCTGGGCCTGGGTGGGGCATCTGTGTGGTACATTCTGTGTGGTTGTCCCTTGGCTGGTGCCAAGACACATCCCCAGGGGAGGGGTCAGGATTTTAAAGATGATGCAATTATACCTTTTTCCTGGCTGAAAAGTAGGGCACTATATCTGCATTTTTTCCCATCCAATGATCAGATAGGACTATAATTTGATTTTAAAGTTTTGAAAACTTTCTTTTTTTTAAATTAACTTTTTGTTATAAAAGTTGCACAAGATTGGGCTCAGTGCAATGGTTCTATTGGCTAATCCTCTCCCTCCAAGTGCCAGGAAGCCCATATGGGTGCCAGTTTATGTCCCAGTTTAGCTTCCTGCTGAAGTGCTTACAAGGTCAGCAGTTGATGGCCTGAATGCTTGGGACCCTGCCACTCATGTGGGAGACTTGGTTGGAATTCATCACTTCTGGGTTTGGTCTGGCTCTATCCTGGCCGATGCAGCCATTTCGGGAGAGAACTAGCGGATGGAAAAACCTCTGTCTCCGTTTCTACCTCTCCGTGTCCCTCTGCTTTCCAATCAAGTGGCTTCTGAAGACAGAGGCCTCCCATGGCAGATGCAAGGCACAGAGGACTGTTGGCCACTTTTCCATTCCCTTAACAGACTCTGACACTCTCGGGATCTTGGCTGCCTCTTGGGAGCCAACCGCGCCATCGTCGGCTGCATTTCTTCAGGTGGACTCACTTTTGTTTTCACTTGAGTGCCTGCTTTCTCTGGGTCTGGAGCAAGAATGTGCACAAATCACAGGTTGGACGTTGTTAATTACACACGTGCTCTAATCCTGCTTGGCATTAAATACTGACTCCTCCGCGTATCTGGAAACCATCTGCCCGTGCTGCTCCACACAGGGACATGGATTCAGCAAAGAGACATTCTTGTCTCGGAAACTCTCCAGATTAGATCAGTTTGTGACTCAAAGACGCTGCCCCCTGACCGCTCTGTCCCCCAGCTGCGGTGGCTGGTGGCATCTCCGCAAAACTAGCTCTGTGGGTTTCTCCCCCACTGGGATAGGATTCCCTCAGGCCTTCAGGAGGGGCCTAAGACATGTGTCTGGCCATGCCAACCAGAAGACCCTTCCCCTATAAGATGTCACATGTGGCCAGAGAGACAGGAGGAGAGACAGCCAGACAGGGAGATATTCTATCTGCTGGTTTGCTGTGTGGCTGAGGCTGCGCCAGGTCAGAGCCAGGAGCCAGGAGGCCCATCTATGTCTTCTACATGGTTCCAGGAACCTAGATACTTGATCTGTCACCTGCTGCCTCCCGGGGTGTGCATTAATAGGAGGCTGGAATCAGGAACAGAGCTGGGACTTGAACTCGGGTACTTTGAATTCAGGTGTCCCAAAGACCTCTTTATCCCCGAGGTGAATACCGGCCTCTGGACTAAAAAAGAGCCTGTTAAGTTTCCTAGAATTTAAACACAACCTCCAGGAGCCAGTGCTGTGACACAGCACGCTAAGCCTCCACCTGTGGCACTGGCATATCTTACATGGGTGCCAATTCATGGCTTGGATACTCCACTTCCGATCCAGCTCCCTGCTTGTGGCCTGGGAAAGCAGTGGAGGACGCTCACAGCCTTGGGACCCTGCACCCACGTAGAAGAAGCTCCCGGATCCTGGCCTTGGATCGGCTCAACTCCGGCTGTTGCAGTCATTTGGGGAGTGAACTAGTGGAGGGAAGATCTTTCTCTCTGTCTCTTCTTTTCTCTCTAACCCTGCATTTCCGATAAAAATAACAATACAATAAAATCCACTGCTGGGAAGGCTCTGGGTTGGCTGAGATTGAGTTTCTGTGACTTGGCACAGCAAAAGCTTGCAGCTGCTTTCTAATAATTATTCCCATTTTCCAAACGTTTTACTTCCATTCTTGTTAAGACAATTCAAACAGCAATGCAACCTGAGAACAATTCCATCAATGAGGAAAAAGCTTTGGTGGGTCTCAGGCGGCCTGCTCACAGCTTCTCAGGGGCCTGGGACTGGACCTCCCCTCTGGGAACACAGGGCGATTTTGGAGAAGCAGTCCTGTATCATTCATGCCCGGCTCCTGGCTCCTGTACCCTTCTTGATAATTGTAGTGTCCAAGTCTTCAGCCAGTCCGGGCTTTCTCCTGTGCAGTTACAATTCCCCAGGAAAAAAAAAAAAAAGCCTGCCTACCAGTTCCAGTGCCAGGGCCCCGCCACCATGTTCCAGTCTGCAGATAACTTGGGGTGTTCACGGTGAGCATCTCGCCCCCGTCCTTGGCAGCCGAGCAAGTGGCCGCTTGCCCAGGGTGGGTGGCACGTGTGGACAGCCAGCAGCAAAGAATGTGTTCAGTTTCACTTCCTCCTCTCTCCCTCTCTCCCTCTCTGCCCAGGCTGGAGGTAACGCGGGCCAGCTAGCATCCACCTCGGAAGTCCTACTGGCTGGAATTACATCAGCCCTTGAGTCAATTGTGTCATCTGTAAATAGTGCCACCAAAGCAACTCTCTTTTTCCATGAGGATTATGGCAGAGACTGCATAGAAAATTGTTGGTGATGTGTTGGGATGTGTGTTGGCTGTTCCTGCTGTTGGAATGAAATAAAGTCGGTGACACAGAGGGGACTGATGTGTGAGGCTGGCTGGACGCTGGTAAGCTCAATTGTCCTCGGTCACCTTAGCGTCACATGCACTCAGTGGCTTCCGGTGTTTGCCAGAGAAAAGCCAAGTCCTCGGCTGCTCTGCTGAGGCCCCTCATCACCGGCCTCCACTGTGGAGCTCCTTCCATCCCCATCACTTACCAAGATCAAAGTGATCACACTTTAAACATCCACTGGATCTTCAACAAATTCATGGGAATGGATATTTTGAACAAAATGATGCCCGGCATTCAAGTTAAGTTTTGCACCCGAGAAATCTTTTAACCCCATTTTCGTTGCATTTGTTTTCAAAATCCCCCCAACAAGTTTAATAAAACCAGTTCTTAGAATGATTGAAGTCATCTGTTGATTTTTACTATAATTTTATAATCATTTTAATTGCTCATGTGTTTCAGCTAAGTTCTCCTTATACTGGATGTTGCTAGAATTATTTATATTGGACACAGAACAGTGGCCAGCACATAGCGACACTTAAATATGGGTTACCTATCAACTGACACACAGCTGCCGCCAACCACCGCTTTTTCAGCATAAGTAAACTTTGTGTCTGGAAAGCTGCAAGGCAGGGAATGGGATGCCGTGTCATGGCGGTTGACTTAACTAAATAATCATAATTAATATCTACTACCATACTGCTTGGAGCAGCACCTTTGGCTAAGCAGCAGCGTCCGCCAGGAACTGTCACGGCCCTTTAAGAATATCATCGCGCTTAATCCTTGAGTCAACCCTGGAAGGAGCTGTGGCCTCCATGGCACAGCCGTCTGCCCAAGGTCAACCTGCTGGTGAGCAGGGAGATGGGGTGTGCATCAGGCTGCCTGGGATTTTCCCACCTGTCAACTGGCCCTGCCCACCCACTCCCTGCCCCACAAGGGGCTCCCCAAAGCCAAAGAGGGCTTCCAGAGTGGATGGAGGGAGCCTCCACGGAGGCAGCTGGCTCCCTGCTTTCAGGGGCTAGCTTACAAAAGCCAGCAGTTCACGATCTCTGATCCCTTCAAGCTCACTCATCCACAGCCAGCTGCCAGGCCTCTTAAGTTCAAGGGCTGTGGGGAACAGCAGGTCCGGCTCCAGGTGGACATTCTTGTTCAAGGCAGTTGCAGCCAATGGCACTCAGCCCAGCCTATCCCTGGCACTGCTGGGGTGGCCTCAGCTATCTGTGGGCTGTGGCCCCTCTCCTGTCCCTCCCTCTCTCTCCCCTATGACTCTGGGTGTGGTCCACCTGGGACCTGCATCTGGGGCCCAGTTCTGCTTGAGCAGGACCCCTGTAGTGTCTGCAGGGGACACTGCCTTGGACAAGGCCTTGGTCGCCGGCTGCGCAGGTCAGAACTCCTTGGAATGGGAAGAGGTTGCTGCAAACGGGCAAGGAGTTCTGATGTCTTGGGGTTTCCCTGCAGGACTTTAAACTGTGGGCTTGAACCTGAGGAAACTGCTCAGGGCTGGTTATAGATGCTCTATTTAAAGAAGCCAATTAAGACTTGATTACCAATGTGAGACCTGGGTGGCCAGGAGTTTATCCTGAGTTAGAAAAGTACACCCCCCCCATCACACACACACATGCACACATCTGCTGGGTGACCTCCAGCAGCCCGCCCCTGGTAAGACAGAGTGGCTATAACACACAAGCAAAGCTGACAGCGGTGCTTCTCCAAGTCTGGTGTCCACGCTGGCAGCAGCAGCCTCTAGGGGAAAATGGCCAGAGAGGCTAGTCCTTGAGGCAGGTACTTGGGACAGTGAGTTAAGGTCCAGCTTGGGATGCCCACACCCCCTGTGGGAGGCTCTGGGTCCCTGGGTTCAAGTCCCTGCTCTGCTCAGATTTCAGCTTCCTGCTATTGTACGTCCTGAGAGACAGGAGTGATGGTGCCACCATCACAGTGGTCCCATCGCCCTTAGCAGGAGACCCCAGTTGAGTTTCCAGCCCTAGGCGTCAGCCTGTCTTGTAAGCAGGTGGGGAGTGGACTAGGCAGGAGAGATCTCTCTGTGTCTCAATTCCTTCAAACAAATAAAACAGATAAAAGGAAGAAAGGCAAATCCATTCCCTCCCCTCGCTTAACAGCAAACTTCCCTTAGCTGCCCAGCAGGCAAGGAGCCCATCCCGGTCACGGTTACCAGCCTAACTGGCAGCGTCACTTGTTCTTCCACAGGGATTGTCTTGCCTGAAAACCTGCTGATCTGTCTCTGTAGGCTCTCTGAGGAAACTGGACAGAACCAGCTGCAGCCCAAATGATGACTGGAGTCTTTCTAGCAACTTCATTCACCATTTCATTGTGGTGTTAAATCATGCACAGTGCATCCACAGCTGTCTGTCAACATGTAATGTATACTTGTTTTATTATTATGGTTTATTTAAAAGGCAGAGTTAGAGAGAGAGAGAGAGAGAGAGAGAGAGAGAGAGAGAGAGCACATTTCCTTATGCTGGTTCACCCCCCAAATGACCACGATAGTGATGACTGGGCCAGACCCAAGTCAGGACCCTGGAACTCCATGCATGTCTCCCATTGGTTGGCAGGGAAACAAGCGCTGCCTGCCCGAGCACATCGGCAGGGAGCTGGATCAGAAGCAGAGCAGCCAGGGTTTGAACAAGAGTTTACATGAGATGCTGACATTCTATGCCGTAGCTTATCCTGCTGCACTGCAACACTGCCCCCCCCCCAAATCATGACTTGCTAATGTGCTGGCTCTGAAAAGCTTTTCAAAAATTTATTTATGTATTTAATTTATTTGAGAGAAACAGAGACACAGAGGGCCTCAGAGAGGCGGAGATTCACTGATTTACTCTCCCCAAGCCCACAAGAACTGGAGCTGGACTAGGTCAAGGCCAAAAGCCAGGAACACAGTCCACATCTCTCAGGCAAGTGGCAGGGACCCGAGCACCTAAGCCATCACTGACTACCTCCCAGAGCGTGCATTAGCAGAAAGCTAGAACCAGAACTTGAGCCCAGCCCTTCCCATACCAGCTTCTGTGGGCAAGCTGCGGCAGCAAGCCTGGGCTCTCTGCATCACAACTGGCAACTCTGTGGTTCACTCTCTGCGCCTTGAGCCACAGCTGGAGCTGGGCTGCTCAAGAAAGCTCCGTCTGTACCCTCTCCAGGAGGCAGGAACCAGCAGGGCCACAGTGGCTGTGCAGGGGACACCCTTCGTAAAGTAGTCTGTGGGAATGACAGTGACTGCTGGAGTTGTGTAGTCCACAACCTTCACGGCCGTACATGGCAGCCCTGGGGAATGCAGCACGGCACGGGCTGCCTGGCATGGGACTGCCTCTGGGGGCCTCTCTGTTACTGCTGCTCAGCAAT
This sequence comes from Ochotona princeps, assembly GCF_030435755.1. NCBI lineage: Eukaryota > Metazoa > Chordata > Mammalia > Lagomorpha > Ochotonidae > Ochotona > Ochotona princeps. Next base: position 20,977,381 of record NC_080855.1, on the reverse strand, counting down.
AAAAGATCCAAAAAGACAGCAGGACTCAGAAGGGAATGCTGCCATGCAGGATAGAGGTCTCAGGGAATCCTTTGGGTTGGGAAAGGGCAGAAAATAGTTGGCTGATCCGGGGACTGCCTCCTTCTAGATCAGAAAAGCAGCCTGCTGGGTTGTCCAGCTCAGGTTGGACAGATTGTGGATTCTGCTTTGAACCCCCTGTACTGCTCATCCCACAAGGACCCTCAGACATGGTAGCAGTGATGGACTAGCGACAGGTCCTGGAATAGTACCTCCCAAAGTCCAGCATTACTCCAATTCTTCAAGCTTGACCGACTGGAAGCCTTAAGACTTGGAGGGAGAGCGTGTCCTAAAGAAAAATCATCGCTATGGCCACTTGGCAGCTTTCCCATCTGCGAAGTGGTGTGTCTGGCCAGGCACCAGGGCTCCGTGGACGGGACTGGGCCCTGGTCTTCTCTTAGACCTGGTTGTGTGGGTCTTTGCTGAGGACGCAGTGGGCACCATTGATCCTCCTCTGGGTGTGAGGGCAGTGCGGGCTCTTCTTTGGAGCTGGGCTCTGGGCCAGTGCTTCTGGGTGAGCACTGGAACTGGCTGTAGGACTTGTTGGGAGATAATCTGCTTGGTGCCCCTCACCAGCACATTCAGAGGGCTCAGGATGAACCTGAGAACATGCATTTTTAACCAACTCCAGGTGTTGTTCATGACCACTGGCCCTGATCATTCACACCCTGGGATCCCTGGTTTGAGGCTGGGCAGCTGTGTGAATTTGGCCAACAGGCCTGGAAGGACATGGGCCTCATTCTAATGACAGGAACAGCAGCAATTGCAAGTTGGACTGTGCTGTGTACCATGCTAAGAGTTAAGCTTAAAAGAAATGAATCTGTTTGGATGGCAAATACATACATACATACATACATACATACACCTTCCATCTACTGGTGCACTCCCCAAACGGCTGTAACTGCTGACTGTACAACCTGTTGCTCATTGGTCTAAGATGCTGTTCTTTGTGGGCAGGGGCAGGCCAGGTAGGGCCTGCGATGCCCTGGAGGGCAGCGAATGCTGGGCTTCAGCAGTGCCAGCTTTCCTGAATTCTTACAAGGATCCAGATACCTGGCACTGTAGGTGTCACTTCCTGCTCTTCAGATCTTGGAGAGAAATTGAAGGTTCTGGGAGGGGCTGGGGCCCCCAGAGCTGCCCACAAGCCTTCCTCCTGGCTCCTGCACCTCATCCCAAAGGCAGGGCCCATTGTTCAGTGCATTTCTGAATGTCCTTACCGGGCTGGCACACAGTTGGCTCTTGGTACATGCCGTGGTACTCCTGGGCTCCAGTCCGAGCTGTGACTCTCAACAAGCAGAGATCTCAGTCACGCTTGGTCCTCCCAACCCCGTTCCCTGTGCTCAGGATCCTGTGACCTACGTTTGGGGTGTGAAAGCAGTTCTCTAACATTACCCTGGGGTCATCTCTGTTCAGGACAAGTTGCTCACCGAGGATTGACGATGCATTGAGCATTTTGTTTGCATCGCCCCACAGATGCAATCGGTAGTTTAGGTAGATTGCCGTGATCACCAGGCCCGTGTGAACACAGTAGCCCAGAGAGGAGAAGAGAAGGGCCCAAGCCAGGAAGTGGAGTTGTAAATCCAGCATGGGCGACTCTAGCTTTTGATCGATTCTAACATTCCTAGGCATTCCACCAAACTCCAGATGGTGCTGTCACACACATCAGGACAAACCCACTGCTGGGACTTGGAGCTCGTGGTTCTCAGATAGGATCCTGGGTCCTCAACTCCTCTTGTCTCCCGCTGGCAGCTGGAAATGGCAGTGGTGGTGAGGTGATGGTGGGGGTCTACAGAGAACCGGATTGGCCCACAAGACCTCTGCCCATTGGGTAGTAAACGGCAGACGTGAGGCTGACCCAGCATTCGTCCTTGGGTATTTGGAGCAATGTGGCGCCTACCCTTGGCTGTGGGTGACAGCAGAGGTGTGTGAGACCTGTGCATGTGTGTGTGTGTGTGTGTGTGCTTGTTAGTGCACACATGTCTGTACATGTGTGTACACATGGGTGTGGGCATGTGTGCTACCTGTGTGTGCAATGGAAAAACAGGAGACTAAGAAGGAAGTTTAGGACAAAGAACACGAATGTGAACTTACTTAGTAATAAACTAATAATAATAGATGTTACTTATATATAACATTATGTATTATATTTTAATAAATTTATATAATATAATGTATTTATATAATTTTATGTACTATTATAATAAATAATAATAAATCAGAGAACTCAGTAATGAAAATCAATCAAAAAATTGCTTGACGATGAAGAATTGCATTCACTGTGAAGAATCAGGCAGCCTAATGGAAATAAATAGGCTAAACGGACACGCAGCAGATGGCCAACTTTCAAAGAAATAATAAGGGCAGGTGAAGAGGCAAGTCGCAGGATTTGGACACACTTCGCCTGTCTAGGACAGCCCTGCCCACAACATTATCAAGCATGGTACACACTTGCTGCAGGCACCAAACGACTGCACGCTGGCCTTCGGAAAGCTCGGCGCAAGACGTACTTCATCAGCTAAGCTTGTTCGAGTGCAAAAAGTTGAAATCCATACATCTTGTCCCTCACCCCCAAATATGTCTTTCTCCAGGAAACTGGGGAAGATTTGCGCTGCGGGTGTGGGTGTGGGCACGGATTGGGGGCGGGTGTAGAACTGGGACCCTCTTATTCTCCCTAGGCGACCCTTGGGGGGTTCAGGGGCTGGACAGTTAGGGAGGGAGGAGGACAGCGGATCCGAGGACGCCTGGGAAGCCCGCACCTCCTCCGGTGGAGGGACCCGGATCTTGTTACCCCTGCAGGCTGGGACCTAGGCAGGTCTGCTCCCCGCCTCCCCACTCTCCAGTGGGAGGTGGAGCTCTAGTGCCTCTGGTTGATGGGGGAGCGGGGGGGGGGGGACAGCTTCTGCCTCAGTTTCCCCTTCCTCGTTAGAGGGAAAAGCATCTCCAATCCCCAGCTCAAGGTCGCACATCCTGCACCCTCAGCTCCCTCCCTGTCCAGGACACCTAAGGACGCGCCAATCTCATCCGTGAACTTAGCCCCAAAGGGTCCTCAAGGGCTAGAGAACGCCAGCACCGCCCCAAAAGGAGAAAGCCACTCCCCCAGGGGCGGACCTGGCGCCGGACAGCGCCCCTCCCCTGGTCGCCGGCCTCGAGCGCCGCAGCTCCATCCTAGGCTGGCCCTTAGTTTTCCCCTCTGTAAAGTGGGGACGCCCGAACAGCGCACCCAGCGTGAACGGTTCGGACGGCACCTCCGGGAAGCAGCTCACCCCAGCCCGCTCCGGGGTGGACTTAGGCGCCTTCCCCGGGCTCCCAGACACTCCGGGAGGGAACCAGGACCGAGGTCAGAGCTGCGCACGCCCCGGGGATTGGGTCCCGAGGGTGCGGCGATGGCGGCGGCGCGGCGCGGAGGACAAGGCACTCAGGCGCCCTCCGGTGGGAAACTGAGGCCGAGACAGCTTGAGGGGGCGGCGAGGGCGGTGGCACAGGGTCTCGGGATCGCGGCGCGGGTGCAGGGGTTGCTGTCTTACCTGCTCGGGGGTGGCTCGGTTGCGCGCTGAGGGCAGCGACGTCGTCCCGTGCGGGGAGAGCGGCGGCGACCGAGTGCAGGTGCCGCTGGGACACCGGGCGGACGCGGCCAGACCGAGGGAAGGGAGCGGCCGAGGGGCGGAGCCAGCCCGGAGCCGCCACCCGGACGGTCCACTTCGTCCGGCTGGGTTGCGCACCGTGAGCCACCTCCCATACTCCAGGGTTCCCACATGCCACGTCCGGGACACCTTCACGTGGACCCCTTTCCCGTATTAGGACACTTGGCAATACACACACGTGCCCCCCAGAAGGACCCTCCTCTGCGTGCCACCGGGGCAGTCGCACTCTGTCCCTGCCCCCGATTCCCCCCAGGATTCACCACCGGCCGTGGAGACACGGGAACACCCTGTTTACCCCATGCGAGCGACTAGCACTCGGGTTCCGCGGCCGCTCACGCCTGACACCTGCGTCCCCGCAGGCATAGGGCTTCCCCTGGAAGGAGCTGATGCCCCCGGGGACGTTGCTGCGTTCCCCTGGATCAGCCCCTCCAAGGTCACTTCTGGATTCCAACCTTCCCGTCCTCGGCTCTTGCCTGTACTGGGACGAGTTCAGCCGCGCATGTGGGCACGTGGTCCTCCTGCTCCCTTGCTCATGGCTGGCCCAAAGCCCAGGTTAGGGTCCGAGTATGGTTTATCAACCCTCCTTCCCTCACACCGCCCTGGACTGGGGTTGACATTGAATCCTCATTGTAAGAGGCTCAGAGGTGGAACCCTGAAGAAGTGATTGGGTCCTGGTGACTTTGAATAGCTCAAACCACTAGTACAATTGATAGAGTATCAGGTACCTTGGAGCGGGATCTGCCCTGAAGCCATTGGCCAAGTCTCAGCACTCCCTGAGTCTTCCAGCAAGGCTATGGTCAAGGCTGGATCAGAATCACGGGCCAAAGTAAACTTATCTTTCCAAGTCTGGAGCCAGCGATGCTGGGTTCTTAGCATTAGAAGGCTCTGGAAGACACCCTGCCTCTAGCCTGCACTTTGCCTGCCCTTCAAGTCAAGGTTGTACGCACCATGACTTCAGTCACTTGCTTGCCTGGTAACCTTGATACGCAGCATTTCATTTTTTTAAAAAAATATTTTATTTATTTTTATTTAAAAGGCAGATATACAGAGAGAGAAGGAGAGACACAAAGATCTTCCACCCACTCCCCAAATGGCCGCAACAGATGGCTGGAACTGAGCCGATCTGAAGCCAGGAGGTTTTTCCAGGTCTCCCGCATGGGTGCAGGGTCCCAAGGCCTTAAGCCATCCTTGACTGTGTTCTCAGGCCACAAACAGGGAGCTGAACGGGAAGTGGAGCAGCTGGAACATAAACTAGTGCCCGTATGGCATTCTAACACATGCCACTAGAATATTGCGCTGGACCCATGCAACATTTCATTTTCTGTGTCTTTCTCCATAGAGTGCCCCAATACAGTAGTTTTCAAAGTTTTGGGAATCAGGTATCATTGGCACTTTAAAAAAATTCTCTAAGGGAGCAGGTGTTTGGTACAGCAGCGCAGATGCCACCTGGCACACCTGCCTCCCTGTGGCAGCTCCCGCAATTGTGTGCCGGCCCTGCTCCCCATCCCTGCTCCCCATCCCAGCTCTCCTGCTTAGGCAGAGCTAGAGAGACAGCAGGTGCTGGTTTGGGCTCTCCGCCTCCTGCTTGACAGGCCTTTCCAAATAAAACAGATAAATCTTGAAAGAAACAAAACCAGGGATCAGAACAATGTTGTTTAGATTGAGGACTTTTGTTTTGAGTCCCACAGTGTTTCCCACTGGGCCCTGTTGCTGAACACCATATCAGGATATGTCTCTCGAAGGACTGAGCTCCTGAGAGCAGCTTCATACCATGGAGGTCCTCCTGGGCTTGTGGAGCTCCGTGGGGGAGGCTTGGGGACGTTGGGGAGTCTGGGCCTGCTGGAGCGGAGGCTTGCACACTTTGACATGGGCTCTAAACTACAGAAAACACAGAGCAGTCATGTCACTTCTGACTGCATCGGCTTCCCGTGGTGCTCCCCCTTTCTTGACAGGCACCAAAGCATCCATGAGGACATCACCCAGGTGGGTCATTTGGCCTGATTAAAAATATCAATGTGTATTTTTCGACATGTGTGCTGAATTATGACAAAGGGAAACTCGTGTCTGGATGCATTGGCGGAGGGGACCTAGAGTCTCATCAAATACTTCTTTTTTCTTTTCTTTTCTTTTTTTTTTTTTTAAGATTTATTTAGTTGAAAAGCAGAATTACACAGAGAGGATAGAAAGACAGAGGTTTGACTCATGCCCTAAATGGTCACAATGGCTGGATCTGGGCTCATCTAAAGTCAGGCACTAGGAGCTTCCCCCAGGGTCTTCCATGCAGGTGCAGGATCCCAAGGCTTTGGACCATCCACTATTGCTTTCCCAAGCCACAGGCAGGGAGCTGGCAGTGAAGTGGAGCAGCTGGGACTCTGACAGGTGTAGGTGGCTGTTTTAACTGTTATGCCCCAGCTACCATTCCTCCTTGTGTCTTTTTTATATTACTTCTGCTTTCTTTACTGAGCTCAGCGTAATTCTAGGACATGTTGGAGACAGGAAGGAGGATTCCGGAGCAGCCCTGTGGGTCCTGGTGTCACTGGGGCAGCAGAGGGGGAAGCCACTCTGCTCTTTGGAATCACCACTTTGTGGGGACAGTCAGGTGAATGTCGCTCTGTTCTTTCAGGAGTGAGAGGATTCTGGATCCCTTCACCTAGCCTTGATTTAGTTCTGGGATCTCCACCCCTCGTGCAGGGGCTGCTGGCTTGCTTTGGCCTCACCCCACTCAGGATTGAGATGGCCTTGGCTTAGCTGCTAGCACCTTGCATTTCCCTTGGGATAGTGAGCTGTTGGTGTGGGGTTCATGGCATTCAAGGAAACTCCCCCCAACGTCTTTTGCTTTGGGCTGTCAGGATGTGCTGCTGGCCTGGGATTGCTCATGCAAGGAATTCCACTCAGAAAGATGACAGGGAGAACTGTGCCTCCTATCAGCCTCCTATCAGCACGTACGCCCCCTGAAGTCATCCCGGAAGCAGTCTCCTTCCCCGGAAGCTTCAGGTGCACAAAGTCCCACGGTGTCTTCTTGCTGAGTCCTTCAGGGATTTCTGTAGCTTGCATCCCAGAGGCTGACTGTGGCAGACACTTTGTGCAGCCTCCAAAAGCGGGAAGTCAGGAGGGATAGCTAATACAGCTGCAGAATCCTGACAGACTGGAATGCCTGGCCCTGAACTGAGAAGATAAATAACGGCAAACACAAGTGTAAAATCCTACCGATAGGCTCAAATGGACAGCCTTGTGAGTCGGGATGGGAAGCCTGACCTGGGAGTGTTACATAGCCCTTGTGCAGGACAGTGCCACCTGCAGGTGTGGGAGTCTCAGGTCCCTGGTGGGCCAACTCCTTACCTAACTGCCATGGACACAAGGTAAGTTTGTGAATTTTCTTCTTTTTTTTTAAGACACATTTATCTTATTGAAAAGTCAGATTTATATAGAAAGGTTGAGACATAAAGATATTCCATTTGCTGGTTCACTGTCCAAGTGACTGCAACAGCTGGAGCTGAGCCAATCTGAAGCCAGGAGCTTTATCCGGGTCTCCCACATGGGTACAGGGTCCCAAAGCTTTAGGCTGTCCTCTACTGCTTTCCCAGGCCACAAGCAGGAAGCTGGATGAGAAGTGGAGCAGTCGGGACATGAACTGGGGCCCTGATGGGAAGTCAGTGTTTGCAAAGGCGAGGATTAGCCAGTTGAGCTGTCATGCCAGGCCCAAGTTTGTGGGTCTTCAGTCATGATGTCCTGCAATATTTCTCTGCCTGTGACCACAACACAGCACACACAGCCTTTCGCTATCCCCATTTCTCTTGCCAGTATTCCCTACCAATGCTTCTGCTGGTGGAACTACAGTCCTGTTTACTCAGACTTCTTCACCCTCCAAAGTCATGGATTTTTATTTCATTTTACAGATGAAGAAAAAGGCCTGCAGATGTCAAGGACGCCAATGGGTCAAGAACAGGCTTGCAGCCGGTGTATTGAAATGTGGTTTTACTAAACCACAGAGGTGCAAGTTGGCTGCTCTGGAGTGGAGTGAGGAGTGGACAGAGGAGAGCCAGCTTTCAGCAGGTTAATCTCTGTCTACAATATTGGAATACCCTGTGGGTGCCAGTTCGAGTCCCGGCTGCTCCACTTTCCATCCAGCTCCCTGATTGTGGCCTGGAAAAGCATTGAAGGATGGCCCAAAGCCTTGGGAGCCTGCACCCATGCAGGAGACCTGAAGAAGCTCTTGGGTCCTGGCTTCAGATCAGCTCATCTCTGGCTGTTGCGGCCACTTGGGGAGTGAACTAGTGAGTGGAAGATCTCTCTAGCTTCTCCTTCTCTCTAAAATTCTGCCTTTTAAATAAAACTACACAATTTTTAAAATAATAAATTCATTTTGTTTTTGAGAGGGATACATGCCCTTGTGGATCTCCAGTTAGGGTGGGGAGGGTAAAGGGATGGGGCAAAGTGGATGGGAAGTGACCTAATTCTGGGTGATCCTGCCTCCTGCTGTTGACACCTCGCGGAATTTCCACTCTTAGGAAGGCTGACCTAGTGGTTTGCTTCTCGTTGCTGGAGGCAGCCAGGGCAATGGGAGGTCATTTCTGGGACGGTGTTGCATAAGCTTGTGACTGCCATGTGGGTGGCATGCTCTCCCTGGCAGCTTTGCTGAAGCAATTTGCCACCTTGCAAGGTGCAGGGGCAAGAACCTGTGAGGATAGAGTCCAACAGCTCCCCAGGAACCGTGTCCCACCAACAGCCACGTTTCTTTGAGCTGCTCTAATACCTAAGCAAGCCAAAACCGAATCTGTAACATCTGTCTTTCCCTAAAATTCCTCAAACATCTTTGCAGTTGGTTCAGCCACGCCTCCCAGCCAAGGGTCCCTTGATGTGATTCTCTCTCATTTGCCTCCCCCCACTTCTCTTTCTCTCTTCCACACCATTGACTTGTCCTTGCAGTAGCTGGGTCCATTGCCTTGCTAATAGAAGGAGCTATCTTTTCAGCTATATCTGATTTCTGCTTTGGGGTGTATTCAACTACTGGAACTTGGATCTTGCTTGGAGCAGAGTTTTGGCTCTCACGTGACCAGCAAGAATTCTCCCTGGGTGGTGGTGAAAGCGTTCCTGTTGCATCATGGCCGACGCTCACAATGATGGGCTGTCTCATCCGTAAGGCTGAGATTGATGGGTCGGCTTGGTGGCAACCTGAAACCTCCCTGCTAAGTTATTTCTGGTCTCCCAGTCAGTTCTGTATGGGCTGACAATTGGGCAATGTGGGCCTATCCAGCTTTCCTTAAACCTCACACCTCTGAGTTTCCATTCACGTTGATGACCATCACCTGAGTCAGTGATTGCATCTGAGGTTGCAACATTCTACCACTCTCCTTCCTTTCAGCCTTTAGGAGCTGCCATTCTTCTGCAGAGAAGAAATTCTTTCCTTTATGAACTAAATGGTTTCCCTTTAATTGCTATTATTTTAAAGATTTTATTCACTCACAGCCTCCAAGGAGGACAAATTAATTCTTTTCTTTTTGGTTCTCTCTCACTCTGCCTTTCAGATAAATAAATCTTTAGAAATAGATTGCAGGGGGAGCTATTGTCTTTGTGATTAAGACACCAATTGCGGGGGGTGGGGGGCGCACCCAGCCTGGCAGTCTAGCAGCTAAAGTTTTAGCCTTATACTTGTCAGGATCCCATATGGGTGCCAGTTCTAATCCTGGAGGCCCCACTTCTCTTCCAGCTTCCTGCTTGTGGCCTGGGAAAGCAGTGGAGGACGGCCCAAAGCCTTGGGACCCTGCACCTGCGTGGCAGACCTGGAAGAGGTTTCTGGCTCCTGACTTTGGATCGGTGTGGTAGCTGCGACTGTTGTGGCCGCTTGGGAAGTGAATCAGCAGATGGAAGATCTTTCTCTCTGTCACTTCTCCTCTCTGTATATCTGACATTCCAACAATAAATAAATAAATCTTCATTAAAAAAGACTCCAATTGGAATGCCCCCATCTCATATAAAAATGCTTAGGTTTGAGTTCCCACTCTGCTTGGGATCCAGTGGCTGCTAATGTGCACCCAGGGAGTCAGCAGAGGGTGAGGGATGGAGTAAGTTGTCAGGCTCCTGCCACCCTTGGGAGTTCTGGGCCCTCGGCTTTGGTCTGGCGCAGCTGTTGCAGGCACTTGGGCAGTGAACTGGGACATGGAAGATCCCTGTCTGTGTCTTGCTGTTGGTTTGCCTGTCAAATAAATAAAAAATAAACAGGGACTAAAAAAATGGGCTTGATGTGTTTCATTCAATGATATGCATTATTTCCAAAATAAACAGTTTGGGGAAGAAATTTTAGTTGAAAACATGCTGTAGTTTGTTCTGCCTCATCTGGTGATCCCAATGTTTAATTTCTTATATTACATTGATGACACCTTTGACAAAACTGAGACCATTACTGCTGTGCGCTAACAACCAAACTCCAGCTTTTGCTTAGATTTTATGAGTTTCTCCACTAACATTTATTTTTATTTTGTTTTATTTTTAGACCATGCATTCATTCTTTTTCCAAAAAAGTTATTTATTTTTATTGCAAAATGAGATATACAGAGAGGAAGATGATTCACTCTCCAAGTGGCCTTAATGGTTGGTGCTACGCCAATCCAAAGCCAGGAGCCAGGAACTTTCTCCAGGTCTCCCATGCAGGTTCAGGGTCCCAAGGCTTTGGGCCGTCCTTGACTGCTCTCTCAGGCCACAAGCAGGAGCTGGATGGGAAGCGGGGATCCTGGCGCCTTCAAGGCGAAGACTTTAGCCGCTAGGCCACTGTGCTAGGCCCCATGCATTCATTCTTTTTGAAAGTTACAAATGACCCAATCTGAGTAAATGGGAGCCCCAGCACAGATCAACTGCATCTTCTTTTATTCAACAATTTTTATTTGTTTTTGATTCATTTGCAACAGATCTAGCATGGGTGAGGGAAGGAAGGGAAGGGAAAGGAACAAGGGATCTTTTCCCTGCTTCACTTCAAAAATGCCCGCAACAGTCACGGCTGGACCAGGAAGATTCCAGGAGTCTGGAATCTAGCCAGGCTTCCCATATGGGTGACAGGGACCCAAATACTCAAGCCTTTTTAACTACCTCCAAGGGTGTGTATCAGCAGGAGGAAGTGTGGGAGCTGGGACTTGAACCAGGCACCCTGCCTGACTCTGCATGTGCTTTGAACATGGCCACAATCCCAAGGAGTCTTTGATCAGCTTCTTTTCGTTCTTGCCCAATAAGTGTCTGCATTTCATTCGGATTGGATTTCCAGATTTTTCAGGTTAAATCTACTCCTCGGCCAACACTGAAAAAAAAAAAAAAAGCATCAGATTTCACAATGGAGATTGGGATTTCTTTGTGTTTCTTCTTAGAAACCAGCAAATGTGAGCATGCTGAACTCGCATTACTCCTTGGCATAAATTCACGGCAGCCTGGTTAGGGCTGTCGCAGTGGGATGGGAGGTATACCCTTGAGTTTGACACAATCCTGGCAACTCCCTATAACCGGTTCATTCTGTGGCTTTGTGTAAGCTGCTGTCATATGAGGTTATTGGCTCTGGGTTCAGACTTTGGTACCTGCTGCCGTCCCCTCCCTCTCCTCCTTCCCTCATTTTTAGGAAGTACCATGTATATGCCCATCTCCTCAATCTTCCTTCCTTTCACAATCTTTATTCTGCAAACTGTATTTCCTAGGCTTTCCTGCCAGCTGGTCATACAGTTTCTTGATAGCATGTGCTCTCAAAGAGGCCCCGGTAAGGGACTGGAAGGTGGGCTAAAGGGAGGAGCCAGGGCATGCCCCCGTCACCCAACCTCAGAGAGAATTTGCCAGCATACTTGCAACCTTCTGAGTGGCCTAACTGCTCATTGGGCAGCCCCAGCTCTGGGCAACTGTCCCTTCAGAACCATCAGTGATAGCAGTGTCCTGCCCGGGCTGTCAGTCTCCTCTTCAGCTTCTCAGCTGTTGGATCTGTTGTGTAACCAATTTCTGTATCTAATTCCCTCTGTTAAAAATACCTGGAAGAGTCCATGAAGGTACTTCAAAAATCCTGTGGGAAAATGGAATGAAAGATAAATGGGTGTGGGGGTAGCTCTTAGCACAAGGATCCTCTTGTGGTATCTGTTTCAAGTCCCAGCTACTCCACTTCTGATCCAGCCAGTTGCTAATGTGCCCCTGGGGGAAGCAGTGGTGATGGTTCATGTTCTTGGGTATTTGCTATGCTTGTGGGAGAGCCAGTTTGTGTTCCAGGCTACCGCCCTTGGTCTGGCCCAGCCCTAGTTGTGGTGGGCATCAGCAAAGTGAACCAGCAGTTAGCTTGGTCTTAGTCTCTCTCATAAAGTAAAAATAAATGTACACATTTTTTTTATTGTATTTTTGTTGACAATCTTTACATAGTTAATTACGGTTAAAAAAAAAGGTTCGGGGGTACAGGGAAGTGGGTAATAGTATTATGTCCATATTGTTTCCATCATGTATCTGAGGTAAAGGGGGATATTGACGGAGAAGCCCCACCCAGTTTCCCACCCACCCCAAGTCCCGGATGTGGGGCATGCTCTGAGATCCTTGCTCAAGTGGTTTTAATAGTTCTCCAGTTATGAATCGCTGCCAGTTTCACTCGATGAGGTCGTCCACTGATTGACACAGTCCATCATAGAGTCTTCATTTGCCCAGTATTTCGCTGCCAACATATAGCTGAGGTGGTTGATTGACTTGTTCTGTCCTCTGTCTTTTCTTGGCTAGGGTTCTGAGTCCAGCAGTTCGATTGGAGAGATCTCCAAAGAAACTTTGAGGTGTTCCCAGACCAGATTCTTGTATGCTCTAGCAAGCACAGGGCCCGGCACAGTCCGTCACCACGATCAGCTGGTGGTTTCAATTGCTGGGTTGGTTCTGTTTTCAGTCCTGATTTCCACTGGAACCAATGGGTAATGTACACATTTTTTAAAAAGAACTTTTAAAAATAGCTTAAAGGTAGTTTCTTTGGGTGCAAAAATTTTTTGGAATCCATGCATAGTTTTTTGGAAACAAGCATTTTCCACAATGTTTTTTCATGTTTCCCCATATTTTTCTGCTGCAACAGATATGGTCCCTATCCTACCGGGCGTGTGTTGATTCCTGCTCTTTGTCTGCATTTACCTGTGACTCCTGATGAAGTCCTTTGTCACTTGGCCTCAGTCTGCATGTCAGAAGGATAAGCTAATGACAACAGCCCTCTCATAGTTATTAAATGCAGTTATGCACATGAGGTACTCACTTAGTTCCTGGCATGTCGTAAATGCTCAAAATGCCATCTATTCCTATGCTAGGCTTCATGACACAAGCTGCACCTGACACACAGTGGGAGGGACAGCTAGGCACTTTTTCCCTATGGCTCCCAAACCACACAGGCAATGTTCCTGGGGTCCTTACATGTACCAGTGTCATAACTTAATTACTTTTGATAAATATGTTTAAGCAGTAGGAGTAAGTGTTAATATTTTCTTTCTTCCTCTCTTCTCTCTTCCTTCCTTCCCTCTTTCCTTCCTTCCTTCCTTGATTTATTTATATTTTTATTGGAAAGAGAGATTTACAAAGAGAAGGAGAGACGGAGAGAAAGATCTTCCATCTGCTGGTTCACTCTCCAAGTGGCTGCAATGGTCAGAGCTGAGCCGATCCGAAGCCAGGAGTGTCTTCCAGCTCTCCCATGCAGGTGCAGGGTCCCAAGGCTTTGGACCACTCTCTACTGCTTTGCCAGGCCACAAGCAGGAGAGCTGGATGGGAAATGGAGGAGCTGGCACATGAACCTGTATGGGATCCTGGTGCTTGCAAGGCGAGGATTTAGCCACTGAGTCACCACATTGGGCCCATGCTGGGCTCCAGTTCACTTTTTTAATGCCCAAGACTAAGCTAGGTAGAAGCAAGACTTTTAGTATTTATCTATCTGTCTGTCTGTCTATCTATCTATCTATCTAGCTAGCTAGCTAGCTAGCTAGCTTAGAGACACAGGAAAAGAAGGGAAAGACGGGGAGGGGGTGTAGAGGGAGATCTCATCCACTGGTTCACTTCCCCAAATGCCTGCAATGGGCATTGTTAGGCCAAGGTCAAAATCAATAGCCAAGAACTCAACATAGATCTCGCATGTGAATGACTGGAATGTAACTGTCTCTACAACCATCCCTAGGAATTGGAGACCTCAGGAATCTATGCTGTGCCCACAGCTACCCAGCCAGAATTGGGAATCAGGGTCAGGAATTGAACCCAGGACACTTGGAAATGGAATAGACGGTGTAACCACCAGACTAGATGCCTACTCCTGGGAGCTGGTCTCCTACATGGGTGACAGGAACCCAGCACCTTGAGCCATCACCCGCCGTCTCTCAAGGAAAGCATTAATAGGAAGCTGGAATTAGGAGCCAGCATGGGCTGCAGGTGTCTCAGTCCCCAAACCTATCCCTCCGCTCATTTCCAGGTGAGAGGATCCAAACACAGAGAGGCTGCGTAACTTGCACAGGCTCTCACAGCTAGGACAGAGAGGAGACCGGATTCCATTTCTAGTAGTCTGCCTCTCAAGCCCATCTTTACACCTGCTGCTCTGTGCTCCTCCAACGTGTCAGACGCCTTGGTTGGTGGCTGAGCTGAGGTGGTTTCCCGGCTGGAGAGCTGGGCACCTTAGCCATTAAGTGCCATGTGGTGTGTTGCACGCTGCCCTTCCCTTTGTGTGCTTGTTGGGACTTACTCATTCACTCAGCAAGTTCTGGACACAAATGATGTGCCTGTCCCTGTCCTGAGGGTGGGGTGCTGTGTCACGTCTTCCCCAGCCATGGTGTGCATCCTGGTGGGAGGGGAAGCTTCTGGCTTTTCCTGTTTCTATTCCTGCAAAACACAGAGCCTGTGTCAGTTTACTTCTTGCTTTCTCATTTGCTTCCTGCGTGACTTTAGGCAAGTCGCTTGGCCACTCTGTGCTGGTTCCTACAGGACTCACAACAGTCAGACCTACCTTGCAGGCTTGGCACAAGGGCAGAAAGAGAGCAGAAAGGCTACGCCCTTAGCCGAGTGCTGAGTACACAGCCAAGGCTTAGCGAGAAGTTGTTGGTACTGTTTGCTAGGGATGGTTGTTAACTGTCCGTGACCACCACCAACAGAAGAGGCTTGTGTAAAATGCTGCCTTGCTCTGTTTTGGCAAAGTTTGGCTGGTTTCCAATGGACAAGTCTCAACAGAATCAGGGCAGTGCTGCCAGGCAGGCGGGCCCATTGGGAGGGAAGACACAAATTCAACTGCTGTTTCCCAGGGGCCGTGTAAAGACACTGCAGAGAACCCGGAGCTTGGGGCTGCCTCTCTCCACCCTTCCTGCAAGCCTGGCCCTGCCTGGCTCCCCATCGGGTCTTGCCTGGCTGGTTTCAAAGAGCAGCAACCCTTTCTCATGTAGGAGGTCTCCCTTGCACGCCGCAGGCTGGGGTGTGCGGCAACACATTTGTGCGTGGGGCACCTGCACCCACGTGGGAGACCTGGATGGAGTTTCAGGCTTCTGGCTTCAGCCTGGCCTAGCATTGGCTGTTATGGCCATTTGGGGATGTACCAACAGATATTAGATCTCTCTGTGTTTCTCTCCCTCTTTTTCTCTTTCTACCTCACACCCCTGCCCCTGTAACCTTGCTTTTCAGGTAAGTAGATGAATGAATGACTGAATGGATAGAGATGATAATACCGAAGACTCTCAGATGTCCAAAGTTTTTCCTGAAATTCAACCCCATCTGTCTGTCTGCTTGACAGTTGCATTTGGGTGTTCGGTTGACATCTTCCAGGTCACAATCAGTCCATAGGCAGTACCAGAGTTCTCTTTCCCAATTCCATAGCTTCCGGACCATGCTCATTCTTGCTAAATGGAAATCCCATTATTTTTTAAAGATATCTTTATTTTTGTTAGAAAGGCAAATCAGATTTACAAAGAGAAGGAGAAGCAGAAAGATCTTTCATCTACTGGTTTACTCCCCAAATGGCTGCAACAGCTGGAGCTGAGTTGATCCAAAGTCAGGAGCCAGGAGCTTCTTCCCGGGTCTCCCATGCAGGTACAGGGTCCCAAGGCTTTTTGGGCTGTCTGCCACTGCTTTCCCAGGTCACAAGCAGGGAGCTGGATGGAGAGTGAAGCAGGCAGGACATATGGGATTCCAGCACTTGTAGGGGGAGGGTTTAGCCTTTGAACCATCACACAGGGCCTGGAAATCCAGCTTTTCAAGTTTTCAGACCAAAGGCCTTGGAGTCTTCCTCCAACTCTTTTAAAGAAGATTTATTATCTATCTATCTATCTATCTATCTATCTATCTATCTATCTATCTATCTATCTATAAGCCAAAATTACAGAGAGATAGAGGGTGGGAGGGAGACACACATACACAAATCTGCCATCTTATGGTTCACTCCCCAGGTGGCTGCAATGGCCATGGCTGGGCCAGGTCCAAGCCAGGAGCCAGGAGTTTCTTCCAGGTCTTCCATGGTGGAGGGCCGGGGCCCAAGTACTCAAGTAGCCCTCTGCTGCTTTTCTCAGGACGTTAGCAGGGAACCGGATCAGAAATGGAGCTGTTTGGAGTTGAACTAAGGCCCAAGCAGAATGCTGGCATTGCAGGTGGTGGCCTTACCTACTATATCAAGATGCTGGCCCCCATAAGCCCCTTGTTGAAGTAAAATTCTCAAAGTGTAAAATTAGCCACTTCCAGATGCACAGTCTTGGGGCAGTTAGCGCATTCATATGTTGTACAACCACTGCCTCTATCACCCACAAAGTGTTTTCATCATTCCCATTAGAAAATCCCACACTCATTCAACAGGCATTCACCTTGGTCCAGTCCCAGCCTCTGGCATTCAGCAATCTGCCTTCCATCCACACGGATGTCCCTGCCCTGGATATTTTGTAAGAGTGGAATTGAGGAGTCAGCATTGTAGGACAGCACGTTAAGTCAAGCTGCTGGTCACACGCTGGCGCCGTTTATCAGAGTGCTGGTTTGAGTTCCGGCTGTTTTGCCTCTGATCCAGCTTTCCGCTTCTGTGCTTTGGAAAGCAGTGCAAGATGGACCGAGCGCTTGTATTCCTGCCGCCCATGTGGGAGACAAGAGTTTTTTGCCTTCAGTGTGGTTTAACCCTGGTTGTTGTGGCCATTTGGGGGAATGAACCAGAAGATCTTTCTCTCCCTCTCTCTTCCAAATAAATCTAAAAAACAAGACAGAATCATGTCATGAGTTGCCTTTTGCATGTTTCTTCTTCCAGCTAGTGCAATGTGTTTGTTTCCTGCTTGTTGTAGCAAGTACCAGTGCTTTGTCTCACATTATAGTTCAATGTTATCCTGGAGATGTGGTCTGATGTGCCCTTACACCCCACAGCCCAGTGGCTAGCTGGCGTAGCTGGTGTGACCTGCAACGTGTTGCTAGAACAGTTTTGCTTCCTACCATCTCCACTGCTACCACTCGGTCCCACTCCATGCCCTCGACCTCTCACATCACAACATTTTTTTTTTTTACTTCTTTGCTCAGTAGCTTCTGTCTTTCCACTCCAATCTTTTCTTTCCACAGAATCCAGTAGGCTTTTGTCAAAAACTCAGGATACATCACGCCCTTCTCTGTTCAGAGTGCTCTAGTGCTCCTCACTCCCATCTCAGCCACAGTCAAGGTGAAGGCCTTCGGCTCTCCTTCACTTCTCTCTGTCCGTGCTGCTGCCCTCCCCTCACTTCATGCTGCCCTGGCTGACATCTTTGCTCTCACCACCGTGACTTTGCCTCTCCTTTCTCAGGCCCTTTGCCACTCAGGCTCTGCCTAAAACATTCCTTCCCCAGGTAGAGCTCCAATGGTTCGCTCTCTTGTTTCAGTCATTGTTCCTTTTATTTCTTATGCTTAAAGACACTTATTTGTGAGGCTGATGTTGTGGCCCAACAGGCTAATCCTTTACTTGCTAGGTATGGCATTTCATGTGGGCACTGGTTTGCGTCCCGGCTGCTCCCTTTCCCATCCAGCTCCCTGCTTGTGGCCTGGGAAAGCAGTGGAAGATGGCCCAGAGCCTGGAGTCCCTGTACCTGCATGGGAGACACAGAAGAAGCTCCTGGTTTCGGATGGGCCCAGCGATGGCCATTGTGGCCACTTAGAGGATGACCAGAGGATGGAACTCCATCTCTCCTCCTCTCTGTGAACCTGCCTTTTGAATAAGAATAAACTTATCTAAAAGGTAGAATTTCAGAGAGAGAAAGGGAGAGACAGAGAGCAAGAAAGAGCTCCATGATCCTCCTTGTAAAACGGTTCCCTCTCCTTGTCTGTTCCATTCTCTTCCTTTGATTTCTTTCTCTCCACAGCCACGGTTACCACCAGCTAACCTGCTGATGAGGTGTGTACAGGCTGCGTGGACAGGGGCAGGAATGTGGGCATGTTGGGGGCACTGCTCTATTCCCGTTTGTGGAAGCCACAAGTGGTGCCTTTCTGGCCTATAGAAAATGCTTAACAAACACGTGCCATTAAGCCATTAAGTGAATTTGAGGTTCTCCCCTCTTTTCCCCGAATAGTGTCTTATGTCCAAAGGGCTTGCCAAGCACCGGGAAAGTGAGGAAAGGTGTCCTGTATCTCTCACCGACACAACTCCGTCCAACACTGTCCCCCTGTCTTCTGTGCTTTCCTAGCCAGAAGCCTTCCCCATTGCCTCCCCACACCCTGCCTCTGTGTTCCCTGAGCCTCCACCTTCTTGTTGGTACTCTGTAGTCTGGTTCTTACCGGCATCACCGACATCCTTGAGCTCCATGGACAGTTCTTGGTCCATTGAGCATGCATAATGCTGCAGATTGAGCATTTGTTTCTCAGAATGTATGTGTTGGAAACTTAATTTCCCAAGTTCTATATGAATGGAGGTATTGGGAGGTGGGGCCTCTGGGAGGCGAGTAGGATTAGATGAGGTCAGGAGGGCGGGGCTGCATGAGAGCACCAGTGGCTTTGCAGAAGAGAAGCCCAGCTGGCACAAGGCCTTGCCTCACCATGTGACATGCGCCCCCTATGTTACGAAGCCTGAGGAGGCCCTCATCAGAGGCCAAGCAGGTGTTGCTGCCACACTTGTGGCCTTCCCAGCCTCCTGAGCCATGACCAAAGTCACCTTTGTGTGTTTTCCGAATCACCTGATCTTGAGAGTTACTTACAGCAACAGCAAATGGACTAAGACTCTTGCTTTGTTGAGGTGATCTCTTTCCTTGGTTTGCCTGGTGCTAAGCTCTCATTGTGTTTGTTTTCAATGTTCTGGGCCAGTTCCCATCAGAGGCCTGGCTGAGCTCCACTTCCTCTGCCTACCCCTTACATGTCAGCATCTCTATAGAGTTTCACTCCTGGCCCATGCATCATTGGCTGCACGGCATTTCCCTCTCTTAGTGTCCGACAGAGACTACGAACTGGACAAATCCAAAGTGAAACTCACCCCACCCCTAAACAGTCAGGGTTATTGTCTTTGATGAACAGTCTCCAAACATCCAGCAATCCAGCACGGAAATTCAATGCAGTCTTCATTCCAGGTGCAGCTTTTTCGTTTAGTTGCCCCTTTAGCCAGTTGTGATCCTGTAATCCCATTGCTTTCTGCAACGTTCTACTGCTCTCCTCAGCCATGCCTTGTAGAGCTGAACTATCATTTTTCCTCACTGCTGATTCTGACATCTTCTTGGGTTCTGCTCCAAAGCACACCCTCCACACAGAAGCCAGGGCAATGTTTCCTAGAATATGGATCTGATGCTGAATTTCAAAGCCTTCCCTGACTTTGGTGACTCTAGAGGTCAAGTCCTCAACACAGCGTGTCGTGTTGCTCCAGCTCTGTGGTGGTTCTCCCTCCATGGCCTGCATCCCTAGACAGCACTTGTTTCTTTTCTGTACTCATAAGGTTCCATGCTTTGCCCAGTAGTATTAGTAATATTAGTAGTATTTGTTTGCATTGACCTATTTGCCTGCAATGCTGCTCTTTCTTTTTGGCTTCCGCTTCCTCCTGGGCTCGCTTGCAGACCCTCTAGGCACCAGCGTAGCTGCCTTCTCACAGAACATTTTCTGCCTTCTTCTCCTGTCTGGTGCAACATAGACTAATCTGTGTCCACCAAATTCTGATGCTTTTTTCTCTTCTTTGGCACCCAGCTGGACTATAATTCCCAAGCTCCCTTGTATAGATGGGTAACACTATGTGATTGAGTTCTGACCAATGGAAAGTAAAGTGAGTAACAGACACCCATGCAAGGGCTGACCCAGGAAAACTTCCCATCATCGTTCACGGTCTCTCTTTCCCTCTTGCCAGGTGCAGGCAGAGGATTCCATGGAGAACTGACATCTTTGGGGTAGAGCTGTGGAGCCATTAGATGGGAAGTGGGAGCCTGGATTCCTGAATTACTGTGTGGAGTAGTATTAGGCTGTAGTACTACTAACCTCAACCAGTATTAGGTTGTAATGTCAGTAAGGAATTAACTTTAAAGCTCCAAGGTGTGGGTTTATTTGTTACAGCAGCTGGCCTACTCTGATAAATACTTTTGGATTAATCATTCCCTCCTCCCTCACTCCCATTCATCCAAAGAATCCTTCCTTCCTGCATCGTAGTCTTGAGTGGGCTAAACAGCCACAGCCTCTTTCGTGTCAGCCTCTATCTCATGAGGCTGCGGGAGGTCATGTCTGTTTGTCTGAGGTCTGAGCTAGCACCCAGCTCAGTACCTGGTCTGCAGCAGCCACAAGAGTAAACACTTGCGGAATTGTGTCTGTGCTTGTTGAGTTCTCGAGTGTCTGTTTTGGTCACTTGCCCAGAACTGAATTCTCCTTACATCTCATCAGCCCTCTTCTCACACTCAGGTCTGGCCTTGCGATTTGTCTAGAAGCCACAGCAGCCAATGTTGATTGGCTACCTGGAATTCCAAAGGTCACCAGGGGCCCCAGGCCTGGACCTTCCCGTCTCAAACCCTCGCAGGTCCCCCAACACTGATTTTCTAAATGTCCCTGTCTGCCGTTGGCTGTTACATTGCTACCCGCTGGACTGGATTTCCTCCTGAGTTCTGTGGCTCTCCTGGTTCATGGCCTAGGCTTTTGGCAGTGAAATAATCACTGAGATATGTTGATAAGTGAAAAGAAGAAAGCAAGAAAACATTTGGCAGATGAGACTCAGAGTTTATGACAACGTATTACAAGCTATACAAAGAAATGCAAGATAGCAGTTGGTAAATGACAAATATAAATTAAAAAACTACTTGAAAAGAAATAAAGAAAAACAAAAAAGAGATAAAAAAACTACTTGGCTGATTTGATCAATGTATACTGCATGCGTATGTTGAAATATTGCATCATACCCCATAAAATGTACAAACATTAAATGTTGATCAGATATATGTATTGTATGCTGATGTTTTGATGAAAGACCAACATTTATGTGTGTGTGTAATCTTTGCAAATGAAAGCTATAAATAAATAACAGTCAATTTATGTAAGCTTTGTCAAAAAAAGTAGAGACAGGTCATCGGATACGTGTGTACAGTTGTTTGTGGGAAAAAAACAATGAAGATAAACAGTTGCAGGCATAGAAGTTTGCATAAAATATATTTTGAAAAATTATTTATTTAGGGGTCAGTGCCATGGTGTGGTAGGCTGGACTTCCACTTGCAGTGCTAGCATCCCATATGGGATGGTTCTAGCCCTGGCTGCTTTATTTTCCATCCAGCTCCCTGCTTGTGGCCTGGCAAAGCAGTGGAGGATGACCCAAAAGTTTGGGACTCTGCACCTGAATGAGAAAAACCCGAAAGAAGTTTCTGGCTCCTAGCTTTAGGGTTGCTTAGCTGCTGCCATTGTGCTGACTTGAGGAGTGAGCCAGAGGATACCTCTCCTTCTCTCATGCCTCTCCTTTTCTCAGTAAATTTGTTTTTAAAATAAAAAAATCTTTAAAAAAATAATTTATTGTTGAGTGAGAGAGCTCCCATCTGTTGATTCATTCCCCACGTACCCACAATGATCAAGACTGGGTCTGGAGCCAAAGCCAGGAGCCTAGACCTCACCCCGTATCTCCCTCATGGATAGCAGGGCCTCAAGTACTCCACTTGAGTACAGCCACCAAGTACAGCCACCTAGTACAGCCATCAAGTACAGCCATCAAGTACAGCCACCAAGTACAGCCATCAAGTACAGTTATCAAGTACAGCCACCAAGTATAGCCATCAAGTACAGCCACCATTTGCTGCCTCCCAGGGCATGTGTTACCAGGAAGTGAAGTTAGGAGCCAGGGCCAGGTGGTGGGATGCTGGTATTTTCCCTGCTAAGCAAAACCCCCTGCCCCTGCATAAAATATTGTTGAAATGTGTTATAAATTGGAAACAAGGGGCGGGCAGGTAGAGTTCCCAGAGTTGTGAGGGAGAGGGATTCATCCTTTGACTGTATGTAGGCTCAATGCTGGCCCCAAGGATGGCCATCTCCTAATGCCTGGAACCTGCGACTATATCATCTTAATGCAGCAAAAGGGGCTTGGCAGATGTGAATAAATCAAGGATTTGGGGGTGGGGGATTATGCTGGGTTATCCTGGCTCAGTTCTACATAACCCCAAGGGTCCTTACAGGAGGGAGGTAGGAGGATCAGATGAGAGAAGCAGATGGGACCATGGAAACTGGGCAGGTGGGAGAGATAAGAAAGCAGAGAGAGAGTGGGGTGGGCAGATGCTGTGCTGCTGGCTTTAAAGATGGAGACGGATGCTGGCTACTGCTGAGGGACACAGCAGCCTCCAGCAGCTGAAAGGTGAGGAGCAGATTCTCCCTGGCGCCTCCAGGGCGGCAACCTGGCCTTGCCCCTCCACTGCTCTGAGGACATCACATCTGATCTCCAGAAATGCCACCAAGTCTGTGGCGATTTGTAACAGTGGTCAAAGCCAGATAGCACAGGGAACTGGTAGCCTCAAGGATGTATTTTCAGAATGATCTTCCACATCCAGCTTCTCAGCAATGTTAATTCAGATGCATATTCACCCCCAAATCCCATCCCACAGAAAGAAAGGCCTGGAAATCCAAAGGTGTATGTGCCTGCAGGTGAGGCGGCTGCCCGACTGATAGCAACAGGCGGTCACGGGGATGGGCCATCAATGCAGGGATGGGGTGTCCACCCCGGGGGAGAAGTTCCACCGCCGTTGCAACAATGAATTAGAGTCATGCCAGTTAATCTGAAAACTTTCCACGAGGTATTACTGAGTCAGCAAAGTAAGGCAGAAAGGTGCAAGCGTGGGTAAGATCCCCTTTTGGTTGTCATTATTAAAAAAGACAATACCAAAAAACTTGTATAGGGATATTCTTGTTTGCAAAGTGTGTGTGTGTGTGTGTGTGTGTGTGTGTGTTAAATGGGAGGCAGGGAGAAATGGAGAGAAAGGTGAGGAGAGAATAGGATTATGTAAGAATGAAGGAAAACACAGGAGGTCACGCACTTGATTTTTACAGATTACGTGGGAGGGAAGAGGAGGAATGAAAGATGGGGAGAGAGAGGAAATATTAATAATAAATAAAAAGGACGGTTCAGAACTACGCACAACTGTGAGCACACCTGCTAAGGGGGCAAGTTCACATGCAAGAGACCCTCGGAGCACAGCAGGATGGCAACAGTCTCGGCGTGTTTGCCTTGGGTGGAGGAGGAGGAGGGCCAAGGAGCAACCACAACAATGCAAAAGCTCAGGCTCCGGAGTCTGGCTGGGATCAGCAACTCGTTCTGCTCTCTTTGCCGTGTGAGACTTCGGATCAGTTCCTTCATCCGTCCAAAGCTCCACTCCTTCCTCTTCCCTAAAGTGTGTCTCTCAACAGTATCTGCCTCCAAGTGGATTGCTGGGCCGAGTGAATACATCATGAAGTCATGTCTGCCTAGCACTTGGTTCCCTGACTGATCTGCCGTTACCGCCAATCACTAGGGTCCCGGAGCTCTCGAGGGCCAGTGTGGCACTCAGGAACCCACTAAGCAGGCATGTGACCCGTGGGCAGAGAGCTACAAGTGTGACTTGCTCTATCTGTGCTTGTGAACTAGCATGTGGTTTGAGAGGGCATGGGTAGAAATAGTTCAGGGTCTCCATCTGTTACCAGCAGCTGTGGGGGCTGCTTTGTTGGGAGAGAATGCTTTGTTCCCCAGGGAGGCATTGCTTGCTAGCCCAGTGATCCCCCGGAAGCAACAGGTGGTCATGATGTTAGGCTGTAAATGCAGGGATGGGGTGATACCTGTGATAGGGGATCTGGCTGGGCAGCCCTGGTTGCACACTGGATGCTGGAGACTGTGTCCTGGGTTATGCATCCTCCTCACTTTGGTGGCACCTATGCTAATCCGTTGTGGTGAGAACCTGGTGCCCACATGGCATGCGACAAGCTAGGACCATGGGTGGAGACGTCCGAGCAAACAGCGCAAAGCCTAGGGCTGCTTGCTGAGTGCTGCTTCAAGTCCTCAAAACCCTCAGCGTGCACATACCAACCCTGACCTCACCCTCATCTGCTTTCGTTTTCTTCACGCTTGCCCGACAGTTTCCCCAACTCGGTATTTTCAAGTTTTCTTTCATTTAAACAAGTCTGTTGCTTGTAAACAACACTGAGTGATGGTGCTCTTACAAAGCAAAGACTGGAGAGTCCGTTTGTCAGGGCCTTTAACCCCTTCAGACATGTTGTCATCATTGGTAAGCCCTGTGGAGTTCTTGCCATCTTCTTTTTTGTTTTTGTGCTTTTCTGTTTATTTGGCATAGTTGATGTTAACCCTCTTCTTGTTTATGTCTCTTGCTACTTGGAAATTCTACATCTTACTTTCATTTCATTCATGATTAGCAAAATTTTGAACACATTTTCTGGGCTAAGATTTAATTTAAAAATTTTTTAAATTAGTTTGAGAGGAAGAGATAGAGAGAGAAAAGAGAGAGAGCTCCCGCTTGCTAGCTCCTTTCTAAATGTTTACAAAAGCTGAAGCTGGAGCAGAGCCAAAACTGGGAACCGGAACTCAATCCTGGTCTCCCATTTGGTGCCAGGAATACGGCCATCCTCTACCACCTCCCAGAAGTGCATTAGCAGGAAACTGGAAACAGGCAGGGATTTGGGGCTTGTATCCAGGCATTGCAATATGGCATTCAGGTCCCAAATGCTCTGCCAGACTTCTCTTCCTCTCCTTGCTGAGCTGAGATGAATTCAAAGCTCATTGTTTACCAGGCACTTTCTACAAACACCTTGCACTTGCTTTTGAGACTGAAGCAGGAATGGGGTTCTCCTGCTTCTATAAAGAACACAGAGAGTCAGAGGGGTTGATCACACAGGAGGGTGTCCACGGTGGCTCACAAGCGTGTGACCATTCATTCGGCTGTACCACCTGCATTTCCATGGAAACACTTCAGACCTAACAGCACCTGATCATTGCCGACAGTCAGCAGCATCAGATGGCCAGGATCAGGGTCTTCCCACATGAGACCACTCCACCCTTACCCATCCTTGTGTTGACTCAGGCCGTGCAAATGGACTTCAGCCTAATGCCTCTTTGTTGCTTAATGTCCCTGGCTTTGGGGCTTGGATAGGGGCTGTGGCCCAGACCTATTCTTAAGGAAGAGGAACCTGCCAGTTTCAACAAACTCTTTGTGCCATGTGAAACGTGGACTCTGGGACAAGATGGCTCCACAGTCCCTGGCTGTGGGAATCTGGGCAGGTGCCAGACTTTTCTGAAGTGCAGAATCTTCTGCTATAAAACAAAAGGGAGACTTGGAGCTACAACCTCATCCATTTGTTACAAGGAGAGAATGCCTTGTAAAGCGCTTCACACAGAGACTGGCACACAGAAGTATTTATTAAATATTAATGATGCCTATAATTGTTATGACAGGCACCACTTGCAATTAGAGTCAGTCTCCTGGATTCTGGTCAGGGTGTTCTGCCAGTACAATGGGGTCCCCCCACCCCCGCCCCCGTTCCTTTGTTTGTGCCCTGTACTCCTCTATAGTTGTGTGGACCCTTGCATTTTCTTGAGGCATTGATTCATTCATTAGATTCTCAGGGTAACAGACAATGGTGGTAATTACAGAATACACTTGTGAATTCTCATATTGACACAAGGAGAACACATTCCGTGCGGCTCCCAGGCACAGTTCTAAGAACAGAAATAACTTCTTCCCTTTCTCCCTCTCTCCCTTCCTTCTCTCTTTCTTCTTTCTTTTCTTCCTTTCCTCCTTCTTAATTTTTTGAGAAAATTTTCTTTAGATTTGCATTACAGTCAAATGCTTACTGCTTCGGTGAATAAAGATTCCAACCAGGACCGCAGTTCAATGGGAACAGAAGCCCCCGTTTTAGATGGTGGAGCTGAATTAATACTGCAGGGCCCTTCTGCATCATGGGACACAGCTCTGCAAGCATTCCTACTTCCCATTACAAGTGTATGTTGATATTTTGTTAGCTAAAATATTTTGTTAACATTTATTTATTTATTTGAAGACTGGAGTTACAGAGCGAGAGGGAGAAACAAAGAGAGAGAGAGAGAGAGAGATCTTCCGTATGCTGGTTCACTTTCTCCAGTGGCCACGGCTGAGCCAGGTGGAAAACCGGAGACATCAGCTTCATCCGGGTCTCTTACTTGGGCCATCTTCTGCTGCTTCTCCCAGGCACATTTGCAGGGAAGAGAAGTAGAGGAGCCAGGACTTGGGTACATTGCACATAGCTAACATGCAGCACTACGGTGCTGCCTCTTATTTCATATCAAAACGATGCATGACACAATATTGAGATTTGATCTGTTTCTTGCTTTGAGACCTTGGTCAAGTCCCCATCCCCACTAGTCTGTAAGTAAGAATCTCCTTGGAATTTTATACGGATACCTTTTTTTCCAGTGTTGGTATTTTAAGAAATCTTTTCTATTCAGGAAAATAGAATTGTACGCATTGAGTATTATTTAATCCCTTTCAAATTAATTTTTAAAGTTTTTTTAAAAAAACTTCCTGCTACTTCCTGCATATTTTTGCTAATAAACCTGTCTGTCTTTCTCACTTCACGTTTCAAAGAGAAACAGAAAAAAAATTATAAACTTCTTTCTTATAAAAAAATCAGTATCAAAATTTAGTGGTCATTGAAAAACAGGGGGCCTGGAGCAATAACCTAGTAGCTAAATCCTTGCTTTGTAGGTGCCAGTTCATGTCTCAGCTGCTCCACTTCCCATCCAGCTCCCTGTTTGTGGTCTGGGAAAGCAGTTGAGGGTGACCCAGAACCTTGGGACCCTGCACCTGTGTGTGAGACCTGGAAGAAGCTCCTGGTTCCTGACTTTACCTCTGGTCATTGCGGCCACTTGGGGAGTGAATCAGTGGATGGAAGAACTTTCTCTCTGTCTCTCCTCTCTGTAACTTTGATTTTCCACTAAAATAAACCAGTCTTTAGAAAAAGAAAAACTTGGGAGAACACTTGTAGTATAAATGGAAGGGTTACGATTCTCAATTACTCATTATAAGGACCCTTGTAAATAAGGAAGGTGCTATACTCAAAAAAATGGGAAAAGTATGTGACCAGGTGACTCACAAGTGAGCAAACGTCAGTAGCCCATAAACACGTGAAAATAAGAACCTACCTCACAAATATAAATAAAATTCCAGGGAAAAGCTTCATTTACCCAAGTAGCCTAGATTTTTAAGAAATAATTATTTATTTAAATTTTGAGAGAGAGAGAGGAGTGATCACAGAGAGAAATCTTTCGTCTGCTGGTTCACTCTCATGCCTGCAGCATCTGGGGCTGGGCCAGGCTCAGTTAGGTACCTCACCCGTCTTCTGCTGCATCCCGGGATGAGCATTAGCAGGGAGCTGAAATGGAAATCATGCTGAGCCTTGGACTCAGGCACTGCGATATGGCCTGTGGGCCTCCCAAGCAGCTCCTTAACTTCTGTGCCTAACACCTGCCCCCAAATTAGCATAGATTTCAAAGAATGATACTACCTTCCATTGTCCAGTGTTTGGGAAACAATACACACAGAAACTCCAGGGGATTGCACAATCTTCCTGGGTGCCAGTTTGGCAAGATGGGTTGGAAACCTCAAACATATTCATGCTCTAATAAAGGAAATAATGATAGATGTATCCAAACATTAATCTTGAAGGATATTTATTTATAGTAGCAGTACATTGGAGACAACTTATTTGCCAAATAGTATTGTTTAAATGGTCCTTGGCACATTGAATATCCTGAAATACCATACGGCCATGCAAAAGGATGGTGCTCAAGTGTTTGACCTGGGAAAATATTGACCCTGTATCACTCAGTCAGGCTTGACTATACGTTAGAGGCACCTGAAGGACTTTTGAACAGGATTTATTTATTTATTTCTTCAACAGAGTGGTAGAGTGTTGGGGGTGGCAGACACACACACCCCTTTCATTTGTTGGTTTACTCCTTAGATGATTGCAACAGCCAGGACTGGGCCCAGGCTCATCTCAGGAGTCTAGAATTCCATCCCAATCCTCCATGTAGACATCAGGCACCCACACACTTGGACCATCTGCTGCTGTCTCAGGCACATTAGCAGGGAGCTGGATCAGAAGTGGAGCAAATGGAACTTGAACCAGGTACTCTAACACCAGATGCAGGTGTCAGAGGTGCCAGCTTAACCCACTGTGCCATAACACTTGCTTTGCCTGAGGGATTTTTTTAAAACTTTTTAAAAGTTAAAATTGTGACTTTGGGGCAATTATAGATGAATCAGCTCGTCAATCAGTGTTGACGAAGGGATGTTCAAGAGTCTAACTGTAACTACAGACTTGTCTCTTTTTTTAGCTCTCTGGGTTCTTGTCGCACGTTGTTCAGCTGATGGCTTCTTGCGTACACATTGAGCATTCCTATGTCTTTTAGGTGGATGATCTCTTCATTATTATGCAACATTCTTCTCTGTTGCAGGTTATTTTCTGTGTCTTTGTCTGATATCAATCTAGCCACTCTCCCTTTCTTTTGTTCTTGTTTGATTTGAGTGATAACTTGTTTTTCAGTATGTTACTTTCAAGCTTTCTATAGTACCATAATTGAAATGGGTTTTGGCTGACAACACATAATTGGCTCGTGTTTTTTCTCTGCCATTTATAGTGCAATTAATACAGTGATTCATACAGAAGGCCTAAGACTACCATTTATTTTAATTTTCTCTGTGTGTGTGTGTGTTTTAATTTCTCTGTTGTGTTCTTTCCTGCTTTGCTGTGGACTACTTCAGCATATTGTTTTTGTTGTTTAGAATTCCATTTTGGCTTATCAGTAATGTTTTCCAATGCATTGTTTTATTTTGGTTTTTTAGTAGCTGGGCTAGTCCAC
Source organism: Ochotona princeps (assembly GCF_030435755.1). NCBI lineage: Eukaryota > Metazoa > Chordata > Mammalia > Lagomorpha > Ochotonidae > Ochotona > Ochotona princeps. Next base: position 20,948,455 of record NC_080855.1, on the reverse strand, counting down.
TGCTATAGATATTTTATTAGTTTGAATGAAATAGAGAAAGCTTACCTTCCTTTATGGCTCTTAACCCTCCTCAAATATTTAGAACCTTACCAACTTTTGCTTCATCTGTCAACCATAATTCAGCAAACTTGAAAGAAGAGAGCTCCTCCTATTGACCCCTGTTTTGATCTACTGTGTTCTCGTGTCCTTCTGTGGGTGTCACCCCTAGGATTCTGGGTTGGTAGTTCTTTCAGGCCATGAAAAGTATTGTGCCACTTCTTCAGGTGTTACTAGCTTTTTTACAATGAGGAATCAAATTCCAATGGATTTTTGTTTTCCATTTACTGGTAAGGTGTTGTTTTTCTGTGTTTGTGTTGAAGATATTTTTCCTATCTTTGGTCCCCAGAAGTCTAATTATCATCTGCTGGCATTAATTTCCTTGCGTTGATCACGCTCAGAGTTGCACAGTGTTTTAACTCTGTAGCCTTATGTCTCTTCTCCAACTTGAAAAGTTTTAAGTCATTATGTCATCCAGAGCTCTTCCAGCTCTTTCATTTCTCCTCCTAGAACCTCCGTGATGGGAACATTAGGTCTTATGTGCTCTTGAAGTTCTGGCCTCTGTATGCTTATCTCAATCTTGTTCAAACAGAGTCATTTCTATTGCTTGCTTTCCAAATGAATGGTTCTTCCCTCTGTCCTTTCTATTCTGTCTGCTATGCATATAAATATGATCTACATGGAGATTCTTATCTCTGTGGAGGAATTAGCTTGTGCGATTGCCGATTGTCGAAACTAGCAAGTTTGAAATCTGTAAGGCAGCCTGCAGGCTGGAAACTCAGCCAAGAGTTGATACAATCTTCGGGCAGAATTTCACTTCAGGGACCCTCAGCTTCTGCTTTCAACTCTCTGAAGCCCACCTGTGCTATAAAGGACAATCCCTTTCACTTAAAGTCAATCAATGGTAGACATGAGCTACATCTACATTAGTGTTTGACCAAATTCCTGGGTATTAAGCCTCACTGAGTAGACAGATGAAATTGATCATTGCATTCTCAAGAAATCCCTAGAGGCAAAAGGCAACTTTGGTCTTGGGTTGGGGAGGAGAAGGGGGAAGATAATGACTAGGCTTGTGTTTTTAAAAGATATTTAGGTGGAGATGAGAAAAAATGGACTGGAAAGGGGCAGAGAAAGTCTGAGACCGCTGGCAAGAAGGATGTTACAGGTTGCAGGTGGTAGATGGTGGCCCAGGCTCTGGTGACATTTAGGGGACTCCAGCAAAAGGTTTTGATTACTGATCGGGAATGTTGGTAGTGGGATAAAAGAATGCACCAAAGCCAGTTCCATTTCAGGAATCCTTGGACTTTAAGAATCTCGTCTTTGAATAACTGTTGTCCCAATGTGGACCAAACAGAAAGTTACCTGCAACCAACTTTTTCATGAAAATGACCTTCAGTTGACCCCGCCTCCTATCTGACTTGTTTCTGTATCCTAAGATGCCTATTGCACAATCAAAATCCCTCCTGTTGAAAACACAGCTGGGAGAGACAGTGTAAATGGAGGGAACCATGGAAACCATTCTCCTGGTCCCCGCACCAGGACGCATCACCTAAGAGTGGGATGGCAGGAGGCTAAGAAACCAGACACACAGAGACTGTCACCTTGAAACAGATGCCCTTTACCGTCACAATGTAGTTGTCCCAAACATCAGGTATTCCTTGAATTCCCACCTGCTTTTGTGTCGCCATTTGTTTTGTCCACTGTGCAAAACAAAGGGAGGATTTATCTGCTCTGTTCTTGGGACAGGACGGGAAGACCAAGGTCACATTAGGACTTCTCTAGTTGTCCTTGGTTTTAAGATGCCAGGTATAATGAGAAAGGACAGACCAGAGTTTCCCCTACTCTGCTTCAGCACCATGAAGTTGACTCTGGTGCTGATCAAGAACACGGGGACAGATGATCATGGACACACCACGCTAATGACTAGAAAGCCAAGATGGAGCTCAAACACCCATTGATGTCTCTGAGCTCATAAGCCCTGTCTCCTCCAGCCAAAGTCTCAAACTGGAAACTTAAGGGGCCTTATAGCCATGTCACTGGTAGTCATGTCACTGAGGAGTATCCTTGCATGCTATACCTTGATTGATCTGAGTAGTAGGCAAAATCATTGTATATGCAAGTTTTGTTTGTACTGCCATTGACTGGTTTCCCTCCAAATCCTTGCAGTGGTTGGGCTAGGCCAGGCTGAAGCTAGGAGCCAGGAACCCAGCCCAGGTCTTCCCTGTAGTTACTAGGTACCCACTTGAGTCGTCACCGTTGCCTCCCATGGTTCTGCACGGCTGAATGGCTGTGGGACTATAACTCAGGCACTCTGACGTAGGATTTAAGTGTCCCAACCCTCATCCCAGCTGGCATCCCAACCAGCATCTTAGCCACTGTGCCAACCATGGCTCTCCTCTCTCCAGCAGAAGGGAAAGGTTTGGGTTTGTTCACATCTTGGTTTGAAAACATACTTCTGTATCAGTGGGGACTCATTCACTTAACTAGGCAAAAATCCAATTTGAGTGGACTTTAGCCAAAAAAAAAAAAAAAAAAAGGATTTGGTAGGGATTAGTTGGTATCCATATTCCTTACAGGGACTATTGTTGTCATGTGTAGGAATGAGCTGATGGCCTCAGAAACTATCTTTGTTTCCATCTCCTGGCTCTTTCTTCTGGCTTTTGGCTGCTCTAGGCTTCCCCACCCCTCTAGTTCCAAAGACAGCCCCAGGCTGGACTCTGCCTGGTCTGCTTTGGCCAGGAGCCTGCTCCTGCACCAGTTACCATGGCTAGAGACACGGATGCTAGACTGGCAAAACACCTGCTGTCTACAAATCTGGTTTATGTGACCATTCTCTTCCTGAAATCCAGTCATGGCAAGACTGCCTTAAACTTTTTCTTTTTCAGAGAGTGTACCAGGCTCCTCCCCACCTCATCCCAGCCTCTCTTTACAACCTCAACTTCTAACTCCCCTCCTCTCTCCCACACCCTATGTTCCAGCCACAGCAAACTACTCCCCCTTTCCAAACAAACATGAACTTTCATTTCTCTGCCTCTGGACACACTGTTCTTCTTGCCAGAAATACTCATTGCCTGTCACTCATCCTCTCTGATCCCAAGTCATGTCCGGGAATCGCTTGGGTAGAGTTACTCCATTCCCTCTTGGGGCTCCTGCTTTCTGCTGCTGGTGCACGCAGCTTGACCTGAGCAGGTGTGATTGGTTCCTTCTCAAGCCACAAGGCCTGGCCCTGGCAGGCAAAGGCTTGCCTCAGTGGTGCCTAGGACGAGTTCATGAGGACACAGACATTCAGGAAATGTTTTGGGTATGTCTCCCTTTTCCTTTCGTGTAGGATTGATCCTGTGTATTTCCCATTCCAGCAGCCAGTAACTTTGCCTCTTCATTGAAGCACTGTCCCTAGGCTTTTAGAACTGGCTTTTCCTGCATAATCCAGAAAACCAAAACACTGCAAAATTTCTGTGCCCCAAGGACAGTCCTCAAGCAACTAAGCATTGAGGTGTGAGCATACCTGCCACTCTGCATGAGTGAGCCAGCTGTGGGGCTAGACCCACCCTGGATGCAAAGCTCCCCCGAGGGCCTGAACCACAATTACTCTCCGTGTGTCCACAGCTGGTCTGCACATCCCCTGGCTTAACCCACTTCCCTTCCCCCATCTCACTTGCCCACTCTCCCACTGGTTTTTCCAGGGGAGGGGGCGACGCTTCCCAAGAGATCACCTTGTCATAAGTCTGTCCTCCATCTCAAGCTCCCCAGATTGGCTTCTGGAGAGCCCAGCCTCCAACAGAGTCAGTCCAATCATGAGAAGGGACAGAATAAGGAATTCAGAAATTCATTAAGCATGGGTGGTTCACCAACTGCGTGGAGGAAACAGGAGCAAGATGGGACTATTAATTTGGAATGTGTCTTCTTTGTTTTGTGGACACCCAACAGCTGTACGTATTCATGGGGTAGAGTGCAATAATCCAATACATGGGAAGTGAACTGGATTCAATACATATTGGATATAATTCAGTGCATTGAAGGTGTAATGACCAAATCAGGATAATTAGCATTTCCATCTCATTAAACATAACTTATTGCTATTATGTGTTGGGAAGTGCTTTTGAAATGCATGATCAATTGTTGTGGGCTATAGTTACCCTTTTGTGTTAGAGAAATTAAACAAATTCTAGCTAGCTGTTTTTAGTATTGCTTATCTGGAGTAGAGATGTGTCTTATTTCTTTTTTTTTCAAAGGATTTATTTATTGATATGAAATAAAGCAAGAATTATGGAAAGACAGAGAGATTGTCCATTTGCTGGTTCACTCCTCAAATGGCCACAATGGGACAAAGCCAGGTTCCCAGAGCTTTGTCCATCGCTCCTGTGTGGGTGCAGGGCCCCCCAAATTTGGACCATTCTCCAGGCACATTAGCAGGGAGCTGGATTGGAAATAGAGCTGCCTGGACTCAAAATGGCATCCATATGGTACAGTGGCCCTGAAGGGGCAGTTTCACCTGCTATTCCATAACGCTGGCTCCAGGGTGTATCTTCTTAACACAAACAAAATTGACCCAAGCAGAAAAGCAAATAGTATACAAGCTGACATGTAATGAACAGCAAGCAGGTGTGGGACTTGACAAAAGTGGGATTGGTGTGGCCAAGGGCTATTGTGGGATGGAAGGAGAGCTTGATGTGGGGTTTGGCAGGGAGATGAGGTGGCACAGGCCAAGATCCTCTAGTAAAGCGATGAGGACCTTAAGGTCAGGACGTGCAGACTTGCAATTGATTCAAATGACGTTGGACTTTATCTCATCTGGCAATGGGAGTGAGGGTGACAACATTAATTTATTCATCCCACAAGCATTTCATGAGGGCCTGTAACGAGTGTCACACCCCAAAAAGGTACAAGGTGTGCTGCGGGAGGGTGTTCCTTAGTGGGACTCTCTGTTCTGGCCACTGGATCCTCACTGTGCTTGCTAGCTGGATCCACCTGACACCCTGGACAGATTTATTTTTCTTCCGTAGTTTAATCACGGGTGTCTGATGTTTTTTCTGGCCCAAAGGCAAAGCATTCTCCTTGTAAACATCCAAACATTTGGGGAATGGGTCACTACAGGAAAAGAAGTGGACTGGAAATAGATTTTTAAAAATATATAAACACATATTTTTTAAACATATAAATAAAGAGTGCTGAAAATATTTTTAAAGCTTTACTTTATTTTTATTTGAAAAGCAGAATTAAGGAAAGAGAAGGAAAGTAGAGATTTTTCCAGCCTTGGGTTCAATCCCCAAATAGCCGCAGTGGTCAGAGCTGAGCCAGGAGCGTCTTCTGGGTCTCTCACTTGAGTACAGTGTCTCAAGGACTTGGAGCCATCCTCTGCTGCTTTCCCAGGCCAAAAGCAGGGAGCTAGATGAGAAGTGGAGTAGCTGGGATCTAAACTGGTGTCTGTAGGGAATACCAGCACTGCAGATGGAGGATTAGCTTGCTACACCATGTCAGCCCCATGGATGTTTTTTTTTAAAGATTTATTTATTTTTATGGCAAAGTCAAATATACAGAGAGGAGGAGGAACAGAGAGGAAGATCTTCCGTTCGCTGATTCACTTCCCAAGTGAAGAAGAGCTGCGCTGATCTAAAGTCAGGAGCCAGGAACTTTTTCCAGATCTCCCACGCAGATGCAGGGTCCCAAGGCTTTGGGCTGTCCTTCACTGTTTTGCCAGACCACAAGCAAGAAGCTGGGTGGGAAGCAGGGTGGCTGGGATTGGAACCAGCACTCATATGGGATCCTGGTACATTCAAGGTAAGAACTTCAGCTGCTAGGCTACCATGTCAGGCCAGGAAATATTTTTTTAAAGACGGTTGAGCTGGCCCTCACTCCTACTGGGAAACAAGAGGTCCCTTGGTTTGGGTTTGGACTGCTGGGTCCCAGGACCACTGCTGGGAGGAACAGCATCAGTCGGCCTTTGTGCTCTGTATCTGTTTTCTGGGTGTATCTTCCATTAACTCCAAATGTCCACAAAGCCAGGAACTTGGGATGTTGTCTTCCAGGGGGAGAACCAGAGACTTGAGCCATCACCTGTTGCCACCCACAGTGTGTCCCAGCAGGATGCTGGACTAGGCAGTGTGGGTATCCCAAGGGGCATCTTAACCATTAAGCCAAACATCTGTCTGTAAGATGTTAAATAATGGTGCAATAGTGTGTGGCTATGAGGACAGTTGGTACAGGTGCTTTGTCAGTGTCTACACTCTATGACACAGTGCACCCCAAGTATAGAGCCACATGTGGGTCTCTAAAGCTGGAGGAAGGGACCCAGGAGGGCAGGGAGGGCTAGCAATAGGCTCTGTCTGAATGTCTGGGGTCTGGGCCAGGCTGGTGAGGGCAGCTCAACTCCACCGGAAGTCTGGGGTTCTGTCCCAACTGGCTGAATCCTTGGTACAAGAACACAGCCTAAAGCTGGAGCTGCCCGGTTCTCTGGTGTGCCTCCTTCCTTCCTGGTTCCTCTTTCCCATTGGGCCACCTTCCAGGGGACAGAAATCTTGGATGCTCTTTGTGGAAAGTCTGTCCTCTGGCAAAGCCACCAGCTGGCTGCTGGCCTTTGAGTTGTCATCGTGGTTGGCTGTCACATGTCCTCAGGGCCTGACAGTATATGGAGCTGGCCAGCCCCAGTCCTGGAACTGGTTGAGTCCGGGCTACAGTCTGGAGTTCACATTCTTCCTGGAAACACCTGGTGTGTATCTAGGTTTTCCCATCAGGCTGGTGACAAAGAACCATGTATGCACAGGGTATGGAGGACAATGGTGAATCCTTGGGGAGATGAAGGACTTTGGTGTGACCTGAGAAGCTTGGTGCCCAGGCCAACAGTGGGCAGAAAAAGTGCCCTAGAAGCTCTTATACCTGTGCTGCAGGACTCTCTGACAAGCTTGCTCCTCGTGGCCTGGCTCGTGATGGCAAGAACAAAGCAAAGCTAGACACGACTCAGAGGCCTGTAGTAGGAAGAGGGGCTTGCGGCCAGGTCGATGAGCTGATCTGCATGTTACCAGCATGAGAAGGGCCAGGGACCTCAGCCTGGGGAAGGCACGGTGTTCGGCGAGGCATGTGTTAGACATCTGTTGTCACATAGTAAAGTGTTCCAGTGTGTGGTGATTTTCAGGACTTTCAACAAGACCTCATTGTCTTTCTAGTTGGTGAGGATTATGAGTTCAAGGTTCTGGTTTGGGGTTTCTCATGCAGCTGTGTTGTCTGCAGGATGGCTTCTTCTTAGGGCTGTCTTGTTGGTGCTGATATCTGCAGGAGCTTGGAGCTGCCTGAGTATCCTGTGGCTCAGCTACTGAGCTGGCCCTCCACCTGCCACCTTCCCGAGAGTGCAAGGTGGAGATACCTAAGTCTCTAAGTCTCTACGCTGTCCTGGCCTTCGGAGTCACACCCCATCACTCTGTCTTGGAAATCAGTCTGTTGGTCTGGTCCGCATTTTAAGGAAGAGGAGCTAGGCTCTACTTTTCAAAGAAAGGAGTGTCAAAGATTGGAGGGTGCATTTGAATGCTAGCCTGTGTGTGGAGTGATGCCATTTCTGTATTTAAAAATGACACACACCTGTTTCTTGCCTCTTAGGCCTTCTACCACCCTGGCTATGGGGATTGCTTCAAGGATTCACTTAGAACCTGAGAGCTCAAATCCCTTTGTTCTGAGGCTGCTGAGCTTTTAAGATGTGCATCTTGGGCCATGTAGACCATCTTGTCCACCAGCATTGAGAGATTTTTGAAGAACCGATAGGGAGGTATAGCCCTAAGAACATTTGAACCCAGGGCAAAGACATGCTTGAAGGCTAATTCAGAGAGAGAGACAGAGAGATATCTTATGAGCTAGTTCACTTCCCAAATGGTTGCAATGGCCAGAGCTGGACCCAGGCTAAAGCCAGTGTAAGTGAACCCAGGTGTCCTGTGTGGATGGCAGGCATCCAACCACCTGAGCCAGCCCCACCACCTCCCAGGGTCTGCATTAGCAAGAAGCTGGAGTTAGAAGCCACAGCTAGGACCTGAACCCAGCCACTCTGATAGGAGAGACAGGTGCCCTACCCACTAGGCTAAACACCTGCTACCCTGATTCCTCTCACCCCCTGGGCTTTTCTGTTACAGAAAACAACACATCCTCTTTTTAATTTATGAAGGCTTGAATTGGGCTTCTCTCCATGGCTATCCCAGAACACCAGCTGAGTTCATAGGTTTGGTGCTGGTACTGGAGTTTATGGGAGAAGTTGGCAATGAAGTCAGCATTTGGCTTTGTCTGACTCTCACTAGGAAATGTCTCTTGGATGAATCATTGCCTTCTCATCTCTCCTGCTGTCACCAATCTGGTTCAGGTCGTCGGATCCAGAGGCTCCTGACTGCCATGCCACTCCTTTCCTATGTGTGGTGTCACCCTGCTGATGGATCAGAATTTTGAAACTAATGTGATCGTCTTTCTCTTATGCTACAAAATATTCGGTGACATCAACATCTGAAGAGTCAAGTTCAATTACTTCTGTCTGGCTCTCAAAGTTGCCCAAGATTGACCTTAACCTTCTTTCCCAGCACCACGTCCTATTGCATCACACACAATTTTATTTCCTATATGAGTTTAGGCTTGGAAGACTAGTCAGAGAGCACTGGGGCCGAGGTTAAGGCCACATTGGGGATCATGGTAGGCAGCCTCCAAGAGCCTTCTGTCCTTGTGTACCTGTGCCTTCCTCTTCTGCAATGAATAGAGCCAATCTGTGTAGCCAAGGGGACACATGAGCACACACAAATACTCTTGTAGTATTTGTTTTATCCATTAACTTGGCTATACAACGAGGTCCCCAGGTATTTGGCTAAGGGTTTTTTCTGGGTGTGTTGTTGGTTGAGCGCATTTCCTGGAGAGACTGGCATTGGAGGTGGTGGATAGGGTGAAGGAGATGGCGGTCCCCACGCAGGTGGGCATCATCAAATCTACCAGGAGTTGGGACGATGGAGGAAGGATGTCTGGGCTCTTCCTGGCTATTTGACCCGGGACATCAGTCTTCGCCTGCCCTTGGACTGGGACTTACAATGGGGCTTCCAGTTGTCAAGACTTCCGATGCAGAGTGGAGCTTACTCTATCAGTTTCCCTGGCTTTCCTGGGTCTCCCGTTTGTAGCTTGGCCTTCTCAGCCTCCGTAATCCAGTGAACTGATTTCTTGTAACAGTGCCGCATGTTCCTGCTCTGCTCTTTAGGACTCGCTTGTAGGCATTCTCATTCCTCAAACCTCTCATCTAATCTGCTTATGTCTTCTCGAATTTAGAACTTTCTAATTTTTAAATTTTTGTTGTCTTTGAAAGACACACATACACAGTGTGAGGAGACGGAGGAGAGAGGGAGAGAGAGTTAGTTTCCATTTTCTGGTTCTTTCCCCGAATACCTACAGCATCCAGATCTGAGCCAGGCTGAAGCCAGGAGCCTAGAATTCAATCCAGCTGCTACATTTGGGTGGCAGGGACTCAAAAATACTTGAGCCATCCCCTGCTGTCTGCCAGAGTGCACATTAGCAGGAGAGTGGACTGGAAGTGGAGCCAGGACTTGAATTAGGTACTCTGTTATGGGATGGGGGCATTCCAAGAGTTGATTTAACTACTTGATAAACACCTACCTCTAGAACTTTCTAATGTACTCTTTAGATTCATGGGCTTGATGCTACAGAACACACAATCATCCATTCACTGTCTCCATTGCTTTTCAGACACAATAAGCTTTCATCTTCAGAATATTTCTGTGTTCCAGGGTTATCTTCTTATCAAGAATTGCCTTAGAGATGTGGTGGCTCCTGCTGTCACCAGGACGACCAATGAGCCCTCTTGTGTCCTTAAATGTTGTTGTCTGGGCAGAAAGAGTAACACATCCAGGAACATTTGCTCTAATTTCTCCTATCTGTGTCCATATATGTTCAGTTATTATTTTGTTTGCTCATTTTCAACAGGAAGAGGCCTTTGTTTGCTCAACGCTGGACATTACAATGGGCTTCATGGGCTCATTAAATATTTTGGACCTAGACAAAGAGAGGAGGGAAAAGTTTATGTTTACTGTACCTTTGCCCTGGTCAGGAATCAGTGACGTATAGAGACTGGGACCGAGCACCAGTCCTGGGCAGACAGGAAAGATTGTTCTGCCTTGGGCCATGGGTCCTTGGTAGTCTTCACATTGCTGGCAGCTGTGAGATTGAAGTGAGGGAGCTGGAAGTGACACCTTCTTTAACAAACCCAGCTGGCCAGGCTGGGGCTCCTGCTTGGGAGCAGTCGTGTTTAGCCTATAACAGCTCCTGGTCTGAAAACACATTAGCAGACACCTGAGCAGGATTAAGCTCTGCTTCCCTTTCAACCGCACCTCCAGTCCCCCTGGTATTCCCCACAGAGCTAGCCACCTGTGTGGCTACATGCAGCCTCTTTGAACCGGGCTTTTCACGTTCCTGGAATATAATCCTGGCTGGACAGCATCCCACCTTCACTCTGGTTTGAGCTCTGTATGTTTTGCTGTAACTCCCTGGTGCTTAGCAATAAATGCTCATTTGCCCCATTTTTTCATGTGTGTGGGGGGATAGAGTCTCCTCTTTTGAAGAATGTTATTAAGATCTCACAGCTGTGTCTTCCTTTTCTGTAAAATGGAAATAAAGCTCATGCCTGCCTGGTAGGGCCCTGTGAGGATTAAACCAGTTCCTGCGTGTAGCACATTAGCCTCCTGTTTGCATGTAGTAAGAGTTGACTAGACGGTAACCAGTGTTGTTCTCTTGCAGGCAACCTTCAGAATGCATCTGAGGGAGATGAGGCTTTGCAGGTAAAGCTTCAGTCTGCTCTTAGCTCCCCTGCTGGGCTGGCCAAAGAACAGTGCTTTCTTTCAGTTCTTGGTAGCTCAGAACACCTGAGTTTTGCATCTACAGATGGTGGCTAAGGCTGCCATCATTCAAATGAGAAGGTCAAAAAGTTAGGGCTTGGCAACATGCCTCAGTGGCTAAATCATTGCCTTGCACATGCCAGGATCCCATATGGGCACTGGTTCGTATCCCGGCTGGTCCACTTCCCATCCAGCTCCCTGCCTATGGCCTGGGAAAGCAATAGAGGATGGCCAAAACCCTTGGGGCCCATGTGGGAGACCTGGCAGAAGCTCCTGGCTTCAGATCAGCTCCACTCTGGCTGTTGCGGTCACTTGGGACACCTGCATTGCATTTAGGAGTGCCTGATTGCAGTCCCAACTCTGCCCTATTTCCAGCTTTCTGTTAATGTGTACACTAGGAGACCAAGATTGAGTTCCCAGGTCCTGGCTTCTGCTTGGATGTTGCAAGCCTTTGGGAACTGATCCTGCAAATTAAAAAAAACCTCTCCGTGTCTCCTGAGCTTTGAAATAAAAATAGATGTATTTAAACGAGTAGAATGAGGAGAGAACCAAGGAGAAAACCACAGAGGAAAATTAGAGGTAGGGAAACCAGCAAAGAAGAGGGGGAAGGGGGAAAAATCAAAGAAATAAGAGCAAAAGCAGGGGTAGGATGCACTACCGACAGACATCTCCAGGGAAAGTTTGATTCCATGGAAAAGAAACACCGCTGACTCTTACACACACAGGACTGACTCCGCCATGCTCTTCATGGAAGAAATGCCTATTAAAACAGGGAATAGGTGTCATTAAAAAACTAAAAAGGCTTCCTTTTTCTAGAGCAGTTTCAGATTTACAGCCAAACTGAGAGGAAGACACAAAGATGTCCCACGAAATCCTTGCTCCTCCATATGCATGATTGTATCTGTCATCCTCAAAAAAACAAACAAAGCAACTTTGTTGATTGATTGATCTCAATGGCAGAGCAATAGAGAGAAAAGGACAGAGATTTTTCTGAGATAAGTCACAAGGACCAGGGTTGGGCCAGGCTGAAGCCAGGAGCCAGGAACTCCATCCAGGTCTTTCACATGGGTGTCAGGGGCCCATGTACTTGAATCAGTGGTTAGGGGAGCTGGCACCGCAGGTGGAAGCTTAGCATACTATGCCACAGTTGCATCCCACCCCCTGACCTTTCTACACAGTCTTCAGTCTCTAGAATCTCCCAGAATCTCACTTCTCCCAGAACGCCGTCTAGCCAGGAGTTGGTAGGATGCGGTTTTCTCGAACTGGCTTGTTTCTCGGTGTGACAGGCGTCGACAGTTCCTCCATGGCTTTTTGTAGCTGGATAGCTCATTTCCTTGCAGCGCTGAATAGCGAGCATTTCGTTGTCTGGATATACCACAGTGGATGGCTCCATTCGCATACTGAAGAACATGTTGGCCATTTCCAACTCTTGGCAATGATGAATGAAGTTGTCATAAGTATCATGAGTTTTGCATGGGCATACTTTTTTTTTCTGGACAATTTTTGTGTAGCTGTAAGTTTTCCACTCTTCTGGGGCATTTTTTTTTATGTCTTTTTTTTTCTTTAATATTCATTTATTCATTAATTACATTGCATTACATGACTGGGATTCCCCCCCCTTCACCCCAAACCCTTAATCCACCCTATTGGCAAGAAGGGGAGTAATTTGTCACGTTTAAAGAAGATGTGGTGAAACAGGAACCTTGAGATAGTGAGAAACACACTCTTGGGCTCAGGAATTCCCCTTTGAGGGATCTACTGGACAGATGTGCTTGTGCGTGTGCCAAGGAAGCTGTGGGTGAGGATTTTACTGCAGTATCGTGTGTGGTAGCACTTTCATGTCAATCCATATTTTATATAGATTATGATGTTCATTACAAATAGATTATGATGTTCATTACAGCGGAATGCATGAAGTTGTCGAATCACGTAAGACAGATTCACAAGTGCTGGTGGAGGATCGTGTCTAAGATACCTGAAATAAAAAGAACAGCAGGATGGAACATTGATACTATTTGTGTAAAAATGGCTAGAGAGTTGGCTTGGGAGTCAAACTTCCAGATTTGAATCCAGCTCTGCCCCTTTCTAGCTCTGTAATCTGAGAAAATTCCTTGTGCCTCAGTTTCCTCACTTGTCACCCTCGGAGTCATCAGGGGGTAGGAAGACTTACTTTTCCTTTTTGTACTTTTTGATTTTTATGAAACTGTGAGATTATTATACTTATTTTGCTTAAAAAAGTTTTATTTATTTTTATTTGAAAGGCAAAGAGAGACAAAAACAGAGAGGTCCTCCATCTACTGATCTCTCCCCAGATGACCGTAATGGCCAGAGCTGAGCCGATCTCAAGCTGGGAGCCAGGAGCTTCCTCTGGGTCTCCTATGTGGGTGCAGGGTCCTGAGGACCTGAGCCATGCTCTGATGCTTTCTTCCCCATTAGCAGGGAGCTGATCAGAAGTGGAGTAGTCAGGACTTGAACCAACACCCTTAAGGGATTCCAGCGCTTGCAGGTAGAGAATTAGTATGATACATTATCACACCAGTCTCTATTCTATTACTTAAACAAAACAAAACAAAACTCAAAATTAAAACCATGGAGCTAGTGTTAAGCAAGTTTTAAAATATTTAAGTACATTAAATTAAAAACCAAAGAGGATCCATGAGTAGCCATTAGCACAAGGTAAAGATGCTCAGGTCATTGTTCTTAGGGAAAAATAGAATGACTCTACTCATGCTGTGGGCATGGCCACAGTGACAGACTGATGACGCTAAGGCACGGGGCGGATAGCGTGCTCACCCTGGGTTGGTGGGAACGTGAAGCGATGTGGTCCCTTCTGAAAGCAAGGCGGCAGTTTCTTAGAATGTAAGACACACACCTCCACAGTGACCCAGCAATCCCACTTCTAGGAATGTACCCAGGAGAAATGAACACCTCACCATGTAAAGACTTGCAATGGAATGTTCTTAATAGTGGTATTCAAAACAGCCCCCAACTGGTAACAACCCAAGCACCACCAATGGGTAAACAAATGGTACAATAAAAAGAAATGGACTACTGACAGTCTCAACAAGGTTGATGAATCTTCAACAGGCTATGCCAAGCAGAAGACTCTGCAAACAAGTCAGAAAAACCCACGAATACTGTGTGCTTATATATAATTTTAGAGGCGTAGGTATTTGGTGTGGTGGTTAAGGAATTTCTTGGCTTGCCTACATCTCGTATCCAAGTGTCCAGTTTGAATTTGGCACTCACAAGAGAGATCTGGATTGAGTGCCTGGCTTCTGGCTTTAGTCTCACTGAGCCCCAGCTGTTGCAGGTATTTAGACAGTGACCCAGTGGATAGACGATCTCCCTTTCATTCTGAATTCCAAATAAAATTTAAAGGATTTTATTTTTTTTTTTAGAAAATACAAGATTGTAGCAATTAAAAGCAGATTAATGTTTGTCAAACATTGAGCAATTAATGACAAAGAGGTGGGGTGAAAGAATTTTGGGGATGGTGGGAATGTCCCCTATCATGATGGATTGTATGACTGTATATATTTGCCAAAGCATAAATTGCTTATGCAAAACTGTAAATTCCATATTAAAAAGGCATGCTAAGCAAATACAGGCTCAGTTTAACAGCCGTACAGCTTTTGACAGGGTGGCCTGGTCCATCCTGTTCAGTGACAGAGGTGTGGCCTGATCTATAATGTTCAGTTAAAGGGACATTCAACAGAAAGAGGACACAGGAAGGGTCCATCTGGTTGGATTCTCCGCTGGCAGCTCTGTCTGGGCAGAGGATGGGGGCAGGGTGAAGGGTCAGTGAAGAATTACAAAGTGGAGGCAGCTACCTAAGGCAATTTCAAGGACAGTGTAGGTGCTAAACAAACATGGCCCAAATTCTCTACTTACAAAAAGGAATGCACCTAGGGACTATTGCTGCTAAACCATCTCCTGCATGCTGGCATCCCAAACGGGCACCAGTTCAGGTCCTGGCTGTTCCATTTCTTACTCAGCTCCCTGCTAATGACTTGAGAAAGCAGTGGGAGATGGCTTGAGTGCTTGGGATTCTGCACCTGCAGGAGAGACCTGAAAGAAGCTGAAAGAAGTTCATGGTTCTAACTTGGCTCAGCTCTGTTTGTTTTGGCTGCTTGGGGAATAAATCAGCAGATGGAAAAACCAGCAGAAGATTCTCTCTCCACCTCCCATTCTCTTTCTGTAACTCTGTTTTTCTAATAAAGAAATAAATCTTTTAAAACGAGAAAGAAATAGCATATTAAATCACAATACTGTGGATCATCTGCTTAGTATAATCTGATTACCTGGGCAAGCCCCAGGAGGGAGAAGTGGTATTATTCTTATAGAAAGTCATCTAAAATCTCAGAGTTCCCCACAGATGTACACCCTTTGACCTGGCCAGTAGGAATCTGTTTCAAGAGCAAAGTTGGAAAACTGAGCCAAAAGGGGAGGTTTTGGGTTGTTAAGTTAGTGCCTGCTATGATGTAAACCAATCAAACAACCCTAGTTCAAATAACCCAACAAGAGAGGTTGGTTGAGAAAAATGATGGTTTATTCATTCTGGAATTTACCTTCAGCCTTTGACACATTTTTGATCTCCTCAATAGTATGGGAGAGGAAGCAATTGTGTATGTGGGAAATGGGGTTGGGAGAAGATTTTTATTTTTCCCCACACATCCTTCGCCTTCTGATTGCTCCACCCTGCGAGTGTATGACCTGTCAAAAAGTTCAAAACAAATTATTTTGAAGATTTATTTATTTTTATAATAAAGTCAGATGTACAGAGAGGAAGATCTTCCATCCGCTGATTCACTCTCCAAGTAGCCACAATGGACTGGAGCTGAGCCAATCCAAAACCAGGAGCCAGGAGCCTCTTCCAGGTTTCCCACGCGGGTACAGGGTCCCAAGGCTTTGGGCTGTCCTCCACTGCTTTCCCAGACCACAGGCAGGGAGCTGGATGGGAAATAGGGCCTGCCAGGATTAGAACTAGTGCCCATATGGGATCCTGGTGCATGCAAGATGAGGACTTTAGTCACTAGGCTACTGTGCCGGGCCCCAAAACAAACTGTAATGAAGTGGAAATTATGAAGCAAAAACCAATGTCTAGGTTCCACCCATTGTTCTGTCCTCCACTAATGCACCGTTTGGAAGGTAGCAACTGTTGAATCAAGTACTTGGGTCTCTGCCTCCCATGTGGGAGGTGAGCAGTTGGTGGAGTTTGTGGACACCCAAGACATCCTAGACTAGGCCAAACTGAGTCACGCTGATGCAAGGATACTGGCAAGCAGGGTGTCCCCAGTCATTCCAGAAGATCAGAGTCCTTTGTAACTCAGTGAAGTTGCATACGCTCTTGGTCCCCAGGCTGAATCCATCGAGGTAGAATTCCACAGAGGAGATCTGATCATGGTTGGGTACAATAGGTGTCCTGGGTGGTTTGTAGCTTGAGGGTTGCCTGAGGAATACCGAGGTGAGGGAATGCGTAAGGCTGGCTGCTCAGGGGGTACCCCAAAGACTAGCAGCCTCAGTCTCCCCTTGGGAACTTGTCTTTCAATCCCTGGAAAAATTAGAATCTGCACTTTCCATCCGATCCTGCACTCATGGGCCTATTCAAGTTGGAGAAGCATGATTCAAGGAACAACTCCTCTCATCAAGGTGTAACTGGTCACCTGACACAATCGCACTACTGTCCCCAGGAGTCTTGGTGAGCCCTCTGGCAGAGAGAAGCTCCCACGGGGACTGATCTTGAGTTGTGAGGGAGGAAAGGCAAGGAGGAATTGGAAGAGGTGGGGAGAAATGTTTGCATGTAAGATCTAGCAAGGAAAGAAGATAAGGAAGAAGGCTGGTGAGTTGGAGTTTAGGGGACTGAAGGGGTCTGGAGATTGGGTCAAGAACGAGATTAGAAGGAGCAGGAAGGGAGCAAGGTGGAGGGACGGGAGGTGCTTATCAAGGCGCAGCTGGGGAGTGGGTGGCTGCTGAGGAATGAATGCTGAAGTTATTGTAGGTGAGGAATTCAAGAAATGGTGAGAGTCATTCAAAGTTCAAGTAGAAGATGAGGACCTAGGTTTGTGTACTCAGCCACTACTCTTTGGGCACCCATGTGACTGCGGTGGAGCTCATGCCCTTGGAAGATGGTGGGTATAGTATGAGGACACGGATAAATAGAGTTTTCCATCTCCCAACTACTGTGATTGGTTCAGAGCTGGGCACGTGACTGAAGTAGGAACAATCAGAATTCTTCAGTGAGTCTGGCACAAATAAAATCTTGTTTCATTTGAGATGGATGAGCTGGGAGAGCAGTAGCAACTTGAGGGGTAGTTGTGGGGGTCAAAGATACCTTCCCATCCTTTAGAAAAATCAGAAAGGAGGCAAGGGAAGGCAGTGAGATCAGGGAAGAGGTGGGGAGGGATGGTAATGGATCTGTCTGGCCACCTGGGTCTGTCCATGCTTAAACAAGGTACATCAGCACCTGCTTCATGTAGATGAGTCACATTAGTCCCTGATCCTTCACCGAGGTCAATGTTAGCACTTGCAAAGTCAGAAATATAGGAAGAAAAGAGGCCAACAGGAGCTGATGTCTGCAGGCAGTGGGAAACAAGGGCCTGTACAAGGGTGGGTGATGTGGGTGAAGATGAAGGGTCCAATGTCAGGAGCCTCAAAGGGGCAGGGCTGCAAGCAGTGGGTGCGAGGTGGTAGAAAGGCCCTGCAGAAGCCCCAGTCTGCCTTGAGGATGTCTGCGGGCAAGAAAGCAGCCTGCTAAGGAGACGGGACCCTCAGGACCAGCCACTGACCGAGCCTGGCCCTCCTTGAGGTTTGGCCCCTGACACTGACTGAGCTGAGCCTTCTTCTGGCCATGGCTGGACCTAAGACTCGATCCCCTGACCACTTCGGTTCCTTTTCCATCTTTCATTTTAGACTTTTAGACTCCTTTAGGCTTGTTCCTTTGGAACAAGCTGGCTCAGGCAGCCATAGTTCCCCACCCCTTATTTCCTGAGTTATATCTATCACTCACAAAACCTAGAACATTCCCCTAAAATCGCCAGCCATGACCCAGAAAACAACATCCGATTTTGCATCTGGAGAACCAGTTAGTGACTTCCCAAACATTCCTCTTCTCCCCAACACCTCTGACGCACGGGAGGAAGTGGTGGGTGCCTCCCACATATTCTATAACCCCATTGGTTTCTAGATGTTACTCATCAAAGGCCATCAAATGCATTTGCCCAATTGTGGCCCACTCAGCTACCTGTAAGGGGCCTGACTGCCTCTGGTGTGTGCCAAAACAACACAAAACAAACAAGCAAGCAAGCAAGCAAAAAACTTTGAAAACTCTACTGAGGATCTTCCCAGAGCTGGGTCCTCCACTAGATACCTGATACCTCCTTTGTGGGATTTAATCCTCACCATGATCTCATGCAGTAGAAACTGTTATTCATCTCTTGACAGATGAGGAAACTGAGGCACCTGCTAGTTAAGGGGTTGCCCAGAGTGACACAATTAGGAGGTGTCAGGGCTTGTGCTGAACCAGATCTGACCTTGGGGCTTGAAAGATGCTGACTGGGGAGGTGGGTGGTGCATGGATAGGTGGGTGGATATGTGAGTAGGTGAATGAATGAGTGCTGGTGACAGGTGGATAAGCGGCTGGAGGTGAGATTTTGAAGAAATCTGCATGGCAGTTGGCAGACAGCTGTGGACTGATTCCCGTTGAACAGCCGGGCTCACAGTCCTGCCCAAGTGCCCTCTGCTGTTGTTTTCTTTCTCCTGTTCATACTGAATCAGTCTCAGGTTGCTCCAACTTTGGTTGGCTTCCCTCTGTGTGAAAAGATGACCCAAGGGATAAATAGAGGGAGCCAGTGGTTTCTCTCATCTGTCCTAACACACTCCAAGAATGCAGCTGAAGGAAAGCAGAGATGAGAGGTAGTGAGTGCTGGTTTTACTCTCGTGTTTACAGACCCTGGATCCAGCCATTCCTGAAGCTCAAGATCCAGACACTTTCAGTTATGGGAGCCTAGGAACACGTTACTTAATTTTTTCTTAATCCAACATGGATTTGTTTTTGTCCCTTGAAAACAAGATTGCTAACACAACATTGATTGCTTTTGCATAAATACAAATGTGTTTCTAATAATGTCGTTCACAAGAACAAAAGAAGACTGTCAGACACCAGAGTGCAGGCTGTCTGTCGAGCCAACACCCTCCCTGCAGGTCGGGCAGGAGACAGGTGCAGACAAGGCTGGGGAGAGGGAGCCGGAGTGCTCCCTAACAAGCAGCCCTGTCTCACCTCCTCCGGCCCTTCCACCAGCAGCTGGGCACAAAGAGGCTCCTTCAGCCGGCAATTAGAGCACGTGTCCCAGGAATCCTGCTCACCCGGGCCTTTCCCCACCCTGGGCTGATCCCGCCTCAGGAAAGGAGCTGGGATCTCTTCTCAGTGAGCTGGGAGGTGGCCATGGCCACATGAGTCAATGCTGGGCCTGGTCAAGGACATTCCCAGGGCATCCACTGGGGAGGTTGGCTGGCCATTTCTCAGGGCTGTCTCATGGGAGAGAGAGGGAAAGAGGAGGAAACAGAGGTATTTGTCCCTTGGGGGTATTCCCCTGAGTGCCAGCCACTGTTGACAGCACCTATGTGACTGCCCACGCACCACTTTCCTTCTTGTCTGAAATTTTGAAATATTGTGCAAGGGCCTCCTTTGGGTGCAGAGGGTTAAGTCTCAACACCTGCATCCATATGGTTCCAAGGGTATTAGTTCCAGATGCTTCATTTTCAATCTGACTTCCTGGGTACGTGGGAAGGCAGCAAAAGATAGCTCAAGTACTCGGGTCCCTGCCCAGCCACTGCGGTTATCTTGATAGTGAACCAGAAGATGGAAGATCCCTTTCTCTCCTCTCTCCCTCTCTCTTTATCATTCTGCCTTCCAAATACATAAACATTCTTTTTTTTAAGTTGGGCAAAAAAATCATAAATTACAGAAGAATGAATAAAACACATATGAAGGGTCTTCAAAAAGTTCGTCGAAAATGCAGGAATGAAAATAATGCATGGATCTCTAATTTTTCTGCCAAGATAAGCATTTTGATTTCTGTTTTTCCATGAACCTCTCGAAGCACCCTTCTACGTGTAGTTTTTTACAATGGGGGAGGGTGCGGGTATTTGGCCTGGATGCTGCTTTGGGGCACCTGTAACGCATATGGGAGTGTCTCGTTCAAGCCCTGACTCGGCTTCTGCTCTAGCTTCCTGCTAATGTGCATGCTGGGAAACAGCAGTGATGACTCAAGTGAATAGGGGCCCTGTCACCCTTCTGAGGAACTGGGGTTCATCCAGGTCTAGTCCAGACTGTTGGTGACATTTGGAAAGGAAATCAATGGAGAGCAGACCTCTATTTCTCTGGATTTCAAATACGATGATGTGCAGCCACCCCAACCCAGTTGTAGCATATTTGGTAAAAAGATTTATTTTGAAAGAGAGAGATGGAGAGAGGACGAAAGAGAGAGAGATCCTCCAATCATTGATACAGTCTCTATCAGTGACTATATGGGCCAGCTTCATTTGGGTCTCCATCAGTGACAAGGGTCCCAACAATAGAGCCATCTGCTATTGCTTTCCCAGTCTATTAGCAGGGAGTTGGATTGAAAGCAGTACAGCCAGGACATGAACCAGCCCCTCCTAGATGAGATCACAGAAATGATCTTTCATGACTGCTGGCTGATTCCACTTGGCATAAAGCTTTCAAGTTTCTGCCATATGTCAGAACACCCTTCTTCTTGACAGCTGAGTAAAAGCAAACGTCTTCATTACTGCTGATTTCTTCCTCTGCCCAGAACATTCTTCTCCTAGGTATATCCACATGCATGACTCCTTCAATTTCCCAGGCTCACACCTTCTCCAGGTTTCCCTTCACCAAATAACACCGGGATCAGCCCCCTGCCCCTGTCCCTCCCATTCTGTGTTTCTGTTTACCCATAGTCCTTTTCACTACAGCCATGTAATTGACTTCCTGTTGCTTTCAATGGTTTTTCCGTCTCTCCCCCAGGTAAGATGTGAGTTCCATGAAGGCTGCGAGTTGTCTGCTTGGTGTCCAGACACAATCCCAACTCCTACAGCAGTGCCTTGGCATATAATAAGCCCCCATGGGAGGCTGGATGACCCCTCTGTGCACCCCAAAAATCCACACGCAAAGCCCTGAAACCTGTATCACCTTGTATGGGACAAGAAGAGGGGAAGGATCTTCAGAAGGGGCCACTAGCCTTGGTTGTCTGGGTGGGTCCTGGAGGCAATCAGAAGTGTCCTTGTAAGACAGGTGGGGCCAGAGATGACACAGAGATGAGGGGGGCACAGGGCTCTGTTGCTGGCCTTAAAGATGGAGAGAAGACATCAGGGGCCAAGCAATACCAGGAAATAGATTCTGCCCTCGAGAGCCTTGGAGGGCACTGAGTTCTGCCCATCCTTGGATTCTAGCCCCCAGTACGCTCGTTTCAGACCCGTGGCCCCTGGAGTCATCCCAGAGTCACTTTCTATTGTTGGAAAGTCCTGCAGCCATGGTTCCCTCTTATAGCACCCGAGGCAGATTAACACAATGCTCCACACACATGTGTGCAATGAATAAACGCTTGTTCAACACGAGGCTCGAGGAGACAGTGGTATTGTTTACAATCAGCAGAAGGGGCCTGAGACAACAAACACGGGGAACTAATGAGGCTGTTACATTGGAGGCAGGTGTTTGGAGAGCTGCCAGCTATGCTGGAATTTGGATCTGTTTGTTTACTTTAAATATTTATTTTAGTTATTTGATAGGTAGAGGGAGAGAAGACTCTTCCATCTGCTGGTTCACTTCCCCAAAAGGTCACAGCAGCCAAAGCTGAGCCAAGTTGAAGCCAGGAGCCAGGAACTCAGTCAGGGTCTCCCGTGTTAGTGGTAGGGGCCCAAGCACTTGAACCCTCTTTTTGCTGTTTTCCCAAGCGTGTTAACAGGGAGCTAGTTCAGAGCAGCAACCAGGACTGGAACTGGTGCCGATGTGGGATGCTGGCATCCATGTGGAAGCTTGACCTATTGTGCCCTGCCACCAGACCTCCCCCCTGGATCTGCACCACTCACCCCTAATAGTACACACTATACTATCTAATGCTCAACTTGCTAAGGCAAAGGAAGGCCAGAGACAACAATAGTTGTGCCTGTCCTTGGGTGAGTAGGGAAAGGGAGAGGGCAGGGTCAGGCATAACAGGTCTGTTTGCCACCCAAAATGATCATTGGAGGATGAGTCCTGTGCACCAAGTGGTGGAGAGCCCCAGGTTCTTTGGTTCACTTGCAGGTAGCAATTGACAAGAGGTCAGGCATCGTTTACCAGGGACTTCTGTTCAAGCGCAGGGGAGACAGCAGAGAGGGAGTGCACTTCACTGACTGGCTCAGTGAGAGCAGTGGGGCGGGGGATTTCTCGGGCAGGGTGGTGTAGCAGTTTCCCCTCGGCCGGGGCACCTTGCCTTGTCCCTGATTTAGTGTTCTCTGAGGGTGCGTGTTCTTTTGCACACAGGGATGTGTCTTCAAACGGAGCTGGTGCCCCCACCCCAGGGGACTCACAGCTCAGCAGTACTGGGGTATTCTGGCATGCTTGAAGGTAGACAAAGTCCCTGCTGTATGCTTGATTTGGTGAGTCCTGTTTCTATCCTGTTTCCCTTCCAAAGGCAGGGAATACCATGGTTGAGTCTTGGGGAGACACCCTCCTGGCATGGCCTGGTGACTTGGAGGGAAGACAGCACCCTGGGAGGCAGGAGGAGGGAGGAGACAAGGAGGAGCAGCAAGCCTGCTGCTACTTAGAATCCTGGGGTCTAAGGATTCTCTACTTCCCCTCTACTGCTCCCCCTCCCCACACCCCCTCCCCCATCTGTTAGCTTGTTTTTCCTCCTTGGTAACTTAAGTGATGACCCCACATGACTCAGTTCATCTCAGCAGAGGTTGGCATCTTTATTCAAGTCTCTGCTTGGGGTACAGGTGCACCATGAGTGTGAGGGAGAGAGTGTGTGGAAGGGCCTGGGCCTGGGGGGCTGGAGCGAGTGTCCAAGCAGTGCTGAGGTTGGCAGCTCAGAGGATGGCAGCTCAGAGTCTGGGTCAGAGCAGCACACACTGGGGCTGCTCCGTCCTCAGCATGCAGGGACTGCTGGCCTCCGTGGCTGCCTCCCAGAGGGGCCTAGGGCTGCTGCTGTCCTCCTACACTGTCACCTCTGAGCTGGGATGAGATCCTTTGGGTGAGTAGGTCGGGCTAGAGCTCAGACCTGAGACCTCCTCTGAGGCAGATACACTTGACCTCTGGGAAAATCTTTCATCTGAAAGACATGTGGTTGTGCATGCACCAGTTAACTCACAGGGTGGACATGAGATGACCTGTCTGTGCCTCTGTGTCCTTGCACGAGCACCTGAGCTGGGAGAATTCCTTCAGTTGATTGGCTCGAGGTTCTTAGCAGAGTTCATGGCAACTAAAAACTGCTCTTGAAATACTAGCCATCAAGGTCATTACTGTTATTATTGTCATTTGCTTCCAAATGTTGCCCTAAATGCATCCTTCTGCACAGTCCTGTACCAATCTGGGAACAAAGAGGTGACACCATTCCTTCTTTTGAAGAGTCCATGGTCTAATGAGAGACAGACAAATGCATTTGTAGCATAGCGAATCAAGCTGCCATTTGCAAAGTCAGTAGCTCATGCGGGCACAGATTTGAGTTCTTGCTGCTGGACTTCTAATTCATTTCCTTCCTAATGTGCCTGGGAAAGCAGTGAAGGTGCTCCAGGATCTTGGACTCCCACCCATGTGGAAAATAGGGCTTGTGGCCTTGGCCTGACCCAGCCCTGGCCACTGTAGTCATTTGAGGAGTGAATCAAGGAATGCAAGGTATCTCTTTCTGTCTCTCCTTTTCTCTCTGAAATTCTGCCTTTCAAAGAAATGGTTGTGTGTATGTTTTCTTGAAAAATTATATCAAAGGGTGACAATGCTATTGTGGTAGAAGCACAAATTCTTGAGATGGGGTGGAGGGGAAGGCGTGACAGAGGTGGTGGTGTTTGCTCTTGGTCTGGGAGGAGGCGTGCAGAAAGAGAGAGGGAAGCTTTTGGACATTGCAGAAGCCAGGCAGGCCTGGAGACAGTTGGTGCCACAGGGTGTGCATGGCTGTGTGCAGGGAAAGCAGTAGGGGGTTACGGGTTCCAGATGTTCCCGGCTTCAGAGTGTTGACACACCCAGTAGCCACCAAGCTTCTCTGCAAAAAGTGACTTTTCCCAGCCAAGGCTGGTCAAGTCCATGAATCTGAGAGCACAGTTCTCCCACCACAGCCACAGGGGAGGAGGAGGAAGCTCCTTTCTGGGCAGTGCCCAGGTCCACATCTGCAGCGGCATTTCCTGTCAGCACCAGCTACAGCCACCAGAGCCCAGTATGGGACAAAAGCCAGGCTGGCAGCCTCTGTAACCTGACGCTGGCTTCCAGGAGCCCTGGCTTCAGAGCCCACTGTGAAGGGGCACTCCATCCAGCCTGGGGTCACCATGACCTCCCTGCTGGTTGGGAGGTGCCTCTTGGCAGTGCCAAGTCTCATGAGAGCTGGCGGGGAAGCCAGAGGGTAGGAGCAGGTGGCCAGGCAGGGTCCTAATGGCCCATCTCTCTCAGTCTCTAACCAGCAGCAACTGCCATCGCTGCAGAAATGAGTCCTGAAACGCTAACCTTTCTCCCACTCCATTCTGCCCCACAGCCAGGGAATTAAGCCCTCCCTTCTTCTCACCCCAAATGACGGCAGCCTCACCCACGAAAGGCTTGGATTAGATACAAGATGACCAAAGCATAGGATGCAGAGGCTCCAGGCCAGAGCACCTGGGTTCAAACCCCAGTCCAGTTTCTTCTTTTGGCTCAGCTTGGACCCAGAACCTGACCTCCCTCAGCATCAGATTCTTCACTCACAAAGCCATGCCTGCTTAGCATGCTGGTTTCTGGAGGAAATATCTCAGGCTTTGTTATCTTCAACCATCTGTGTTATAACTGCTCAACCCTGCTGTCATAGTGATATGTAAATGAGTGGGCGTGGCAGTGTACCAATACAGCTTTATTTATAAACACGAAAATGTGAACTTCATACCATTTTCATGAATCACAGAAAACTCTTCGTTTGACATGCTTGAGCTGTTTTAAATGTGCCAACAGGGGGTAAGTGGTAGGTACTGTGATGAAGAATTTAAAAGTTCTGGCTCCACTTGCCACTCCAGCTTCCTGTTAATGCGCATGCTGGGAAGGCAGCAGGAAATGGCCCAGGTACGTGGGTCCCTGCCACCACATGGGAAACCCGGGTTGAATTTGTAGCTCCTGGCTTCAACCTGACCCAGGCCAAGTGGTTATAGGCAATCGGAGACTGAACCAATAGGTGAAAGATTTGTCTGTCTCTTTCTCTGCTTTTCAGAGAGGATTAAAATAAATAAATAAATATATAAATAAATAAAAATTCAAAGCAATAACAGAGCATTCTCGACTCATGGCTGGAACCAGGATTTGGCTAATGAGCTCTAGTTTCCCATCCCCTATGCTCACCTGTATGAAGTGCTCCACAAGGTCCCTAGCACACTGAGCATCTTCTGTGTGCCTAAGACATACTAGCTGTTGGTCCACCTAAGGCTGAGGATGCGAGGAAGGGGCCTTTTGTGATAGCTGGCTTGCTGGTAAGGGACAGGCTACTAGGGGAAAGGAGGGCATCAAGACTGGCGTGGAGATGGTCAGTAGAAAAATAATGTGGGGACAATCTACAGGTGCCAAGACCTTTATGCCCAGCCCTGCCCTCGCACTGGCTTGCTTTTAGGTAAGGGCCCAGGGCACTGCCTTTTGTGTAGGAGGACTGCTCCACCTGTGGGTCCCAGAGCCAGGCCTTCACCAACACCCCTGGGCCCTGCCAGAGGACACAGAGGACACCTCGCCCCAGAGTCCACAACAGAACTCAGTTTATTCACAAACAGCCCCAGCTACAGCGATGGGGCCTCTTCCAGTCCTTGGCATGGAACAGCTGTCATCTAGTTTCCTAAGGTCACAGCTTTAGGCCTAGCTTGCACTGTAGGAATGGTGACCCCAGGGACCTGGGACTGCACCCAGGTCTTTCTCTCTCTGGACCTGGTGAAAGGTACCTGTTTGGCGCAAGTGTTAAGATTGCCGCCTCATCCCTGTACACTTTTGGTCTTACTGGAGGGGTCCAGTGGGTTGCCTTGCATGTGCCAGAGCCGATCTGGTTGTGTACAGCTGACATCTGCTTAGTGTCTTGGGAAAGTCCAGAGCTGGGGCAGAAGGTCCCCCTTCTGTGCCGGGAAGCAGGGTCTATATCCTCAGGTCATGACTGTTGGTTTGACTTCATCTTTTCTTCCCAGTCCTGCCTCAGGGCTCCACTGGCACCTGGGTGTCTGTGAGCTGATGGGGGAAGCTCTCTAAGCGTAGGGTGTTGTATCTGGGGGGCGGTGTCCCAGGCACCTGGGCCCCAGGGCCTGGAGGCATGTGCAGTGCAGAGGAGAAGGTGGGTAAATCATCGTCCACTTCCAGGGCCGGATTCTCGCAGCCCCGTGAGCTGGAGGGTGCCTCGGGGGTGGGGGCAGCCTGCCTCTGGGCCCACCACTCCTTGGCTTTCTGCCACTGGCGGCGTGTGATGATGGAGAGGGAGTCGATGAAGAAGACTTCAATGATCTCGATAACGCAAACCACAGAGCAGCTCATCCACAGGCCCAGCTGGCCACCGAAGTTGGACAGAAGCACCTCAATCTGCAAGGGAGGCCAAGGCACACTGTCAGGAGGGACCCCAGTTCCCAAGAGAGGCACCCACAAGGCCCTGACCCTCAACAGGCCTGAAGGAAGGAGTGTGAAAGATACTCCCTAACCTCTGACCCCCCCAACTCTGTCAATTTGCCTTGAGGCCTGGCTGGTCCTTGGCAGCCCTTCTTTTAGTACTTATTTATTTATTTTCATTTTATTTGAAAATCAGAG
Organism: Ochotona princeps; assembly: GCF_030435755.1. Lineage (NCBI taxonomy): Eukaryota > Metazoa > Chordata > Mammalia > Lagomorpha > Ochotonidae > Ochotona > Ochotona princeps. The sequence goes on along the minus strand of NC_080855.1, from coordinate 20,921,593 downwards.
GGATAGAGAGAGAAAGAGAGATGTCATCCACTGGTTCACTCCTCCAAAATGTCTGCACAGCTGGTGCTGGGCCAGGGTGAAGCCAGGAGCCTGGAACTCAATCTGAGCCTTCCAGGTGGGTAGCAGGGACACAAGCACTCGAGCCATTGCTTGCTGCCATCCAAGCATCAGCAGGATACTCAACTGGAGGCAGCAGGCACTCCCACATGGGATATGGGTATCTCACATGGCACCTTAGTGCTGGGCCAGATGCCTGCCCCCTTTGGCAGCCTGAGCCTGACTCTGCTCCCTAAACCCAGCCAGAGGGACACAGGTATAGACCACAGACAGACTCTGGGAAGGCTGCCACTCACACTGTTGGCTGGACTCTCCATGATGGATCTCTGGTTCAGGTCTTTGTAGAATATGAGGAGTTTGGCCAAGTCTGTCCTGCAGAAATTTCAAATGGCAAGCCCAGATAAGTCAAGAGCCTGGATTATTATGCTCTAGCCTGTGCCCTCCACACAGCCCAAGCTCTGAATTTCCTAAGGACATTAGAACCTGAACCATGGGCCTCCTTCTATATCCCAGAGCACCTCTCTCCATCTTGGATCTAGTTCTCTCATCATCCATTCATTCATCAAAAACTTTTCCCCAACCTCTAGACTAAGTCTTGGTTCTCAGTCATACTTACAGAGCATTTGACATTGGTAATTGTTTGATTGCAATCTCAAACATATACAGGAGGCAGGAAGGTAATGTAAATGAAGGAGGTAGGCTAAGAATCAGGTCATAGTGATAATAAGCATAATAGCAGCTTGCATTTATTAGGCACTTCCTGTGCTGTCAAGAACTATTGTTAAGAACTTCATGTGAATTAATCCACCAAGTTCTCACAATGACTCTTTGGTTGTAAAGGAATATTTTAATCATCCCTCCATCATGCAGATATAAAAACTGAGACAAAGATGGGTTAAATAATTTTCCCAGTGCCTCGTTTGGGCTAAGTCAGTTTTCAAACCTGGAGAGATCTGGCTTCCAAGTTCATGGTCCTCCTAAGATGCACTAAACTGCCATGAACTAGAAAGTTCATGATGATTCCCAAGAGGCAACCATTACTCAGCTGCTGGGAGTTACACAAGAGTGAAGCATCTCTGTAGGTAGAGCTTTAGCTCTGTCAGAAAATACTTTGGGAAGTTAAATTCGACCTAGGGAGTGAAAGTGGGTTAAATAGTTTGCAAATGCTTGGTCCAAGCCTGTGTCTGTAGGGGGCAGCATCCACTCCAGCATCCCCCACAGCATTTACTGGATGCATAGTAACTGTTGGAGGATAGATTGGTTCCCTCCCCAACACCTCAGGGCAGGTGCAGTATAGGGCACCATGGAGATGCTAATGGACAGTGAATAGTGCTTTTATAGGGTAAGAGTTTCAGGTGCGAGTTCACTCTCTCCTGCTTTCCTCTCCACCTATGGAGGTTCCTAAACTGAGGCCTGGGTGAGGTTTGCTAAAGATCCCTTGGAAATGAACATTTACATGGAGAATTCAGGAGGGAGTAGAAGCTGCAAGGCTCAAGGGAGCCCTTTTTTGTTTGTTTGTTTGTTTGTTTTAATCAAGTGGGACAAGACCCATCAATAAACCATGAAATCAGTGTGCTGGGCCATGACCAGTATCTTTTACAAACTTGAACAGAAAACATAAGCTTTCTTTCAAAGAGATATTCCAAAGGCTTACCAGTTGACTGGTTGGCATGGGTGCTAGTGAGTCAGACAAGTGTGCTGAGAACAGCCAGAATGGATATACAAGGGGATTTTGTACAGTTTATGGAAAAAATGAAATGAACAGGTCAATGTATTCAAACAGAAACATTTTTGAAATCTGTGCATCCAGGAGGTATTTAAAAAATTCAAGGTGAATGAATGTTACGGAAAAAACTATGCATAGATTTCAAAATATTTTGCACCAAAACAGACTTAGTTTTTAATTCCATTTCCCATGGGTTTGTTGCTATACCCTTGTTCTTATAGCCAGCCCTTTTGACCTGTGGATTCCACATCCTCCAACTCAACTAACCACAGAAAAAAATTTTTTAAGAAAAAAGAAGTATCTGAACATCTATGAACCTTTCTCTGGTCATCATTCCCTGAACAAGACATTGTAGCATGACTTACCTTGCTAACAATGACTTAAAATAATACACTGACATTGTATTATTATAAATAACAGAGAAAATGTAAGCTATGCAGGAAGGTGTGTGTGGTATATATGCAAGCATTATGCTATTTTGTATAAAATTTGAGATATCTAGATTGTTTTTCAATCTGAGGAGAGTCTCCCATGGCTATGGAGAGATGACTGTGAATAACTGGCATGGCCATGCTGGCATGTACCATCTGAAGGTGCTCTGTGTATAAGCAAATGCTGTCTCCTGCTTTCTTCCAGTTGTATATCCACTGGACCACAGTGTAAAACAAACACAATGCTGTGGGTCATGGGCCAAGAAAAGTTAGAGCAGGACCTGGTTTGTGACACAAGTTCAATCAATATTTGTTGACTCCATGACTAAGTGAAAGCAAAGGAGAGGGTTTGGCTGTGAGGATTTTATCAGGGCCCCTGGTGGGCAGAGATGCAGAACTTACTTGTTGAGCTTTTTATTTATTTGCTGGCCTTGGTCCCACGTGAGAATAGGGAGCAGCCATTTCTGCAGTGGAAAAAAGAGAGAGTGGATCTGGGGGTTCCCAGTATGGCCTGAGCCCGACCAACCCCCTCTCATAGCAAGTCGGTTCCCTCCTGGACCACCCTCCCTCCTCCCCGGGCCAGAGGACACAGAGCTGATGGCAGGTGGAGTGGGAAGAAGAGACAAAAGATCTTACCTCCGAAACCGTAGATGGCCACTGTGCCAGGCTGGAGGTCAGTGTCCACTCCTTAAAGCTAAGGGTGGATAGAGAGCCGTGAGTAGGGGCAGCCTGGCCCAGGCCCATCCCACCTGTGTCTTCCCTCCACGCCCACTCACCTGCAGGATTCCTTGCACACTGACTGGCAGCCCAGCTCTTCCCGGACAAAGGCCTGGTAGAGTTGATAGTAACAATACACTAAAGAGAAAAGGGGCTGGAGTGAGCTGTAGGGATTCTGATTTTTGCCTGGAAGGGACTCTGGGTTTCCCACATCCACTAATCTCATTATTAAGCATTACCCTTCCTACTTTCTAAGGATGTATGTCATCTGGATACAGATGCTACTTTCTGTTGTTGGGAAGCATTGGAGTTACGGTTAGGGATATGAGTGGGAGTTAGCATTCAGCTCTGTTGCTTCCTGGATGCATGAAACTGGGCAGGTGGCTGAACCACTCTGAACCGTGACTACCTATTCTATGAAAAGGTACCATCAGTAGTTCCTGCTGTCCAGAGTTGGCTTGAAGTGCTCACACAGGCTGGGGTGTACCAATCGGTGTGTACATGGGAAGTACTCATTCCAGGCATGCTCAGTAATGAAAGTGTAGCTCTAGGTAACATCTGCCCTGCTGGGTTTCAGGGCAACAAGGACAGGACCCTCTCTCCCTGCCCCTCCCCAAGGCTCGCCTTGCCCAGGCTAAGCCTAGTCTGCTCTTGGAGCATGGCAGGCCGGGAAGGGGTGACACTCACTCCAGTTGGGGTGCTGCTGGTAGTTGCAGTAGTTGGCCGCTGGTGGCAGAGGCTGGCTGTACTGGGCACACCCACACTTCTCCACCATCTTCAGCTGGAAGCATGAGTAGAGGCAGATCTGAAAGAGGAAACCCCAGGGTTTCTTTAACTCCTTGCACACAGGTGCTATGAGCTCCCTCGCCCTCACCACCCACCCCCACCCCTAGCCTTGGCCTATTGCAGGGACATGACTGACCCTTCTGCCAACCAGGCTGGGGAGGTTCCCTCCTTCCAAAGGGAGCAAGCAAGAATACTTGCAGAGAATTAGACCACTGAGACTCAGGAGTTCAGGCCAAGCTGGGGCTAGGGTGGTCACTTTCCATCACAGAGCTAAGCCAAGGAGTTACCATGAAACAGAAGAAAACAAACACAGACTCCACATTCCAGGCCTTGGGCCCAAGCCCTCCACGTTGGACCTTTGGGAGAGCATGAGCTAGCATAGCATGCATGAAGCTTATAGTATACAGGCTAATTGCTGGAGATCTGAAGGTGAGTGGTTAGGGTTCAGATCCCAGCTTGGCTACCTGCTTCCTTGTGAGGCCTCAGGCAAGTCACTTAACCTTTCTGAAGCTTTGTTTCCTCTTTGAAATGAGTGTCCTAACGCCTGCTCTGTGAGATTGCTGTGAGCATGAACTTCAGTACTGATTTGAGATGTGAGCACTTAACACTACATATTAACCAAGAGTATCTTCCCGATAGGTTCCTTGTTTATTGCTGCTGGTCTTAAGCTCCATTTGAAGGGGTAGGTATTAGGGTACCAACATCCCATAGCACTGTGAGGGTTTGAGTCTTAGCTACTTTACTTTGAACCCAGCTCCTGCTAATTGCACCTAGGAAAACAATGGGTGATGGCCCAAGCACTTAGGCCCCTGATAGTCACACAGGAGACCTAGATGGAGTTCCTGGTTTCTGGCTTCAACCTGGCCCAGACCTGGCTATGTAGCCATCTGGGGAGTGAACCAACAGGTGGAAAGATTCTGTCGGTCTCTTGGTCATCCTTCCTCCATCTTGGTCACTCTGACTTTCAAAGAAATAAATCTTGGAAAAATAATAATAAACTTCTCCATTTGATTACATTTCTAATCTCTATAAGCAGACTCTCCTTGGCTGAGTCTGTTTTCACCCCAATGCCTCTTCCTACCCAGTTCTGAGGATCCCCTTCCTTTTATTCTGCTGGGAAATTTTTGTCCTCAATTCCGGGGCTGTTCTGGTAGGAGGCGAACTGCAGACTCCTGGAATGTGATATATGGCAAAATAGCTAATGGATCCTAAAGGTTTGGAAACTCAGATGCCTGCTGGGCCCTGTGCAGTCGATAACACTGAGGATGGAGGTTGGATAGAACAGTGGGGACCAGTGCATTCATGCCCAGTTTCAAGGGGGCGCTGCTTAACCTGCAGAGATGTAGGCTCAATCATGCCAGCTCATCTGGTTTTAAACAGAAGTGGGAAATCTGGACTTTTCTTGTTAATTGGCCTGACTTTCAAATACCAGCCATCCAGCCTAGAGACATGGGGAGTGCCACCTGCAAGGAGCTTACAGCTGCCAATCTACAACCTCCATTCCCATCCAACCTCCCCCTCCTTGCTGTGGCTTTTAAACAGATACAACCTGCCCAAGGTCACCAGCAAGTGAGGGGCCCTCGAGGCGTGGGCTTGGATGCCAAGCTCCTGACCTCTGAGCCAATGTCTCTCCCAGGCTGCCTGGCTCCTCTCCCTCCTTTGCCAAGGCCCATTTAGGAATCAGCCAGGTCTCAGCTGTACATTATGTTCCCCGCAGGCTTCAGTGAATCAACTGGGCTCTGGTTACAGATGGACTGAAAAGGACTGGAACCAGCCGGCATCATTTACTTTTGAGGTCTTTGGATGAACCCCAAGGATTCTTACTGGACTTCCTGGTCCTAGTCACACCCCAGCCTACATGTGAACCATGTCTTCTGGGCTCAGGCCACGACCTGGGGCTGGGCACACTCCTGCCGACTCGTACCTGGAGGGAGTAGGTCGCGTTGTAAATGTTCTGAACGGGCACATCACTGCCGTCCTCTGTGCACTGGCTGTAGGGTTCACTCAGCTTGAAGGACTCGGTCTGCAACGACAGCAGCACACGCCAGTCAGCCATGCTCTACCCCGGGATCCAGAAGGGAGGGCTGGAACTGAAGCGACTGTTCACTCACTACATGCTTCTAGAGTTTACAGTTTAGTTGAGCAGACAGATGGGCCACAAACTAATAATTTTGGAGAGGGATGCCTGAGAGCATGTGTGATTAGGGAAGGTGTCTCTTAGCAGGGGACCTTTACCATGCGGCCGGCTCAACACAGAATGGTAGGAAGTGGACCAGAATTGGAGGCAGAGGAGGAAGCAGAGGACACAGCCAAGGTTTGTGGCAGAAGGTGCCTGGGTGGCTAGAATACAGCCAAAGGGAGAAGTCGCTGGAGATAAAATAAGAGGGTGAACAGGGGGTTGAATCGAGCCCTCCTGAGAGATCTGGCTTAGGTTTTCTCTGGGAAAGCCATGACACGTCCAGCAGAACAGGGGAATGAGGGACCAGGAAAATGAGCTAGGACTGTGAGATGCTCGGGGTTCCTGTCCCCAGGAAGGGCCATGTCCTTGCCCTCTGACTCCAGACCTTGACTCGGAAAATGCTGACTTTCTTAGAAAGGGTGGAGGAGGCTGGGACTGCTGTGATGTGGTGTAAACAGGCAGGAAGCCAGCTAGGTCTGCAGAGCCGGCAGTCGCAGCCCCACCCAATGCGACCCTCCAGCCTCTTCCTTGTCAATCACTAGGCTCCCTTTTGCGGGGTGCATCCGCTTCATCTGCAAGCTAGGAGGAAGATGCTCTAGAAGGACGGGTCTCAAACTCCACGTGGAACTTGTGAGGTGCCAGGCCATTCGCAGCTGACTTCACACCTGCAGATGGTCCTGAGATGGGAAAGGAGACCAATACCTGAGAGTGGGGATGTGTGTCTCTTCTGCCCCCAGACCATGGCTGGGGACACTACCTGGTGTGCTCTCTGTCTCCCTTCCCACACCCTCTTCTTTCGGGCCAGCCTCTTGGCTCTCTGCCCACTCATGATGAGTGTTTCTCTGTGTGTGGGGCAACCCATGCTTGCATGTGTGTGTATGTGTGTGCATTTTCTCGTGTTTTGGTTTTCATTTATTTCATATATGTCAACACTTACAATTCTTGTCTTTGTGCCTGAAAAGAGCCTGGAGGAAAAAAAAAAATAATACTCCCACAAATTCTGATCATCAGAGCAGATTAAAAACATCACTCCTTTAACATTGAAAGCCCTCATTCAATGATGTTGAATTGCAGCACCCCGAGTTTGGCTTTAATGTATAACATCCCACTGCAAACAGACACTCCAGGCAAGCCAAACAGGCAACAAAGAAAAAGTAGAGAGGAAGAAGGAAATGATGGTCCCAAAGGGGAAACCATGCTTGAACAGAAATTGTGACCAGGTTACAGAGAGGGTCTATGTGGGAGCATGCATGGGACTCGGGGAGGGACACACACAAGCATTTGGTGGAGAGGAAGCAGGGGTAAAGGAAAAATAGAGCAAATTCCTCGGGTAGTAGTGGGGGTGGGGGAGGGAGAAATCTCTTTTCCCTTTGTAGAAAAGGTGCAGACCCAAAGGAATGACTACATTTGAGACAGGTGGACACTGTAGCCATCTCAAGTGGCTGCAATCTTCCTCTGTTTATAATGTAATCCATCTGTTGACCTGCTGGTCTCCCTCAATTGACTTTAAGGACATCAAGGGCGCTCATTTCAAGCTGTTAAAGTGACAGAACCAAAGCAAGCAAGACATTGCCATCTGACCCCTTGTCTTTCCCAGAGTGCCCACATTCACAACTGGATTCTCAGCCCTTCTGGAATGTTCCAAGTCTGGGCTAGGAGCAGGAGTGCTGAGATGTCAAACTAGTCCCCCGAGCTGCACGTCCTCTAAACTGTTGTAAGGATCCCTGGGCAGATGTGCCTTTGGGCCTCCAAGAGGACAGCTAGTCTCCCATGCTCAACCTGAGCTGGTCTGTATTTCCCTGTTTCCAATGTGTACATGATGGTCTGGGTAACACTTCCTTTATGTGGCAAACTCCCCATGGCTCTAAGGATCTTCGTTGCTCCCATTCGTACCCCAGCTACCAAAGGCATCATCAAGATGTCTACTAGTAGCAATCAACAGGCCAAAATCACATCCTAGGCCACTGAAAGCAGCAGAGGCAGAGGCGCCTCTTGATTGATTGGAGGATAGGGAGGCAGTTGGGAGTCCGTTTTTTCCTTTGGTGGCCACATTTTTTCCTTGCTGTTGTTTTCAGGGCAGAGGGGGGCGGGGGAGGCGGGGAGGAGGAAGTCGGAGAAGAATAGGCAGTGACAACTGGGCTGGGCATGGAGCAAGTGGGCAAGTGCCTCCAGGAGCCCGTGATCAGCCTTGGTTGCTCTAGGTCTCTAGGGGACTTCCCGGGGAGCCCTGCCATGGTCTCATCTTGACCTTCTCTAACCATCCTGAGCGCTCCTAGAGGGCTGCTCCTGGTGGAACCATATGATGACCAAGGGCCAATCCCAGGCAGACAAGCAGTGACACCAGGCAGGCTCTCCAAAAGCCTCAAAAATAAACTGAAGCCGTGGAAACCAAGTCAGTTCGCATCCCATTGGGCCATCTGGTGCTGGTGACTCTTTAACTTGAATCAAAGTAGTTGATCTACCTTTTTCAGTTTTTCAGGAACAACAACGATTTATCTTGATGGAGCACTGAAAATGTGCTTGGCAGGGTGATAAGCATCTCAGCGTATCGCCTCATTTACCCTTGACAACAGGCTTACCTTACAGAAGAGGAAAATGAGACACAAAGAGACAGCGATAAGATGACCTGCCCGAGGTGAAGCAGCCAGTAAGAGCCGGAGCTGGGGTGCAAACCCAGAGTTCACCCTCTTATCTGCACATCTCTAAGACCTCTTGTGAGCATTTAATAGAGGCTGAAGTCTGTGACGGGCTCAGTGTGCTATCAAACACAAAGCGAGTCTTCCGTAAAGGCTCTTCTGACATACTAAAGTATATGTCCAGGCTGTTAACCTCATGTATTTCCCATAAAGCACCAAGAATTGACTAATGCTCTGCCTCCCCCCAGTTAACCTCCAGCCAAAATCTTGACCTGAGATCCACCTGTTAATGTTTACTGAGGTGGCCTCTGCATGCTTTAACTCAATACACTGTGTCAGTGGAAGATTCAAAAGTGACCAAACCCTACTATTCGATCAAGTAAGAGCATGGGGTGTTAGCAAAGAGGACACAAGAGAGGTTTGAAAAGTGTTTGCACATTAGAGCTCATCCTTCTCTTGCTGAACTACGCACCCCGCTACTGCCGTGTGTGAACCCCTGTGGTGCAGGACACCCCAGATCCCCAGCAGATCTGGCTGTTGATATCAGGCACCCTGAGCAAGCACTGGCTGTCGGCAGCCAAGCTTGGCCTTCATCAGAAGGACTTCTCCAAGGCAGCCAGACCACACAGCTAACCCAGGGATTCTGAGCTAATAACATCGTGGTTGTATGAAGCCACTTGGTTCGGGATAGTGTGTGTACACCCAAAATAGAAATCAGCCTCTCAACGAATAGAAGATCTTCCTCTCTGTCCCTCCTCCTCTCTGTACATCTGACTTTGCTTTTTTTTTTTCTAAGATTTATTTATTTTACTGGAAAGGCAGATGTACAGAGAGGAGGACAGACAAAGAGGAAGGTCTTCCCACTCGGGTGCAGGGTCCCAAGGTTTTGGGCCATCCTCAACTGCTTTCCCAGGCCACAAGCAGGGAGCTGGATGGGAAGTGGAGCTGCGGGAATTAGAACCAGCACCCATATAGGATCCCGGCGCATTCAAAGCAAGGACCTTAACCATTATGCTATTGCACCAGGCTCTGTATATCTGACTTTCCAACAAAAATAAATAAATCTTAATAAAAAGATAACTGAAAGAAGCTTCATATTTGATCTCAAAGGAGAAAAACACTCAAAAAGCATCATGAGCAAAGAAGACAGACCTTTGGGCCAGTAGTGCTGGCCAGTAGTGCAGTGGGCAGTTGCTGCCTACGACACCACACACCCTGTGTGGATGTTGGGTGAAATCCTGGCTGTTCTACTTCCAATCCAGCTCCCTACTAAAGTTCTGAGAAAAGGACAAGAAGATGCCTCAAGTGAGTGTTCTCATTCCTTCCCTATGGAAGACCTAGAAGAAGCTCCTGGCCTGGTTTAAGCCTGGTCCAGCCCTGGCCATATGGCTCTCTGGGGAGTGAACCAGTGATAAAAGATGTCTCTTTCTGGAGGTCTTTAAGATAAATAGATAAATCTTCAAAAATAAGTAAATGTAAAAAAAAAAACAAAGACTTTGAGTATGAAACACTCAATACTTAACATGTGAAAAGGAAACTAAAAGGAAACCACAGCTGGGGAAAGCCTTTGTAACAGATAAGGCAAACAATTAGCATCCTTGATACATAAAATATAATATGTTATTTAATAGTAATGTGCATATGTGTGTTGTTTAATGCATTATTTTGTAACAGAGAAGGATTTGAAAGACAAGAAAATATTTATTTTGGCTTTAAACTTATGTTCCTTCATGTCTCCTTAAAAAAAAAAGTGTAGTAAAAGCAAAACAAGCACCTCGTGCAGTAACAATTAGTATTTCTCAAGCACTTACTACTTGCCAATCACTTTTCTAAGCACTTCAGTGCATCAGCTCACTGAATTGTCACCAGCCATGAAGTTGCTATTATTCTCATCCCATTTTCCAGATGATGTAACAGAGGCACAGCGATTTCACAACCAAAGGACAAAGCTGGAGAGCTATGTGTGTTCTTGAAGAAGGTATACTAGGGTTGGAAATGAAACGAAACCTCCCCCTTCTCTGTGACCCATGACCTGGCCCCATACACCTTGGGTGAGTGGTTCACCTTGTCCATTTCCTCATCTCCCACCCTTCGCTCAACCATTGTACCTTGGTTTCTGTTCCACTCCTTCCACTGAAAACTGCTTTGGCAAACAGCCTGAATGACCTCTTGACTGCCAAACCCAGAGAACGCCTTCTGCCCTTTGCCTGGTGTGACCTCTCAACTGTCCTTGGCCCTCAAGACACATGTTGCTAGAAACTCCCTTCTTGGTCTATGCACCCTTTCCACCAACTGCTTTTACACTTCCACCTCTGTTTCTCCACTTTCTTTCCGCTCTGCTGTCTGATGTTGCATGTACAGGCTCTGTCTTGAGTTTTGGGTGCTAGGACTCATTTCTATGTCTGGTATTACCTCCCAGGTTGTTCTCTCCTGCCTCAGGGTCATAGAAATCAGCCACTGCATTTTTTTTCACCCTGGCTTTGCAAAGATACAACATACTGACTCTGGCCCAAACCAGTGTCCTCTCTCCTCAGTTCTTCTCTTCCTCTTGTATTCCCTGATTCTCAGTATCCCACCTGTTCACCCTCCTGCCTAACCCAGAACCTAAATGTCAGCTAACTTTCCCTGGCCCTCTTGCTAACATCACTTGTCAGGCCCTGCTGCTTTCACGCTGTCATTGTCTCTGAAATCTACTCCTCTCGCCTCATCCTCACAACCATCGCCTCACTGAAAGTTTTCAGAGTCTCCTTCTAGAATGTGTCACCTTCAGTGTACTGATAATACTTCATTCAAAGTGATTTTTTACAAAGTTTCTTTGCATGGCTTAGCAGCCTGTCTGTGCTCCTTGTCTAGATGAGGCCCACCTGTCATGTATCTGACACTTAAAGAATTTACCATGTATAAAACCTTCCCCAACAGCTTATGTCTGGGATTCCATTATCCATCCATCCACCAATCCATCTAATATTTATTGAGGCTCTACTGTGTTCTACAAACTGAGGTTCGAAACAAGACACATGAGGTCTTTATTTCCATGGAGACGGGAAGTGTGTTGTAAAGGTGTGTTTCCTTTTGTCCTTCCCTCTTAAAGGCAGGAGCTTTGTTGAATTCATCTTTCAAATACTCAGTGTTTTAGATACACAGTCCCTCAAAAAATAAAGGAAGGATTGTTAACCAACTGTCTAACCAGTTGACTGAGTCTTGCCATGCCTATCAAAGATAATCACAAAATCACATTTAAAGAAAGAAGTCTAATTTGTTTGGACTTATTCTTAGTGACCCCCCACTGACCTCTTCCCTAATCCCAGTGTTTTTTGGTTGTTGTTGTTGGTCTAAGAGCTCATTTATCAGACTTAGGTTGACCGACCCTGCCAAGGCTTTGATTTTCTATGTCACAAATTAGGTGCAGCAGAAAACTCACCCATTTCTTTGTTTATCCAGTTATGGTAAAGAGCATGTTTCCTTAATAAATGTGGCGGCTATTTCCAAACTTGACAGAAAAACCAAAGAGCATGCTTCCTTCACTCGTGCCCACTGGCAAAGCTCAGTAACTCTGGGTTTACAGACACTGCAAGAGGTGCAGGGCAGGGGGAAGGCAGAAGAGGAAGAGAAGGGTGTGCAGACAAGCCTGGGTCTTGCTGCAGGGAAATAAATGCTACAACGGAACTATCAGCCCACGAGGCTCACTCTCATCACCTGAGAGATTTGCCGTCTCCTCAGGAACAGAGGAATCAGGGGCCAAGACCTTAAATGATCTCCTCAAGTCTTGTCCAGCTACTTTTTGAACAGACTGGATGCTCGAAATTTCTTTCTTGTTTTGTGATCAAGCAGCATTCACACAGCCCCAGGAGCTATGCTTGACTTCTCTCCTGCCTGGAACAAAACCTCTTGATGCCGTGTCTCCTAAGGGCTTCTGGGTAGCCAGGCAGCCCACCATCCTGTACTGTCTTTCCTGTGCAGGGCTACTCCCTGGATGGACATCCCCCAAACACAAAGGTCCAGACTTCCTGGGGGATGCCGCCCTTCCAGTTTATCAGCTCTGTTGTTTTTGATGCTTCCTCAGAACGTATTTTGCGAGCTTCTCCTGCTCACACACACACACACTAAGAAAAAAAAATCTGGGTTAGGCCACACCTGCTCTAGGCTCACTGACTCTCCTAAAGTCCATACGGTGGGAACTTAATCCCCAAACCCACAAATTAATAGCATTTGGAGATGAGGCCCTTGGGAGGTGATTAGGATTAGAGGAGGCCTTGAGGGTGCGGCCCCAGCTGGTCTCAGTGGCTTGGCTTGGCAAGAAGAGGAAGAGAAACTTGAGCTGGCAGCCTGCACTGCCTCACCAGGAGACATCTGTGACATGGTCCCATGCAGCCTGGGTTCTTCCTTCATAGCTATGATAGAAACTAGAATTCACATTTGTGCAATTTCCTATTTGTAATCGTTTGGACTCTAGACTGCACGAGGACAGGGACAATGGCTTTCACACTGATGGATTCCCTGTGTCTGCCCACTGTTGGAGAAATAAACAAGAGTGGTTATGTCTACCCCAAATGCTCATTCTATTACTTCATAGCTTTAGTCAAGGCCATCTGTGGCCATGCTAGATTGAACCTTTGGATCATTCTAGCTCTTCTTTCACTTGAGAAGGCACAATTTACTTCTCAAGTTCTAGTTCACTTAAGTTTCTAATGTGCTACCTCTTGCAGTTAGCCATGAGTATGTGGTAAAAATAGGGATCTCCTGGAGAATCTGATTTTGTAGCGACGGATCTATTAATCAACCAGATTTGGAAGCCACTGTTCTGTAGGACAAGTTCGTGAGGGTTAAGAAGTTTCCCTTGGGGGGCTGGTGCCATGGCAAAGTAAGCTAATCTTCGGCCTGAAGTGCCAGCACCCATATGGATGCCAGTTCAAGTCACGGCTGCTCCACTTCCACTCTAGCTCCCTGATAATGGCTTGGGAAAACCACAGGAGATGACCTGCGTGCTTCAGCCCCTGCCACCCAGGTGGGAAGAGCAGGAAAAGGCTCCTGGCTCCTGGCTTTGGACTGACCCAGCTCTGAACATTGCAAGCCATTTGCAGATTAAAAAAAAAAAAACTCCTTTTCTCCCTCTATGCAAACTCTACCTTTTAAACAAATAAAATAAACTTTTTAAGAAACAGAACTTTCCTATGGGGTTATTATTTCCTATTAAATGAAGACTAAGAAGTTTTGCTGCAGACATTCATTATATTTGGAAATGATAAGCAGATTTCCAGATGGTAGTCCACAATACCGTCACTTGTTATTTCTTCGCCCCCCCGCCAAAAAAAAAAAAAAACAGGTGGGAAAATAATGCTACTAAGAAGGCATGTGAAACAGGTTATGATACTGAATGTGTTCTTTTTGTTTTTTTCTTGAGAGATTAGCCAAGATTAAAAGCTGAAGAGTACATCCTGTCAATGGATTCCACGGGTCAGAGGGGCTTCTGCTAGCACCAGTGAGGTCAGGGAAAGCCCAAGGCACGGAAAGTGAAGGGGTTTCTTGGTAAAAATGTGATGAAATTGATGAACATGTGATGAGCTCAAGAGATCTGTGACAGCCTGGTGATTTTCCACTCACCTTTAAATAGCAGTTCACTTGCTCTGTAGGCCTCTAGGTAGCCCCAAAGGAAAGATGCTAATCAGATTTGGTTATGTTTCTGCCAAATAGATAGCTAGCATCTGATGCTGTGCTTCCAACACTGGTTTCATAAATGCTGATGGAAAATGCTTTTAGTTTTAAGGACAGGGGAGGGTCCTTAAAGTCTTTCACCAGTGGCATCCTGTTCTTACTCACTACACACAAGATGTGGAGATCACCTTTCTTGGGACTACCAGAATGACCATCAGGTTAGCCATTGGAAAATATGGGGTAATCACGCTGTTGCATCAGTTGTACCTCACTGATTATCTTTGAAAAGAAAATCCAGCCTTCGCACCACGCCTATAGCCAACAGAATATTGTCTTACCAAATGCATTCCTATGGAGGTGGACATGGCGGTCTCAATCTCTGTCCCCACATCTTCAATGAAGGGGTATTCGTCCTGCTGATGGATTAGAAACTTCGCCCCAGTGGAGGACACCAGGAAGGGATTGTATTCTTCCTCATTTATGTACAAGATGACTTGCAGCCCTGAGAGATAAAGCAGTCTGCTGTGGTCAGTTGCTAGGAAAACACCCGCTGTGGGGCAGCCCCTTCTTGTTGATACTTTGGGAGGTTCAACCTTACGACCCAAGGAGTTGTGCTTGACTTGTTCAAGTCTTGACCTCCAGCATTTGGCCCAAAACAGGAGTGAAGTGTCACTGCTCAAAGTTCTTGCAAAGCATGAGAGAACTGCTACACTGTCTGAGACATGCACCTCCATATGGTTCTTTTTTGATGGGCTGTTCTGGCATCTAATGGGATGTTCAGTACCGTGGCTGCTTAAGCCTTTAGGACAAGCATGAAAGGGAAGAGGGGAAATGCCAGTGGTAGTTCTGATCACCTTAACTTCTTTCCCTGCTCCAGCTCCTGTTGCTTGAAGTCTACTTTGTATCCAGACACCAGAGGGGGCCTTGAGGATTGGAAATCCGATCCATTCACCCCTTTTAGTGGCATCTCATTAGTTATATGGGAATGCCTTGTGAAATTGATGAACATGTGACAGCCTGGTGATTTTCCTAACTTTGCTGACCAAGGCTGTGATGATGTGGCCTCATCTCCCTTTGCCTGCTCATCTCTTCCCATTCTCCTTTCCTTTAGTAAGCTCCAAGGACACTGGTCTTATTGCTAAGTATAGACTACACCAAGTTCTTTATCTCCTTGGGGGTCTTTGCACAGTGACAGAGCCTGGGATTCAAAGTGTGGACTCTGAACCATGACAGAGTCGTGCCTTTGCAAGTGGGAACACCCCCATATGTCAAATCATGCTCACTGTGCATAGGATCTTGCCAGAATCCCTTCTTTCCTGCCAAGGTCGGTATGGGAGAATAGCAGTAATGCATGATAATACTGGAAATTATCTTGGTATTACAGGAATTGGTAGGGGTAGCAGCAGTAAGGGTGGTCAAGCAGCAGCAGGGATGTTAGTGGAAATGACAGCCACAGAACAGCCACAGGCAGCATTTATGAAGTGATTAGTGTATGATATGTATTGAGTTGTGTGCCTCCCCCCGGCCCTGCTTCCTAATCTATAAATTGGATCCCTGACTTGAACATTATGGTACCAGTTTAAGCATTTCTAATCTCCCAAATAAAAAATCCAAAAATTTTTAAACACCAATATAATGTGACAGATGGAAAATTTCACACTTGACCTTATGGGATGAGTCGCCATCAAAATGAATGTGCAATGAAGACACTGTATAAGATTGTCTTCCAGCGGTGCGTATACAGTATGTGTAAAGCTTAAATGCATTCCTCATTTAGGCTTGGGTTCCATCTCCAGGACATTATGTGTATGTAAATATTGTCCCACCCCACACCCCACTCCTCAAACAAAAATGCTTCTAGTTCTAGGCAGAACAGGTCCTAGGCAGACCTAGGCACTTTGGGTAAGGGATGCTCAACCTGTGTTTGGAGATAGGGCCTTCATTAAGATTAAATGAGGTCATGGGGTGGGGTGCTCATCTGATAGGATCCTTATAAGAAGAGCAAGAGACACCATAGCATTCTTTGTGCACGTGCCATGGAAGAAGGGCCATGGGAGGACTCGGAGCAATCCAGGAAGAGAAACCCACATGAGAAACCTGATCTGCCAGCACCTTGGTCTTGCCCATGCCCGCCTCCTTGATTGTGAGCCACACATGTCTCTAGTTTAAGCCACTCAGCCTGTGGGATTTTGCTATGGTGACCAGCACATGCTAGCAGTGTGTCCCAGGCCTAATGCTAAGTGTGCGGCCTCATTAAGTCTTCTCAATCAGCTTGTACCAGAGCAATGATGATGCCTCTCTCTTGAAATGTAGTCACTTGCACAAGGTCATGCAGTGAGGGCAGAATCTGTCATCTTCACTATGATAAAGGTGTGTCTACCTCCTTCATCTCCTATTCAGCGCATTGGCCGTGAATACCATTTAGAAGCCACCTGCCAAACCATTACTCACCCTAGGTACAACCTAAGACAGAGAGATTCCGTAGCACAAAGAACCCCAGCAATATCCCCCAGGCCTCTCTCAAAAAATGAACAGGGAGCAGGCATCGTGGCACATGGGGTTAAGCCGCCACTTGTGATGCTGATCCCACAGTGGAGTGCAAGTCCCATATCTGCCTCTGATTCCAGCTTCCTGCTAACGCACACCTTGAGAAGCAGCCCGTGGTGGTGCAAGAGCTTGGGTCCCTGCCACTTGTGTGAGAGATTCAGAGTGTGTTCTGGGCTCCTGGCTTCAGCTTGACCAAGACCTGGCTGTTGTGTGCATTTAGAGAGTGAACCAGTGGATGAAAGATTCTCTTTTTAAAATAATTCAATAAAAAAGAAGGCAAGCCGTTGCTCCTACTGGAGGATCCAACGCATCCAACACAGGTGCTAAAAGGGAAAATGATGTCCTTGTGTCCCTGGCTCCAGGTCACACAGGGGAGCCCTGTATTTCTGGAAGATCTGAGTACCCTCTTATCTGCCACCACCATACTTGCTGCCAGAGAACCTTGGCTCCTCCCTGAAGGTTTCCTTACCATATTCACTGCCTCCCATGGAGGTGCTGAGGATGGTCTTGTTTGCTCCATTGTTAAATGTGTAGCAATTCCCATACATAGGATGGTGGAAAAGTGTGAAGTTCCTGTGGCATAGGAAAATGGGTTAGACAGAATCATGCTGAAAATTCTCCATGTATATCTTAGAATAAGTCTGGAAGAAAATTCTACAGGAGCCAACTCTGGGCCAATGTATGTTGGACATAGCTCATATTCCCCTGTCCTCTCTGATAACATGGCCAGCACACCCCTGGGGCAGGTTGGCATGCACTGACCCAAAAGAAAATTCTGTTTCTTCTTCTCCCTCTTTCTCCTCTCACCTCAAATCTGTCCTGACTCAGTGTTTCTAGTGTCTGCCCTCAGATTCCTCTGTTCTTGCACCCGTCAGCCCACACTTGGTATCTTCCCACTCAAGGTCCCAGTCCTATTGGAATAATCCCCAGAGAAGAAATCCTGCAATGGGTGCCCTTGAACCACATGTCATTTGTGATTTTAGAACTGAACTTCCAGGGAGATGTGATTGCCAATATTCAGTCTTCACATGCGTACTTCTGTAAGTCTACTCCCATGGAGCAAGGTAAGGAATGCTTGGTGTTTAAAGAGAATGAAGCAAGCTCTTCAGATAAGCAGGAACTCTTTAGAATATGCCATTCACCTGCACAGTCACCACCCAGGATCTGAGTGTTATCACAAAGTAGGAAAGGTTTGAAAGCTCACGTATCTGAACAGGATTCTTGCTTCCTCCTCCCTCCCCTCCCTTTCTTCTGCCATACCAGGTCAGCGGCTCTTCATGATTGGTATCCAAGTATTAGCCACCTCACCAACTGCTAACATACCACGTTCTATACAGATCATCAACTGCTCTTGATATACAAGGTGCTATGTCTATTATTATCTACTCTGTAAGGTAATACACACCTCATTGGTAGCTTTGTGTTCCCAAGAGTAATTTAGTGAGTCTAAAGATACTCTGACTCCACACCATGGGATACCTCACACACCAGCTCTAGAACCTAGCTCCTGCAAAAGTTGTTTTCCCAAAAGCAGGGCCAGCAAGAGGACCACCTTTTTGCTCCCAAGACCTATAGTTGAGCTGGAGGTGTGTGCCAGGGACCCAATGTCCAAACCCAACATGGCTGTCTCCAGGGACTAGAAGAGCAACCTTCCTCCCTGACCTGGCATCGCAAGATATCCCGTCAAAGAAGCAGGTGACCATCAGCTCCTCGGCGGAATAGCTCATGTTGATTTTCTTCTCAAGAGGCACCTGTGCCATGATGTTCATGTAGTGCAGTTTGTACCACTCCTGAATGGCATTGATCCCTGAACTGAAGGTGTAGATAGCACAGTCCGAGGAGTCATTTGGACACTGTGAAAAAGAGGGGAGACACAAGGGTGAAGCCATCCATTCTATTGCTACCAGTCAGATGCCAGGGGAAATGGGAGGGATAACTGGGTGAGCATGGGTTTTCTTTGACCTCTAGGAGTTGGGCTAGATCTTCCTCAAGCCTCAGACACCAAGAAGGAGCTAAATAAGAAAGCATACTGGATCCCACTCCTTCACCTATCACTGGCCCATCAGGCAAGAGGCTAAACTATCTTCTGCAACTGAATCTAGGGTCCAGTTGATTAATGATACTTAATTCCCACTCACTCCTCCCCATTTCCTTTTATGTAAATTAGACAGGACATATGGATTCTAGCCCAGTCTCTGGCTCTATTCCTCTGTGAGATTTTGAGCAACACTTTATGTCAACGACAAACTGTTGCCTGGAGTGCAAACACTCCCAAACCAGGTATGAGAGTTGGGAGCAGCCACTTGTGAAACAGACAGTCACGAGAGCTTCAAAGAGACGTTGTGGTATATATTCCAGATGTTCTGAATGCCTGGGGCTTAAACATACTCCTGAGAGACCAGACGTCCAAGGTTTCATTTTGGACCAAGAAAACCTTGGAAGCCAGTAGGGTCCATTTCCAGAATCTGTGAGTAGAACCATGAGAATCTCACATGACTACAAGAAGTAGCTCTAGGGCCGGTGCCATGGTGTAGTAGAATAAGCCTCCCCATGAGGCATTAGCATCCTATATGGATGCCACATGTCCCAGCTGCCCCATTTTTCATTCAGCTCAACCAGCTCCCTGCTTATGGCCTGGGAAAGCAGCAGAGGATGGCTCAAAGTCTTAGGATCCTGTACCCATGTGGGAGACCCAGAAGAAGCTTGTGGCTTCTGGTTTTAAATAAGCTCAGCTCTAATTGTTGGCCATTTGGGGAGTGAACCAGTGGATAGAAGATCTCTCTCTCTCTCACTCTCTCTCTCTCTCTCTCCCTTCTGCCCTCCTTGCTGTAACTCTGTGTTTCAAATAAAAACAAAATAAATCTTAAGACTAAAAAGTAGTTCCTGTCCTCCCATAGTGACGGGGGCATGGATAGGGAGAGTGGGGGCCAAGCTGGCCCAGGAAGGTGACGGGATTCATTTTCTGTGAGTGGCTGCTTCTCCACTGTCCCCAAAATGGGACTAGAAGAGCAGATGAGAAATCAAATTATAGTCCTTCATGAAGACAAATGCTTTAGGGAGTACTGGTGCCTCTGCTGTTTAGGATTCTTCCTTTGATTTGGAGGGAGTTTCCTCTTTGGATACAGTTAAGAGATCCTGCCAGGAGCCCAGAACTCCATCTGGGTCTCTCCCATGGGTGGCATTAGCCAAAAAGGTGATTAGATGACCCATATTTGCCCAACCACATAGTTCCAAGATGGAATTTGACTCTTACTCTGTAACAAAAAGGCAGAACTTAGTGGAAGCTTCTTTAACCTTGCAGCATTATTCAGAATGAGTTGATTTCATTTCTTGTCCCTTAGATCCTTGGATCTTACTCATCTCAGCCCTTTGTGATATCTCCATGAGATACTGGAGTCTTTCCAGGTTACTTTCTGTCCCTTGAGGTTGTATGAGTGGGCTTGCATCGCTTGCAGATAAGTCACACAAGTCAGGTATATTTCTTCCAATCTATCAATAGGGGCTAAATGGCCAAGGAAATGAGTCCCTGGACCCACTCTCCTTAGCTCATCCTGTGCCCCAACCTGGGAGGAAATGAATCTTACCAGTTGGAACCCCACCACTTTCTTGGACTCCTGGACCTGCATGACATTGGAGGCCTTGTGGATGATGTCCCCACTGACTTTCCGCTTCCGCCCTGTGAAGAAGTCCCTGGCCTTGTTCTTCTCATCTTGATTGAAGACCAGCAGTGGGACCAGGTTGATGAACTTGGGCCGGATGCCCTCCCAGGCTGGACTCCAGGACTCTGTGTCCCGCTGCTTCCGAGACTTGACCTCTGAAAAGCCATATAAGGACTTTAAGGCCTCTCTGGTTTCCTTCTCCAAATCAGCTAGAAGATGCCGCACGGCACTGTACCTGTCAAAGTGGGAAGGAAGTGTCAAGGAGGGACTTCTGCATGCTGCCTCTCATCCAGCTGCTGAGAGATGGGGTTGGGGATGGGACCACTGTGCCCCCTGCCTGACCTCTCTTGATCAAGCCCATCAGACCTTCCAGCCCTTGACCCAGTTGAAATGATCCCTGGCTCTGGAATGTGGAGACGGGTTCCTGGGTGACCCTTATATGACATCCTTGGCCTTCATCTCTGCCACTCTTGCCTGCTTGCTCTCAGGGTGTGTTGATAACTTAGCCCCAACCAGCATTTCTGGAGTGGTGACTGTCAGGTGCCTCCCATCAACCAGTTACAGTGAGGACAAGTAAATAACTGCTAACCGGAGTTGACCCAGGAGGCAGGCTCAGTCCTCACTCAACACATTCAATCCCTGTTCCCTGACTGGCCAGGCATCACTGCTGGGAGAAATAAGGGAATGGCTGTTACCATGACAACCCAAAGGCACACAGAAGGATGGGACAGGCATTGAGTGACGGAAGAATAGTGACATCATCTTTTCATTTTTCACAGTTCAAATGTGCCAGCTTCCTTTCAACTCTCTCCTCTCTCTTCTCTCTGCTGTATGCCTAGACAGCACAACACAGCAGAAGGAATAAAATACAGAGACCAAACACCCGAGTTTGAGCTCCTCATCCTGGTGCTGGTTATGTGGCTTTGGACAAGTTGCATAGCCTTTCTCCATCTCTGTTTCCTCATTTGCAAAACAGGGTCATTGGAAACTTTCCATGAGTTTACTTTACAAGCACACACATGCATGTGTCCAAGGAAAAATCCATTACTGCTAAGTGGGAAAATATGATGATTTTCTTCATGCTTAACTCCTCCATGACAAGGTAAGTGTCACTGGGGTTAGTTTGTTGAATTCTATGTCCCAGATTCACACCATGTAGGACAATTTGTAGATACTGAATAAGTAATTATGGAATGAGTAACAGATGCAGTGATGGGACAGGGAAAGAAATAGACTTGCCAGGGGAATAAATTCTGGATTTGACTGAGTTTCAGCTTCACCCGCAGCTCACAGGTGACTGAACAGGTCAGTTCCCTTTGATAATCTCCACAAGTACCTCCACTGGCTCTTCTTTTGTCCCCTCTCCGCCCCCGAGCCAGAAAACTCCCCCAGATTCAGACCTGCCTCACAGATCACGCTTCCACAGTCCCTGGAAAGATGCTAGAAATCCATTTAGAACAGGTCCGGTGGCTGCCACCAGGACAACACCAAGGGCTGCTCCAGTGTGGATCCCAGGGATCTCAGTAGGGCTGGGCTCACCCACACAAGGGTTTGGGGCAGCTGAGCTACTTCTAAAAGTCACCTGGGTGTTGCTTCTGAGTCAGCGTTGGAGTTCACATTCTGGGGAGAGTGAGGGTGTGAGCTTGGAAAGCTGGAGGAAGTTGGCTAAGCTGGATGTAAGGAGGTGTGGCAGGAGAGGGGGATGGGCATTTCTGGCTAGGCCAACCTGCAAGATCAACCGATCCTTGAAGCTATCCCTTCCTGCCTTCCCTGAACTAGCCCATCCTTAAATGTAAGTGATGAACTGAAAATCGTATAGATTTGGAGCCTGGGAGAGGGGTGTTGACCAATGTTGACAACTAATTCTGGTGTTAAATAAAACAAAACAGGGAGGGCATTGTGGCACAACAGGTTAAGCTACCATGGTGGTACGCCTACATCCCACGTGAGGGTTCCTGGTTCAAGACCCAGCTACTACTCTGCTTCCAATTCAGCTTACTGTTAATGCTTACCTTGGAAAGCAGCAGATAATAGCTGAATCCTTGCCATCCACGTGAAAGACCTGGATGAAGACCCTGGTTCCTGGCTTCAACCTGGCCCAACTCTGGCTATGATAGGCATTTGGGAAGCGAATCAACAATGGAAGATCTTTCTCCTCTCTCTTTCTCCTCTCTCTCTCTCTTCCTTGTCAGCTCCTGGGCTGCCCAGTGTCACCCTCAGAGAGGGGAGTTTTGCACCTGCAGGAGGCCCAACCTTTGCTCCCAGAACCCTGCTCCCACCTCTTACTTGTAGGGATTGATGTTGCAGATGGTGACAGCGGGGAAATCCAGCTTTTGGAAATGCACTTTGATGGAGACAGAGACGGTGTAGAAGGAGAAGACGAGAAGGGCACACTGCCATAGGATGAGGGCCACGGCGGTGAGCGTGAAGGCAATCCAGAGCAGGCGGCGGAGGCGGCCGCGGGACACCACGATGCGGCGGCAGCCGTGGGTGTTGGTGTTGAGGCAGTACCACTGCATCAGCTCCTTGATGGTGGGTGCCTGGGGGCCCCTCACGGGCAGATTCTTCTTGATTTTGGCTTTGATCTTTTCTCCGGGAGCCATGGCGAGGATGGAGCATGCAGGGTAGACGTGCTGGAGAAAGACAGAGGACAGGGAGGTGAGCTCCTGGACCCCAGCTTGCTGATGTGTATTGGGAAGTCGGGGAGTCCCCTGACTGCTGACCCTAGCTCCAGCATTCAGAGGCTGTTTTCTTCTTCTCTGCGGGCATTCTGGTTAGGTCCCCTTTTCCAGGATCTTTGCTTTTGTCCACCCACCATTGTCAGAGAGGCTTCCTCCTACTCTAAGGGCCTGGGGCCTAGGGCTGTAGCATCTGGATGATCTTAACCTGCACATACTGGCTGGACAGGCTGGGGGACCTTTCTCCTGGGTTCCTAGGGCAGCAGCCCTCAGAGCAAGCTCAATCAGCACCTCCTTATCAGGCAGGGGTATTGTAACCCCGTGCCTTATCACTCCCAGGAGCCAGTCCCCCCCACCGCCCCCAGGGCAGCATTCCTATCTCATCATGCCCCCTGGTGCCTAGCAGCACACGTGACACAGCACGTGCACAGCAAGCTTCCCCAGACAGATGAAATCTGCTGAGAATTTCCCAGCTTCCCTTTCAGTCACATTCCTGGTTAGGTTTTCCTGAGCTCTCTTTCCCTCCTGCTGCATTCTTGCAAGTGGAATGATGTCTGTTTCATTTCTTCTTAGAGTCAAGCCCTTTAAGCATTGCTAGAATCACAGTCTGCAACGAAGGGACCACTTGTATTCGCCAGGCACTGCATCCTACTGCCTGGATTCTACGATATTCGCTTTGGAGAATGTACCTTGATTACAACCTCAAGGAGAAAATTGAAAAGCAAAAAGCCACATTCATCCATGTGTGTGTTGTATTTCAATCACAGATCCTTCACAAAATGGAAGAATATTCTTTCTAGAAATGGACTATCATACTCCACATGCAGACTCATCTCATGCATTGTTAGTCTTGTAAGCATATAATTCTCCATAAATGCATGTCTTAGCTGTACGTGTGCTGCTTTGTGTTTCAACAGTTCTGCACGACAGGTGCACTCTTCGTCTCTCAAGAAGAGAATGAGCTCAGAGAGGTAGACCAGCCGTGCACGATCACACAGCTGGACTGGAACTGTGCAGCCTTAACAAGCACAGCATTTGCTCTTGCGAGGGGCCAGAGAGTGTGCCCGGGAAACTGCCACTCACCCCACACCTACTGAAGCAGGCCATTCACTAACAGGACCTGGCACTAAATACAGCAGGAAAGCAAAGACAGCCTGAACTACTCAGTGTCTAGATTCTGGAGACTGTGACGTTCTCCCCAAGGCGTGTGTGTGTGTGTGTTGGGAGAGGCATAGTGTGTCAGAGGCAAATCAGAGGCAAATCAGAACACAGTCTAATCTCCAGTTAGGTATGGGAGGGAGAGGCCTCCATCCCTGCAGAGGGCCTGTGTCTGGTATGAAGACTCTGGAGTGCCCCCATCAGGTTCCTTTAGCCAATGCCCCTAACTCTTTATCGTGGACCTGTGAGCAATAGCCCAAGGTTGACAGCTGGGACAAAGCAGGAAGCTGTTCAAGTTCATGATGTGCTGAGCTTAGGTTTATGACAGCGAGCCACAGAGTGCAGGAGGGTGGGGGTGAGGAACACGGCCTGAGTGATGAAGCTGTTTCCAGCGCTTCCCCGACTTACAGGGTTTGGCTGGAATGAAGAACACTGTCTCTAACCCTCTGCAAAATCGTGCTTTTAGCCTCTTGGTTATACATATGGCCTGGCCACGACATCTCTCAGAACAGTCCTGAACAAACAAACAAACAAAAAAAAATAGCAAGAGTTTGCTTGTAAAACTCAAGTCCAGGTTCAAATCCCCATTCAATAAAAACTGCTGCCCAGGAATGGTTTTCTGGTGTCCTGCTCTGGGAAACATCAACAGGTACTGTGATCCTAGCAGCTCTCTGCCCTCTCTGCCCTTCCCTGGGACAGACCTTACTCTTCACTGGACCCCATCTCCCTGCACCAGCAATTATGGTCAGAGCAAGTGAGAGAAGGGATCCCACCTTGATCTTCACCCAACAGGTGAGCACTAAGCACTTGGGCAAATCGCACTTCAACTCTCCAAAGCAAAACAGGTTGTGGCCACTCCCTGGGTGTCAGGGGGCTGCCAGACTTAGCCTTTGCACAAGCGGTTGTGCCTGTTATGGGGCACAAACTCCTCCTGCGTACTTTACCGGGGCGGCTTCTGCTCTGGGGCTGGCATCACCATTTTCCATTGCGATACAAATGAGTTGGAGACACTGAGAGGTTAAGCACCTGGCCCAAGGTCACGTTAGGAAGTAGCTGAGCTGGGATAGAATCTCAGGAGTCCATGCTTTAAACCAGAAGCAATGCCATGACAACCACAGCGGTGTCAGTCATAGCAACTGTCCCACGCAGACCCCAGGCTCCGCACATGCGCGTCCGCCTGAAACCTGCTGACAGGTGACTTAATGGAATCATTAAACGTTTCAATCAGACACTATTAATAGTCCCATTTCACAGAAGAGGAAGGTGAGCTCGTCAAAGATTGGATCATTTGTTCAAGACACTCAGGAACAATTGCAGGGTCTTGTTTGCACAGCCCTCACCTACCCTTGACCTTGTCTATTCTCCAAATACAGACAAGGAACCCGTGGGATATTGGCCCCAAGTCTGGGGTGTGGAATTTCGGCAGAGTGTGGAGCTGGGAGTCGGTCTAGTGGCCTTCCCGGCCACGAGCACCCTCTCCCCCTCCCCCTAGTCCTGGGACCCCCGTTGCGTCCGCCCCTGGGAAGTCTGGCCAAAGCAGCCCAAGAAAGGCTGAGCAGACCGCCTGCGTCAAGTGTTTGTTTTCTTCTGTACCCACAGGCTGGCCGGCAGCATTCCGGAGGGAGAACGGGCAGGTGCGCGGGCCGAGAGGCGGAGAGGGCTGAGCAGGCGCGCTGGGCACAGAGAGGAGAGGCGAGGTGCGGCCCCTGACTCTGGCGCCTCTTTTCTCAGTGGAAATGAGAAAACTCTCACCCAGCTCCGTGCCCATCCTGGCCAGCGCTGAATGGAGGCCAAAGACTTAGACCCTCCCTATAGCCCCCAGCAGCTGCCTCAGCATCCCGGCCACAAACAGCAGCCACTACTCGGCCACCGGACCTCCGGCGAAGCCACAGCGCCCTGCGGCCACTCCAGCAGCGACTGGGGCAGGTCTGACCCTACCGGACGGACTCACTTCTCGGTTCCGAAAGTTGAGGACTCGCAGGTGCACAATCGGGCAGCGCTCCTCTTCTGCTCCTTGGCAGCGAGAGCATCCCAGCACAGCTGCCACAGGCTCTTGTGAGGGCGGGCCTAGGCCCCGCCCCACAAACCCCGCCCCATCCCGCCCCTACCTGTCCAGGTATATTGCCCAGGCCACCAAGGTGGTGCGGCCACCTCGAAGCGCACCGCGACTCGGCAGCGCTTCCTGCCGCCCTGAGGCGGCTCTGCATCCGCGCCCGGCCTGCGCTATACCTGTCGGCTGGCACCGCGCGTCCCTGCTGCCTCCTTGAGGTTACCCTGCTCCCTGCAGCAAGAGCCGCGCCGCCTGGCTCAGCGCGAGCACCGCAGCAATGCCCCAACTCCCTAGTGAGGCTCCCTTGGGGGCGTCAAGGGTTGCTCAGCCTCTAACAGTGGCAAAGGAGATTAGGACATTGCACCTGGGAGGGATTCTAGAGACACCTCGGCCACAGTCCTTCGGAGCAAGCGAAACAGAGAAGGGGGTGTGTATGCTCTTACAGGGAGCGTCCCCGAATCTAAGGAACTATGATTGTTGCAATGGAAGATTCGGATTTAGGACACGGGGAGGAGAGTCTTCAGGATGAGTAGCAAGTGCTAGTTGCCGGGGAGGGTGACAAAAGATATAGCATTATTGAGGGACAATGCAAAGAAAACCGCGAGGCCATTGGGTGCACGGGGACTACTAACAGCCCACCTTGGAGGGCCTGGATGCCAGTCCTGACTTCCTGCTGCTGCACACCTCGGGGAACACTCGGTGATGACCCTTGGAAGACCTGGGCTGCTTTCTGGGTGCCTGGGTCACCCACAGCCTGTATGAACATCGAGGGAGTGAGCAGCAGATGATTCTCTCACTCTCTCTCACCCTCTCTCTTTCTGTCTTTGAAATAAATTAAAAATCAATTTTAAATCTTAAGCATTTCAGAGCCCAGGGCGATGGGCTCGATTGGCTAAACCTCTACTTCTGAGCAGCAGGATTCCATACGGACACCAGTTTGTGTCCGAGCTGCTCCACTTCCCATCCAGCTCCCTGCTTGTGGCCTGGGAAAGCAGTGAAGGACGGCCCAAAGCCTTGGAATCTTGCACCCACAGGGGAGTGCCTGGAAGAAACTCCTGGCTCCTGGCTTTACATCGGCTCAGTTCTGGCCATTGTGGCCACTTGGGGAGTGAAGCAGCAGATGGAAGATCTTTGTCTCTCCTTCTTTCTGTACATTTGCCTTTCTAATAAAAACAGATAAATTTAAAAAATGATTTCAATCATTTTCCAAAAATACAGGTTGGTTGTACAAAATTAAAATGATAATCCCTGCCCGCCCCTCCCATCATGGTTATTATCTGGTACATCAGCACATATTTGCATATGTATCAGATATGTTCCTGTGTGTATTGTGCATTAGAAACGCATTGTTCTTAACTTCTTTGTTTGAATGACAGTGCACACTTACTTTCTCACGAAGTAAAGCCAGTTTTTCCACCTTGTGATGTATCACCGGCAATTTTCCTTGCTGATATGTGCACTTAAACATTCCACTTGCATAATTTATTTATTAGCTTCAAATTCCCGCAATTGTGCGTTATTCTCTATAATAATGTTTCGTATTTCTCTGTTTCCTTCCGATTAATTTGTACTAGTGGATTTTTTTTTTCTGTTAATATACTTACTGAGTTTAACTGGCACAGCAAAATGAGCAGTTTAGGGAACAAAGCAGGGTACAAAATAGAACAATAAAATGTGTGTATGCCTAAATGTTTAAAAAAAAAAATTCTCAGCATGGGTCTTACTGATTTGTGGTGTTTGATTTTGCTGGATAAGCGCAAGTGTTTATGTATATGTATATAATACAAATACAGGGGCTGGCATGGTGGCTTAACAGGCTAATCTTCCATCTGCAAGCACTAGAAGCTGCTCCACTTCTGATCCAGCTCCCTGCTTATGGCCTGGGAAGGCAACAGAGGATGGTCCAAGTCCTTGGGACCCTGCACCTATACAGGAGACCCAGAGCAGGCTCCTAGCTCCTGGTTTCAGATGGGTTCAGCTCTGGCTGTTGTTGCCATTTAGGGAGTAAATCAGCGGATGGAAGATCTTTTTCTGTTTCTCCTTCTCTCTGTAATCCCCTTTCAAATAAAAAAAAAATAAATCGTTAAAAAAAAGAAGCAAATAGATACAGATACATATTTATTGTTCAAGCACAAATATATACAAATGTATATTCATTATAGAAATCTGTGTATATGTTCACATAAATATATATGTATTGCAGAAATGCAAGCAAATATGTGTACACACATATACACACATTTCATACATATGGTCATGTGCCACCTGGTGACAGTGGCGGACCACATACCTGACGTCACTACCACTAGTGATGTCATAGCTGCGCTAACATCATAGCACATTATAGCATGATGCATTCGTGGCTCATGTGCTTGCAGTGAGGTGGGTGCAACTGAACCTCCTGGACTACCAACTATATAACAGTACAACTTAGGGGCAGGTGTTTGGCCGTATTGGAGTGCTTGGGTTCACATCACAGCTCTGTGCCTGATTCCAGCTACCTGCCAATGCACACTCTGGGTGGCAGCAGGTGAGGATTCAAGGAGTTGGGTCCCTGCCACTTACCTGGGAAATCTGGATTGTAATCCAGTTCCTGACTTTAGCCCCAGCCAAATTCCAGACATTGCAGACATTTGGGGAGTGAGTCATCAGACATGAGAATTTTATTTCCCTCTTTCTCTCCCTTTCTATGCTTCTCAAATAAATAAAACTTGAAATGCTTAAAAGCACATCATCTACAATAACATACAATCTATAATATTGAAGAATGATAATATTACTGGTTTACATATTTGTTGTACGTTGTATCATTATTTGTAAGCAGACTTATAAAACTTCAGTTTACTGTAAAACAGTACAATGCTATAACCTGTCATGGTCCACCAATAGCAGCTGTGTCTCGGGGGTCTTCCATCCAGCAGGCCCTGAGACCACCGAGGGGTGAGGTGGCTGTGTTTCTCACTGGAGACAAGCTCGTGGTGAGCGATGTCCATTTATTTGAAAGAAGTCGCAAACTTACATAGGGTAGGAAAAGGGGGCAGGGTGAAGGGTGGTCCTGACAGTACTTCTACTCGTCAGTGACGTTGTGACAGGCTAATACATACGTCTATCTCTCTGGACCCACCAATGAAACTAAAGGTCATGAAGCACAGGAAGCTATGTCTCATGACAGACTCATTGCATGCTGAAAAAGAGAATGAATGTAACATTTGACTTTCTAAAGTTGTTTACCAAGGAAATCCTAGCACAGTTCGTTAAAGAAGCAGAAAAGAGAGACTGAGGTGCAGCCCATTGCTCTTGCTGCATGCCCAATGAACAGGCCATGTTGGGGTCTGTGTTAGCAGAGACTCCTGTCAGGGGTTCCCCTGGGGACATGGTGTGCCTACGGCCTCCCACATGAGCTAGGCAGGCAGAGATCCAGGGATGATCTCCCACTGCTGTATTGGAACTGGAGTCATGTTGACCACCTAGACCTGTACAAGTGCACTCTATGGTGTTCGTACAACAGCAAATTTTTCATCACATGCTCTGTAATAAAGTAAAGCATGACTATATACATTTCATCTGACACTCGTAAATAAAGTGAATTTGGACTGCATTGGATTCTTTCTCTTTTTAAAATTTTATTTTTAGTATTATTTACATAGTTGAGAGGGATGCATACCCTTGGGGTCAATGATTAGGGTGGGAAGGGTTGAGGTATAGAGAAAGGCGGGTGGAACAAACTTTTTTTTTTCTTCTGTGTCCACACATGGGTCAGGGGAGGGGCCAGTCCCTGCTGTCATCAGCACCCAAGGAGGGGGGACAATCATTTGATGATGCCTTAGAGACCATGATGTGAGGAAAAGTGCTCTGAGGGTGTAATATGAGTGGTTTTCATATTTCAGAGACGTTGTCAGCTTTGTTGCACCAGGGTTGAGAAAATGTTTCCAAGGCCTATTGGTTAACCAAGCCTGCCTTAGCATATCCACAGGTCCAGGAACATCCTGCAAAGCTTGGCCAGTAGAGTGGTCCAACCTGATCTGCTTTCCATCCTCTGACATTCTCTGCCAGCCTGAGTGAGCTGGCTGTCATGTTCCCTGTTTGCATCTGGTCAGGCTGTCGCAGTTACATCAGCACCCACGAAGGCCCATTCCCACCACATGCATTCCAAGGTCAGACCAGTATGTTGTTATTTTCCCTGTGGCGGGGGTTTGAGTCCATTCATCCAGTCTGGGAGCCTTTTAAAAAACCTTGTCTAGTCTAACTTCAGACTTGACTCTCGTCGAGGATCAGGCTGTCTGTTACCTATACCAGACTGCATTAACTTCTTCTTAAAAGTCAAGTTAAAATGTATATGTAGTGAAGTACAGACACACACACTTACATGGCCATCATGATACCATACAAAATATTTATAGCACTTCAGAAAGCCTCTTCAAACTTGTTCTCAGTGTCACCTGTGCTAACACTGGTTCATCCTTTCCTTCTGGAAGCAACATTGTTCACATTTTTAAAATATCTGGGATCCACTATTCATTATGTCTGGGGTCCCTGCTGTGCCCCAATTCATCCTCTTTGCTCACCTGGGCCATTTCCATGGCCTCCTATTGAACCTTACTAAGCCTGTCCCCACAGTCTATTGGCATCACACCAACCAAAGGTTTCCCACTATAATAATAATAATAATAATAATAATAATAATAATAATAATAATAATAAAAACAGTATGTTGCTTCTCTGTTTAGCCCCACTCAGGGGGACCTGGAGTTCCAGGATAGCATGTAGAGTCACTGCCTCCAACATCACCATCCCATATTAGTGCCAGTTTGTTCCAGTTACTCCATTTCTCCTCCAGCTCCCAGCTAATGCACCTAGGAAAAGCAACCAAAGATGGCCCAAGAACTTGGGTTCTAGAACCCTTGGGAAGAAAATTTGTGAGCTTCATGTTTTCAAAGCCTGTGCTGGTCTCAGTGGGAACCCAGGATACATTTGATTGGCCACTGACTAGCCAATGAGCTGACTTCTTTGGATTAGATGTTCTTACCGCTGACCTAATCCACTAGTGCCATGAGGTAGGAACCAGTGGAACAGACATGAGTGTACAGATTCGTCACAGTGGAGAATTCTCAAGACTGACTGAGGAAGAAATCTTGGAAGAGAATCCACCCTTCTTTTTATTTTCAATTGTAGCCCTTCTAGTCCAGTTCTTAAAAGGCGGTATTAAGTGAGACATTGCCCCCTAAACCACAGAATTTTCGGACTTACTTACAGAAGTGATATTGTAGTGGTCACTCACTTATTTGCTTTTCTGCCAATTTCCTTTTCCTCTTCTTCTGTAAACATCCCTAAATTTCCTTGGAAACCTATCCAATTCATGTGTCCCAAACTGAGTTGAGCTCATCTCTGGCTACAAGTATAGACCATCAGCTTATCTTGTCATTCAGCACACAGTATTCTGCTCATGATTGAGCATGGGTCCTGATTCAATCCCTTAAGAGTCAGGTCCACCCAAGAATTTGCCGAAAGATTTTAAAAGAGAATTTTCTATTTTACCGGGTAAAATAGGAAAAAAGGACTGTGTAAGCAGAAGACACAAGGCTTTGAAGCAAAGCCAGTACAGAGAAGAGCAGAGGCCAGAGGTGGAGACAGCTGCTCCAGTTTGAATGACAGAAGTTGAATCTTTGTACCCAGCCCTAATTGGCCCTACCTTCCAGAACTTTCAGTCATGTAAACACCATAGGTTTCGGGCCCAGTGGTGTGGCCTAGAGGCTAAAGCCCTCGCCCTGAACGCCCTGGGATCCCATATGGGCGCCGGTTCTAATCCTGGCAGCTCTACTTCCCATCCAGCTCCCTGCTTGTGGCCTGGGAAAGCAGTCAAGGATGGCCCAAAGCTTTGGGACCCTGCACTTGCACGGGAGACCTGGAAGGGGTTCCTGGTTCCCAGCTTCAGATCGGCGTAACACCGGCCATTGTGGTCACTTGGGGAGTGAATCATTGGATGGAAGATCTTACTCTCTGTCTCTCCTCTCTGTATATCTGACTTTGTAATAAAATACATAAATCTTTAAAAAAAAAACAATAAGTTTCCTACTATATTCAAGACATTTTGAATTTAGTTTCTCTCACTAGAAACCAAAAGAATCCCAACTAACAGAGAGGCTAAAATAGGCTAACTTCCCATTGGATTGCAATGATGTTATCCCTTGTTCCATAATGTGAGTGCATTCTAACCTAGTTCCAGATCGTATCTACAAATCTGGGTGGCATTTTTCTATGTCAGCTGACACAAGTGAGGGCTCTGTGGTACTAAGTAGAAAAGAAGGAATTATATAGGAAAACACACTATCCTTGATGCTGTGTCTCTTTACCTGTCTCAATAAGAGACAAATTTTGTCAAATTATCTCCATGTAAACAACTTAAATTCTTACGAATAATGTCTTACAGTCTTGCTATCCCACTAAAAATTATAAATGTGAGCCTGGAAATCTGAGTCCTGTTGAGTTCACAGCAATCACATTAGGCTTAGGACCTGATTCTCCTATTTTTGCTTATGGCGCCCATTGCTGATAATAGCCTCAATGTAACACTCTCTTCTGTTGTCTTCTCCAACACATCACTTTCTATAAAATTTATTTATATTCCTTGAAACTATTTGTGACGCTTCTGTTGACTTTCTGGGTTTTAGAAGGTCATTGTTGAGACCCAAAGTCTATGTTGATCAGTCAGAAGATGAAGCAGGTGATTTTAAATCTTCTAGAGAGTCAGAGGAGAACTACAAATCTCTAAAGTGATTTTGTTAAACCAACACCAGGGTTTAGGTCTCAATGACGCATAACTGGCTAAGAGTGGGAACCTAGTGGGGATAAGCAAGCTTGCTTCCTGGTTTTTCTCCAGAAGGCTGCAGCTCTAGAATGATGTTTCTTGGTTCTTGAGGGGCTATCTTGCAGCACCAAGATAGAATCAAGGCTCCTTCTTCATGTATTCTTTGATTCAGCCTTGTTGGGTGACCAGCTGTCCTTGACCAATGAGAAATAGGAAGCCAACACCTTAGTCAACTTAACGTAAATTTCTCTTGTTTTTTT
Source organism: Ochotona princeps (assembly GCF_030435755.1). NCBI lineage: Eukaryota > Metazoa > Chordata > Mammalia > Lagomorpha > Ochotonidae > Ochotona > Ochotona princeps. The sequence continues at coordinate 20,888,252 of NC_080855.1, read as the reverse complement.
CAATGTTGCAGGAAGCCAGCTTTAGATGGTCAGCACCTCGGACAGCACCATAATTTCTAATGAGGAAATGGTGTTAGCAGTTTTGGGGCGGATGCAATCAGAATGAATGAGTGAAAGTATTGTCATTCAGCCAGTCTCTTCAGTCTGTACTGATGAGAGATATCACAATCAGATCATCTTCAGAACTGCAAACGCTGTTTATGGTAGGCATGGTGTATAAAGTTGCCATAAACATTGAATTAGAGAACACTGAACTAGTGCTCCAAGATCAAACACAAAGTCATGTTCCTGAGAGCTTCTGGTCACAACTTTGTTCTGTGTTTGTTTTCGTTTGAAGTTGTCTTACTTAACATATAGTTGAGTCATTGACATTGAACTCATGGCCAAGAGCATTATTACACATGCCTGAACAAAGCTGATACAGTGCATTTTGTTTTTAGTAAGATGCTCCTTGTGCTTAGGGATGCAAGTAATAGGTAACACTTCAGTACTATTCTTGGGGACCACTGTAAACAGCAATCTCGCCAGCTGGAGGCACAAAAACAAGAAAATTGTGGTGCTAAAATAGATTGCAAAAAAGGAGTACTTATTTATAGTCTGAGAGCAGAAGCAATAAAGCTGAGTATGGTCATATTTGATCTCAGCTGGGAACACACACACACTGGCCAACTCAAATTTTTTGCTGCTCTCCACATGTCTTTAAAAGCACTGTGGCTATAGATGTTATGGTTACCCACAAATTCTGAAAAGTAGGTGAATTATCAAATTTAAGATTCTGTGAATAATGAGGGTAGATTTTATTTTTACTCTTATTTAAATCAGTTTAGGTTGGTTCCTCATCTTCTTAAATCTTCTTCCAGGTCTCAGGATACAACAGATATTCAGGGACCACAACAGTCCAGGTTCTTACAATGCGTCACTGCACGATTCCGTTTGCTCTTCATGTAGTTGTGTTATAGGGAAGGCAATCAGGTTGTTCATCTCACAGAGCTAGTTTCTGTTTTAATGTAGGGACTTGCAGCTGTAATTTTCCCCATTAAAAATTTCTTGAGAACTATCCCATCATTTTTTAAAAAGTTATTTATTTTAAGGGCAGAGTGATATACAGAGAGAGGAAGAGATAGAGAAGGAGGGAGGGAAAGAAAGAGAAAGAAGAGAGGAATATCTTCTGTCTACTGATGCACTCCCCAAATTCCCAGATTAGCTGGGCCTAGCTCAGGCTGAAGTCAGGAACCAGGAACTTTGTAAGTTCTCCCACGCTGGTGGCAATGGCCCAAGCACCCAAGCCGTAGGGACATCTTCTGCCCCTTTCCCAGACACATTGGCAGTGATCAGCAGCAGAGCAGCCAGAACTCAATTCAGCACTCATAGGCAGTGTCACAATACTAGCCCCATGCTGTCTTCATTCTCACTCATCCAAAAATATTTTATGATTCCTATTATGCTTTCCTCTTTGGCTTATTTGTAAGTTTTAAGAGGGTTGTATGTAACTCATGTTTCTATGTGAATTCCCCTACTTTATGTTATTGATTTCTGGTTTGACTTTATTCTAGATTGAGAAAGGTGTATTATGTAAATTCAATCCTTTTGAATTGACTCAGTCTTGTTTCCTGACCTACCTTGGAGTCCTGTCTGACTTAGCACCGCTAGCCCAGTTACCACTCTAACCTTGCATCTCACCTGTTTTTCCCTTGTTTATCCCACTCCAGCTACACTGGCCCACTGATTCTTTCTGGAACAATCAGGCATGCTCCCATTGTAAGGCTTTTGCATCTGAACTTCAACCTGAAATATTCTTAGTCCTCATTTCATTTCCTAGTTCCCTATTTCACCTTCTTCTGGTCTTTACTCAAGGGTAGAGAACAGTGCCTACACTAGGGGTTCAGTGTGTTTTATGAATGAATGAAATAACAGAACCAGTTCTGGTTTGGGTTATGATTGGCTCCTCTGGCTTTCAAGGGCAATATTCAGGTGGACATTTGGCAAAGCAGTTAAAGTACTGCTTGATATGCCCACATCCCATATTGGATTGGATCCATGCTGTGCACATGGCAGACCTGGTGTACGTTTCAGACGTTCAGACGAGATCAGGTGCGTTCAGGGTGGTATGGCCGTAGACATGTTTCAGGTTCCTAGTTTCAGCCTGACCCAGTCCTGACTATTGCAGACACTTGGAGAGTGAATCATTGGATGGGAGGTCTCTCTCTCTTTCTCTCTCTCTCCTCTCCAACTCTGCCTTTCAAATAAAAATAAATAAATATTTAACATAAATCAATAAAAGTCCGTATCAGAGGACAAAGGGGCTTTTTCAGGCAGCAGGAATTCAGGCTGCAGGGTTTAATGAGCCAATACAAGGCAATTATATCATAATTTATGTATTCTACAAGGGTTGGAATTTGTATATAAATGGTACACAAGAGGGTCAGCTTAATAGGTATGAGACATATACAACTGCTCTGTTAGAAGGGCTTTGGTTTAATGCTTTGCTGTCAGTGCCTTTAAGTTACCAGCAATTTCTGAACAAGGACTCTACATTTCTATTTTCACTGCGTTCCTCAAATCATGCATCTGGTCCTAGACACGTGAATTCCTTGGATTTACAAGCATCATTAATAGTGAGAATTCAAGAGACTTAAAAGACGCCTTCCAGTTTTATCTTACAAAATTCTAGACCAGAATGTTATTGATGCCCCCTGGAGTCACACAGGGTGCAATGAATTAAGTTACATTTTCACTCCAAGTATTAGAAATCCTGATTTACTGTGGCTAAAACAGCCACAGTATACTGCAGGATGCAATTGAAGTCACACTCAGGTGGAGCTTTATGACTGATACATATATTTAAAAGGAATGTTTTCCAACAAGAAAACAGACAAACTCATCTTTCATATATTACTGGTAGGAATGTGTAGCCATTCTGGAAAAACAGCTTAGCAGTTTTGTATATAACTAAACATGCACTTACCACAAAACCCAGCAATCACACCCTGGGGCATTTTCTCCAAAAACAAATGGAAACTTATTTTTTGACCAACACCTGAACATAAGTGCTCATAATTTTAGCTCAATAGCTAAAAACTGGCTATAATCCAAATGTCTTTCAGTGGGTGAGTTAGTGAAATAAACTTTGGTACATTAACACAATGGTGCATGAAGAAAGAATGAAATAGTCAAAGGCATTATGCATCGTGAAAAAAAAAAACAATTTCAAAAGGTCATGTGCCAGGGTGGACATTTAGTAGAGTGGCTAGAGGTGCTGATTGGGATGTCTACGTCTGACATTAGGGTGTCTGGGTTTGAGTCTTAGCTGTTTCCAATTCCAGCTTCCTATGGGTGTGCACCCCAGAAGGCAGCAGGCTTTAACTCAAGTAGTTGGACCCTGCCATGCATACAGCAGCTGGGTCTGGCTTTGGGGGAAGTTTGGTGAGCAAATAAACAGATGGGAGATTCTTTCTTTCTCTCTTTCCATTTCCCTCTCCCTCTCATGTATTTCTTTCAAATATTAAGCAAGAATTACAATTTTTAAAGGTTGTGTGCTATATGACTCAATTTGGATAGCACTTTCCATCCAACCTGAAGAACAGGTTGGTGGTTGCTAAAGGATAGGTGCAAGGTGAAGGGGGAATTGGTGGGAATCGGGAGGATGGCAAGAGGAAGCTCCCTTGTGGTCTAGACCAGTCCTGCATCTTGATTGTGGGGTTGTTACAGAGAAAGAGAGAGAAAGAGAGAGAGAGAGAGAGAGAGAGAGAGAGAAAGAGAATCTTCTATCCACTGGTTCACTCCCAAATAGCTGCAATGGCCACAACTGGGCTGGTACAAAGCTGAGAGCCAGGAGCTTCTTCCAGGTCTCCCATGTGGGCACAGGGGCCCATGGCCTTGGGACAACCCTCCACTGTTTTCCCAGGCCATAAGCAGAAAGCTGGATTAGAAATGGAGCAGCAAAAAAAAAAAAAAAAAAAAAAAAAAAAAGCAACGAGGACTAGACCCAATGCTGATATGGAATGTCAGGGCCATGGATGATGGATGATTAGTCGGTTACATCACTGTTCTGGCCCCAAGAGGAATTTTTAAGCTGAATGCATCGCACTCCTGAACAGATCAGGGTTATATTGGTAAGTTGTAAAAGTGGAATAGTTATTAAATGATACTGGATGTGAAGCCTGTAAGGATAGCCACATGCAGACAATTCAGCACTGTTACAACACCAAATACAATCACCACCCTTATGGTTAAGGCACAGTTCCCGTTTAATGTAATGTTCTTTTATGACTATGTAAATATTATTCTGTGCTGATCTATGTCATGTACAAGGCTACATTCCTTCTCTGTGTCAGCTTCTTCATTTTCCTTGGCATGATGGTATCTTGTTTTTGCTTGTTTAGTTCCTCCTCTGTCTCTAGTCCTTTCTAAATTCCCCAACGGAATTGCAAAATTCTGTTGAAAATATTTTTTTGATGTAGTCAGATACATCAAGTATCTTTTTTCCTTCCTTATACGTATTTCTCCTATAGCCTTCTGGAATCTTCGCCTTACTGATGGTTCTGTAAATATCATGACACTTTTTTTTAAAAAGATTCATTTTATTTATTATAAAGGCAGAGTTACACAGAGAGAAGGAGAGACAGAGAAAGAGAGATATTTTGCCATCTGCTGGTTCACTCCTCAAATGGCCACAGCAGCTAGATCCAAGCCAGGATAAATCCAGGAACCTAAAAGTCCATCTGGGTCCCCAATGTGGGTGGCAGGGGCCCTAGGAGGTGCATGTGGGATGCTGGCCTCACGGGTGGCAACATAGTCCACGGTGTCAGAATGTTGGTCCCCTTTGGCATTTCCTTAGGCCCACTCCAGATTTCCCGTATCTAGGCTCTTCCACTAATCTTTGTGGCTTCATTGGTCATTTTGATGGACTGCATTTTCCAACAGCTTCCCGACCAAGTAGTGGGAGGTACATTTTTTTGAGGCAGTACATGGAAATGAGGACTCCATGCTCACCCCTGATGGATAGTTTGGGAGACGATTCTGGATGGGAAGCAATATTTCCCATTATTTTGAAGGCATGACTTCATTGTAGTTAGCTTCTTGGGTTGCTTCAGGCATTCTGATGAGATCCTGATTCCCACTTTTTGGGGTGTGTGACTCTCTGGCCCATTTTTTTCACTACAGACATTTAAATGATATTTTTGTTCTCTGTGTTCCAAAGTTTCCTAGTTACACATCTTACCATGAATCTTTTTAAAATACATCACATGGGTGCTTTTATTTCCTTATGTTCCTTAGTTCTGAGTGTTTTCTTCTGCTACTTGTTGGTGGGGTTTGCTTGTCTGTTTATAGCATTTCTGTCCCTTGATTATGGAAATTCAATGAATTTATTCTATTTTATTATCTTTTCTTTTTCCATCTGTTTTTCTGTATTCCACTTTGTGGGAACATTTCTGCAATTTTATCTTCAAGTTCTTCAGTTCACTTTAGAATTTCTTCTATGAAATTTTCAATTTCCAAAAGCTGTCTATTCTTGTTTTAATCATGCCATCATTTTATAGATGCAATATAATTTTTTGTTTCTTTGAATAGGTTAAATATAACATTTTGAAAATTTCCTCTGGCTTTGTCTCAAATTTCTCTGCTTCTTTTCTGTCTTGCTTCCTCCTTCTTTCCTTCTATCTGTCCATCCATCTTTTCTTCCTTCCTCCTTCACTGGATTTGTCACTTTGCCCGTATTGTTAAAAAGATTTATTTTATATTTGATTTGAAAGACAGAGTTATGCACAGAGAAGGAGAGAGAAAGAGAGAATCTTCCATCCACTAATTCATTCCCTAAATGATTGCAATGGCTGGAGGTGGGTTGGTCTTCTGAAGCCAGGAGACTGGAGTTTCTTCCGGGTCTTACACGTTAACGCACAGGTCCGAGGATTCGGACTATCCTCTACTGCTTTCCCAGGACATAAGCAGGGAGCTGGATGGGAAGCAGAGCAGCTGGGACATGAACCTATACCTATGTGGGATGCCAGTGCTGTTGATAGAAGCTTAGCCCTAATGCATTATGCCACCAGCCTCTCATTTGGCGTGTCTTTAGCAATTGGTATCTTTTCTTAAATATCTGGTACTCCTGAGATGACTGTTTCTGCTTAAATGCAAAGTCCTGGCAAAGCTGTGCATGTGACATGGGGCTTTCAACCATGAGGAACTGTTTAGACGGAGCACGACAAAAAAGAATTCCTGTCATCCAGCTTTCCCTAAGGAAAGTAAGAATGAATATGAAGGGTCAGCCTTGTGGCACAAGGGCTTAGGTCTTTGCTTGCAATGCAGGCATCCAATTTCATAGTGCTGGTTCAGGTCCAGGTTGCTCCATGAGCCAGCTCCCTGTTAATGCCTCTGGGAAAGCAGTGGCCTGGGTGCTTGTTATTGCAGGTGCTTAGGGAGTGAATCAGCAGATGGAAGCTATCTCTTTGTGTGTGTGTCTCTCCATTGCAAACGAATGAATAGATCTTTAAAACATTTCATAAATGAGGTAGCATAAGAACAAAATAAATTTATTTCCCACAGTTCTGGGGACTGGGGATCCACATTCAAGGTTGTCAGATTTGGTGCATGTTCAAGGTCTGATTTCTAGTTTGAAGTGGGTGCCTTCCGTAGTGTCCTCACCAGGTGGGAGGTGTGTGGTGTCTCTCTGGGGCCTGTCCCATATAAGGGCGCTATACTAATCCCATTCACAAGGGCTCTGCCCCTGTGACTGAGTCAGCTTCGCAAAGGGTCTACCTCTAAATACCATCACCTTGAGGGTTACAATTCTCAACATCTGAATTTTAAATAAATATAGGCATTCAGACCATAGCATCTCCCAGCTGATTACCCTTAAATTAATCCCCCGCCCCAAAGGTTTATTTGGTCTGCAGCCATGAATGTCTGCTGAGCACCCAGGTCCAAGGAGAAAAAAAAAAAAAAGCAGATGTTCATTTCTGTGGATTCCAGGAAGTCATTTGATAAAATGTGAGATCCATTTGTCACAACAACTCTTTCTGAAGTTAGAATAAATGGGCACCACTCTAATGCAATAAATAATATATACTGCAAACCAAAGACCAGCACTGGGCTTAATGGTGAGGCACCAGGGACATTTGCTGATACTGTCAAAAACAACGCAGGTCTTTCTCTTCTCATTACTATTCACAGGATTCTGGAGGGGGCAATTAGATATGAGCAAATAAAGATGAAACAAAAAATAGTGAAAAGAAAGAAGCAAGTTCCTGGAAAACCCAAGAAAACCGGCTGAAAATCATATGAGAAAGAACTGAAATACATTACTGTGGCTGGTTACAAAGATATTTTTATTTGATAGACAAGACAGAAAGCATCATGGCACAAAAATATCCCATTCATAATAGCAACAAATAGAAATAAAATTATTACACAAGACTTAAGGATAAAAGCCATCATACTCTGAAGACGTGTAAAGTTCTTGGGGAGAGATGAATGTTTGGCACGCCAGTGTCTGGGTTTGGGTCCTGGTTCTGCTCCCAATGCTAGCTTACCACGGATGTGTACCCTGGGAAACAGCAGGTGATGGCTGTGGTAGTTGGAGTCTCTGCCATCCTCACAGAGACCTGAATGGAATTTCTGACTATTGCCTTCGGCATGGTTCAGCCCTGGCTTATGTGCACGTTTGAGGAGTGAACCAGCAGATGAGAGACTTAACTCTCTCCTGGTCATCTCTCTTTGATTCTCAAATATATTAGCTTGAACTCGTCCTATAACATAAAAAGACACATGCTATCCTGAGATAAGGAGCTAACTATTGTGATGCTACCCATTTCCCCTAAGCTAGACAGATTCATAAAGTATTAGATTCACTTGAGAGAATAGGTCAGCAAACACTAGGAAGTATCTCCCCACCAAACATTTCAATATAGTCAACATTTATATTATTGTTGGAACATAGTGACATACCAAGGGAACACAATGGATTGAAAAAAAAAATTGCACAAAGTGCTGTCTACAGCAGTAGAATGCTAGTCTTTCAGGACTGAGAAAACAGGCTGGCCATGCAGGATGGTGAGGGAAAGACCCACCTTATTCTGTCTTCTGTTGTTGTCACAGAACTCCTGGGACATAGAAATGAAAGAGAGGCTTGTTTAGATCATGGATCTGAAGGCTGGAAAGCCCCCAGACCTGGTTGTTGCATCCAGTGCGGGCTTCACGTGGCTTCAAAGGGTGGCAGAAAGTGGGAGAGAAAGCAGGAAACGCAGAAGATGTGGAAGCTGAACCTGCTGTGCAGCAACTGGTCCTGGAGATAAACACGGCAAGGATTCACACGAGTAAGACATTAACCCACCCTGCAGGCTCTGCTCCCATGACCCAAACACCTGCCCTTGGGCCTCAGCTCCCAATTCTGCCTCACGGGGACCAAGTGGCAGTGGAGACAGATGATAACTGAACCACAGAAGACCTCCTCCTCCTCTTTCTTTCCCATAAAAATACATTTCTGAAGGAGACAACATTGAAAGTAAGAAAATGCCTCACCACAGCATCATGTGAACAGACAGCTGAACGTTCTTCAGATCTTGGAGTGGGAAAGCCTATCTTCCTTTACACAAACCATCATGAAAAAGATCTATTTGATTATGTGAGGAAATTAAAACTCCCTGCATGACGGGAAAGCACATTTACATGATTGAAAATATGTATCAGTGGGTGGTATAGATTAAGGAATAAAGTAATTCATACACCAAGTACTATCATTAACTGGCATGTATACAAAGTGTACACAAATATGAAAAAATTGAAACATGGGCCAGCACTGTAGCTCAACAGGCTAATCCTCCACCTTCGAGCATTGGTATCCCATAAAGCTACTGATTCAAACCCCAGCTGCTTCACTTTCCATCTAGCTTCCCGATTATGGTCTGGAAAGTAGCAGAAGTCTTTGTGACCCTGCACCCATGCAGGGGACCTGGAAGAAGCTCCTGATTCCTGGCTTCAGATCAGCTCAGCTCCGGCTGTTATAGCCATTTGGAGAGTGAACCAGTGGGTGGAAGATTTTCCTCTCTCCCTCTCTCCTCTCTGTAAATCTGCCTAATAAATAAATCTTTAAAAAAGAAAAATAGATAATATTAACCCAGTTGGTCACACTGCTAAAAATATAAATTGGTGTTATTTCTGACTTGTGTTTCTCTAGTCTGGAAGTAAGGAATAGGGACAGAGAGAAGTGGAAGATTTATCACAGGAGGTTGTATGGGGGGTGAGTTTCAAGGAATAATCGCCTGAGTGCTCTAACTAGGGACTCTTGTAAGCCCTCCCACCACTTTTTTTTTCCTGGTGGAAGAGCCAATGTTCTGATAAGGGTGTTCTATGTCCCACCCAAGGATTCAGATGTTGTTGGGTGACAGAGGTACCAACTAGTCAATGTGCTATATGATGGCGGCTTTACAGGGGACACAATAATGGGTAGGATGGATCTGAGCTGGGTTGAAACCTCTGCTGTCCTCAAGGTGACAGACTGCAAGCCACCCGGAGCAGCAAACATGCCTGCAGATGTTAAAGGCCCCGGGGATTATACTTTGGTATGGATAACCGGCTGAACTCTCTCCTGAAGTCCAGAGGAGCTCCAGGTGCGGGGAAGAACGGAAGGTGGGAGTGGTGGTGGTTTGAGCAGGTGCAGGATGCCCTGCCGATGTCACCTTACCAAAGAACCTCATTTGCTATGGAGCGGGAGGCCAGACGCAAAAGTCTTTGAAATGCGGTTGTAAGGTGGCTTTCATAATTTGAAAATTCAAAGGCCTCTTGCTTCCCTCATCCCTGCCTTCTGCAGCAGCCAGGTTAGCCCTGTTAGCGGCCACACGGGGATGGACTGGAGGCTGAAGGCAGCATGGCGCGGGTGCACGCACACACACACTTTTTTTCCTGTACTATATTTTTTTCTTAATTGAACCAACATTCAAAAATAGACTTTTCACCTTTTTTTTTTTTAATAATCAGATGATCTGGCAGTGCTGAGCTCCCATTCCTGCATGGGAACAACCGACTACAGCTGAGTGGCAGCTGCCCCTTTCGAAGGACATAACCTGCAGTTCACCTCTGTCCCTACGGTTCCTCAGCCCCTTCCCAGGTCACTTGAAAGGTTAGTAGGTCAATGTGAGACTCAAGATGCACGGCCATGTCCCATCTGGTTCCCATAATATCTGTGACCTTTGATTTAGAGGTCAAGTTTTGAGGTTTTGAAAGCAACTTCCGTTCCAATTGGATAAGAACGTTACCAATCTTTAGAGGTACTGACCATGAAAGACGATATGGCACCCTCGGCCTGAGGTGTGGAACATGAAAGCTCGTGTAAGCACCCACTGAGAGTATAAGCTGCAGGAGGGCGGAAACCACACTAGTTTAATTCTTCGACTTAATCCCAGCATTTAGCACATACAGTGTCTGGCACACAAACAGGTGCACAAGTAAGTTTTGATTAATTGAATGAATGCATGAAAGGGGTTGTATGGAAGAGAAGGCGATTCTGAGATGACCATTTAGCCTAAAGTGTAGTCTAGAAGCACTCTTTCCTCTTCCCCGCGCCTCCCGCCTCATCTCCAACCCGCCCTGCCCGAGCTTGGCTGTGTTAAAGTGCTGGGAGGGCGCGCAGGTAGCTGGGAATCTGCAGTGCCGTTCCTAAGGAGCCAGGCGGGCGCTGACTTGCCCAGGATCGATGACGGCTACGAGCTCCGGGTGTTTCACACTCTGGTAAAAGAAGGCATCCTGACTCCAAGCATCGCTGTCATCTGCTCGCCAAATTCTGACACAGATCTCTGAAGGGTCCCCACCATCGCCAGCTCCAGCCCACCGCTCTCCCTCCAAGCCTGGACCGTGCCCACACTAGTCATGGCCTCCCACAGGCTTCACGCAGCGGGACCGCTCCCGGAGCTTCGAGTCATGGCGTCCAGTTGCAGTGGAGATCTGGTTCCCGTAGTCAACATGGCAGCCACGGTGGCTTCAGCTCCGGCCGGGCGGTGCCAGGAGGCGGTCACGTGAGCGGCCCAGCTGGGCTGACCGGAGCGCGCGCCCGCCCGCCGGCCGTGGCTGGCTCGGCTGTGCTGTGAGGTGTGTGGGGCGCCGAGCGTCCTCCCCCAGCCCCCGGCCCCGGTGAGGCGCGGCGCGCGGCGGGATGCGGCGGCGGCGGCCGTGGCGGAGCCGTGGGCCGGCCGGGCGGACGCGGTGATGAGCACCGGCAGCCGCCGCCATGTCCAAGGTAACGGCGTCCGGGCCCGGGCCGCCGGCCGCGGTGGTGGTGGTGGCGGCGGCGGGCGGGAAGGAGAAGCGCTCCTTCAGCAAGCGGCTGTTCCGGAGCGGCCGCGCGGGCAGCGGCGGCAGCGGCAGCGGCAGCAGTGGCGGCGGCACGGGGGGCCCCGGGCCGGCCGCGCCCTCGTCTGCGCGCTCGGTGGGCAGTTTCATGAGCCGCGTCCTCAAGACGCTGTCCACGCTCTCGCACCTTAGTTCCGAGGGCGCCGCCCCGGAGCGCGGCGGCCTCCGCAGCTGCTTCCCGCCGGGGCCGGCCTCCGCGCCCACGCCGCCTCCGTGCCCGCCGCCTCCCGCCTCGCCCGCGCCGCCCGCCTGCGCTGCCACCGCCGAGCCGGTGCCCGGCGTGGCGGGGCTCCGCAACCACGGCAACACGTGCTTCATGAACGCCACGCTGCAGTGCCTGAGCAACACCGAGCTCTTCGCCGAGTACCTGGCCCTCGGCCAGTACCGGACCGGCCGGCCGGAGCCCTCGCCCGACCCCGAGCAGCCTGCGGGTCGCGTTGCGCAGGGCCAGGGTGAGGTCACGGAGCAGCTGGCGCACCTGGTGCGGGCCCTCTGGACCCTGGAGTACACTCCGCAGCACAGCCGCGACTTTAAGGTGAGCAGCGCCAGCGCGCGCCCGGGGTGGACGGGGGTGGGGGGATGGGATGGGATGCTGCTCCCCGAGTCCCTGGTGCGGGGGTGGGCATCATCGCTTGGGCAACTTCTGGGCTTGCTCCGACAGACTGAGACAGATCCCGTCGGGTGTAGGAAAGGTTCGTGCGTTCGCTCATTCATTCGCCGTGTGTTTATTGAGCGCTTACTACACGCACTCCGGGCCCTGAGATGGGCATGGTAGAGGGGATACTGCCTGGACCCAGAGCACCTGGCTTCTTGAAACCTGCATTTTTTGCGGCGTGTGTGGAGCCTGCTTTCAAATCTCGGTGTGCTGCTACTCAAGCAGCCCTGTGACCCCGCAGCAAGTCACCCAGCCGGTTTTTGGTATCGTTCTAGTGAGTTGATAACATTCGGTTGGACACTGAGAATGACCCAGTTTGGGCTTTCAGATTAATGCTTGGATAGTGTAGGACCTCCCAGGCCGACGGACACGTTGATGCTGCAACTGTGTCTAGGGCCCTGTGGATTTGAGGCTATTATCTTTCCAAGTTAAGAGCGCCTATCAGGCGCAGGTTGGGGGAAGGTGAAGGCTGCTCCACCGTGGGGGCTGTGGCTCCCCTGCTGTCAGTGTCAGAGAGGGAGACATTGGGGAGGCCAGGGCTGCGCTCAGGCGTTGGGCAGAAGGAAAGGTGGTCTGACAGAGCATCAGGCATGTTTTTAGATGGGGTATGGATATGGTGCCAGAGAGAGAGAGTGAAATCTCACTGGGAGGAAATTGATTTCTTTACCATTCTCTTTCCGGCGGGATCATGTGCCAGAGAAGGCCCGGGTTGGTGTTAGGCTGCTTCTAACACCTCTTGCTCATTCCCTCTTCTGCTCTCCATTTAAAAAAAAAAAAAAACAAAAAACTAATAAAAGTAAAACAACTTCAAGTTGAGAGACTCTGGCAGGGAACAGCTAGCATATAGTAAGGTTATTATTGTTTGTTTCCCTTGTCTTCCATTTATGGCAAGTGGCACTGGTCTTCCATTGGAGCTGTCAAGGTCTTTTTGTTGTCTGTTTTGTTTTCATATACTTGTTTAAGTAAAAGGTTTGATTAAAACTGAAATGGTGATTTAGCAGGAGAGTGTGCGTTTGGGAACGAAGAAGGCTGCCAGCAGGTGCTCTCCAACTCCTCTGAGTCTGTTTGCTTGTTTTTAACTTAGATTTTGTTTGTATCGTTGCTGGGCTCTGCTGTTTGATCTTGGCAGCTGCCATGGAAATACTTGATTGAGATAAGGAGATGGCCAAAGAAGAGAGTAGAGGAGATTGGCAGCTCACTGTCTATTGTACATTAAACAAACAAACAAACAAACAAGCCTGTGCTTCTGGAAGCCTGGAAGCCCCACAGGCCGGTGGAGACTTCACAGGGCTAAAAGTCTGCTTCCCAGCGGGTTCTCTCCTAAAAACGTCTGTGTGTGTGGACATTGCCATTGCTTTTTATGAAACTGTTTTCACTTGTTCCTCCACGAACGTGTGAACTGGAGTGGGGTAACAATTCCAGACACACAGAGCCTGATGGGCAGGCATACTTTGGCCAGCGTGGACAGATTCTTAGAGGTCGTTACCATTGCCTTTTATGAGGGTGTGTTCACTTATTATTTTTTTTTAATCCATTAAGCCGTGAACAGAAGTGGGTCAATAATTCCAGAAGTGCAGGGATTGATTTATAGGCATCCTTTGGCAAAGGTGAACAGATTCTTAGAGGCGCTGTGTGTGTGTTTAATGTGATCTTTTGACCCTGATTTCACTCTGCATTTGTCTCTTCACCTCGCTTTTGTTTACAGTCAATTAGGAACGCATTCACTGCAAGGAAGAAACATCCCTGACCAACCGGGACCGCCTTATGCAATATGCGTATTGAATCAGCTCAAGTAGGGGACTGGAAGGTGGCCATGGTGACTGGAGTGGCCCCACAGGGACTCAGTCCCTTTCTGGGGTCTGCCATTTTTAGCTAGTGTTGCTTTGTTGTTCTCAGTTTTGTCACCTCATGGTTGCCTGACGGTGGCAGCTGCAACACCCAGTCACTCTGCCCAGGAAGGCAGGAAGTCATTGGGAAAGTGCAGGTTCTTCCAGAAGCCCCTTCAGCCGGCTTCTGCTGCTGTCTCGCCGACATGGCCTGCTGTGCAAGAAGCTGGCATTAAGGTTTTCCGACTTTGGTGGAGGGGGTGATTTACAGAAGGGCTTACCTCTCAGGCAGCCCACCACGGTGCCCACTTGCCATATGCCAGGCCCTTTCCTTTGGGGAAGACACTACATGCCCACGAAGAGCTACCTCTCATAGGGCCAGGCAGGGCCCCTCAGAAAGCCCTTCTCACATGTTAACATGCACGCAACTCACCCTGGGATCTTGTTATAAAGCACATGAGGAACTGGATAGAGCTGGAGTGGGGCCCAGGATGTTGCATGTCTGATAGGCTCTCAGTGAAGCTGCTGGCAAGCTCCAAGGAGCAAGCGGAGCATCACAGAAGAGGCCACTTTGGAGCGAGTTGTGGTGGGGAGGAGGCCGAGACCCCCACGCAGAGAGGCGAGGGGTGCAGGGAGCCTGGGAGAGCAAGTGGATTGTGAAAGCCTCTGGGCTGTGCTAGTTCAGAGAGCCTGAATCCCCTGGGTTGAATCCCCCGGAAGCTGAGAATCTGGAGCTGGTTTGTAAGTAGGGCAGTTTCATCAAATTGTCCACCCCCCCCTTATCTGTTTTGATGAGATAAGCTTGGTGGCTCTGTGAAGGCATGGCTGTTCATTTTTGTAAAATGTCTTATGAAAGCCAAATTTGTGGCCTTTATTTTGAGTACTAAGGAAGCTGAGCGCTAGGAAGGTGGGTGGGAGGCGTTCCTGTGTGACTCCCTTGCTCCTCCTGTTCAGATAGCTCACGGTCAGCCCAGAACCCTGCGCATAGTGGGCTTGTGGCAGCCATTACCTGTTGGCTGGAGTTGGCAGAGGAGAGAAAGCCAATTTGCCATCTTCAGATAGTTTGCCTGGAAGTCTAGAAAAGCACTTAGCTTTTTCTTTGTGCTTTTATTGTCTTAAAACTTTCTCTCCCCCCCTTTTTTTTCTTTTAATAAATGTTTCACTTAGAATTCAGTCCTGCTCTCCAACCACATTGTTGTGAACTCTTGAGGTCACCAGGTAGACAGTTGTCGGGTTGGGCTGGGCCTGGTAGCGGCTAATGTGGGCTGTTCACCTCCCAGAGTGTGGTGGGTTGACTGGTCCTGGCCTGGAGGTGCTTGAAGAGGTTCCCTTTGGGGACACCTGGATGGCCCCTCTCCCGTTTTACCTCCTGCTTTTTCATGCTGCTGCCTCCCTCCCAATCCTGGGCCTGGGTGTCTTTGGGCACAATAGGGTGAGAGTGTGACTGGCACGTGATGGACAGATGTTCTGCAGGCAGGGCGGCGCACCGAGGGGGCGGCCTAGCCTGGGAAGGGCTCAGAGGAATGTTTTGAGCGGCCTCAGCCTGAGTTTGCCAGCCTTGGGATGACTACTTGCTTACTTTTTCTTTTCCACGTGTGCTTGCAGCTGCGCCAGGTTAAAATGTGGACTTTACTTCCTTAGTAAAATGGTGCGAGTGAATGAATCATCTTGACATCTGAATACTCAGAATGCCAGGTTAAGGGGAAGTCAGCTTAATGCCTGAACTATATTTAATAGGAGTGTGGGCGCACCAGGTTCTTTTGAATGTCTTCTGCTATCTAGTACTCAGGGCCCTGATACAGTTAGCAGGAAGATGAGTGGTGATCTCTTAAGTAACAAAGATAAAGTTTGCAGCAGCAGTTTTCAAACTGTCCTCCCCAGGAGGCCAGAACAGAGTGCTCTGCTGATAAAAAAAAAAGCGGTGATGACTCCTTCCAAATTTACAGTAAGCCAGAACAGAATTGATGAATGGACGCTTCCCATGTTTCTTCCCTTAAAAGAGGGTGCCTGGTGGGGCTTATTTATTAGAGGGGTTTCTCAGGTTACAAAGGGAGTACATGTACAGACGAAGAGTGGCAAAGAGCCAGCAGTCAGGGGATTACGCTTAGGCGGTTTCACACCATGCTTTTCCGCGGAGCTCAGGAGCGAAGCTGCAGACCTATAATAAAGTTTCCCTGACTTGCATGAAGCTCTGGAATATGTTCATGTTTCCCAAGGTCTCCCACAAAATACTTTAAGGGCATCTCTTGAACTAAGGGGGAAAAAAAGGAAATCGTACAGATCTAAAACAACAAGTATTTCTCTTCCTATCGGTTCCTTTGTGCCAGACACTGCCACTTGAGTTTTAGTACGGCCCCATATCTTTGAAGGAGAAAGGAGGCGATAGAATCATGCCGTTCCAGACTTGGCAGGAAAACTGGCTGTGATGTGCACTGGGCCACAGACTTTCTGGGTCGGGGAACGGAGGCGCGCTTGCTGGCTGGAGGTTGCTGGAGCAGTCCACACCTGGCTGCCTATCGCCCACCTCTCTCGTACACCCCTGCCTGGCTTCAGCACACACGCGGATGCCTTGTCCATGCCACCACTGACATCATCAGACTTAATCAGGCAGTGTGGGCATGCTGAAACCGGCAGCATTTTTTTCCCTCTGAGATTGTGGTTCTGAATCATGGAGCAAGTTTTCTGCATGTAGCTTTGTGTATCTGTATCTGCCATGACTTCTTAGGCTTATGTACTTTTGGAAGTCTTTCTTAAAAAAAACACAACCCTTTGAGTCTGTGTGAATGGGTGTGTAAACATATGTGGAGCCCTCTCCCATTCGGAATGATTATATGTGGGCTTCTTATCAAGTTTGGTAAATAGAAATTTTAACAATTGTAAGAAGTCTTCCAAGAGGGCTGTTTGTATGGCATCAAAAACCACAGGACAATTACAGAACTCCCTGTTGGCTGATGCTGTGGTGTTCCATGCTGCTGTACCAGAGTCTCACAGACTGGGTCATTTATAAAGAAAAGACATGCATTTCCTACAGCTTTGGAAGCTGCTATGTCCACTACTGAGGGGCTCACATCTGCTCAGGGATTTCTTGGTGCAACGGCCCATGGCAGAAGGCAGCAGGTGAGAGAGCTTGCTTCTGCGTCTGCGTGAGAGAGGATGAGGGAGAAAGGAAAGGGGCCAGACTGGGCCCTTTATCTGGAGCCCACCACTGTACCAATGAATCCCCTTGAGTCTGAGCACCTTTCAAAGGTGATGATGCGAGTGATTGTTTCCAACACACACACCTTGGGGGGCAGTCACTTCCCAACCTAGCAGCTGACAGTGGCCACGCTGGCTGCAAATTACTGTTTATAAAGGGGCTGTTTCAGGTTAGCTCGGTGTGAAGATTACAGGGCAAAGGTTCTGGCCCTGAGGAACTCAGATGCTTAAAGGGAAGCAATACGAAACTGCTCCAGCCAGCTTAGCAGCTGAGGGAGAGTTCAGAGAAGGCGAGCTGGTGAGTATGAGATGCAGTTGTTTGTCTTCTCTCACTGTCTGTCAGTAAGCTGCTTCTGCAGACTCGACTTTCCAACTGCCTCTCCCGCACTGAGCTGGGCACTCGGTCTGTAGTGGAGACCAGCAAGGCAGAGAGAACACTGCAGACCTCCTCCGTGGAACTTTGATTGTCACAGAGGAGGCAGACGGTAGCACTGGGGAGATGCTCTGAGCAAAGGGGTAGGGAAGCTCCAGGGTCACAGCAGGGCTGTCTACTTGGGTGCTGGTTGGGCTAGATCTTAGTCTGTTGCGGGGAGCTGCCCTGGTGTTGTGGGAACTACAGTGAAGTCCCTGGCCATCATCCTCCAGGGATCTCCCCTCCCCACTCCGATCAGGAGAATCAGAAATGTCTCAGATGTGATGATGGCCCTGGGGCAGCAGAGCAAGGGAAAGCTGGTGGAGAACCACTGGGTGGGATTAAGTGGGAAGTAAATGTAGCAAGTCAGGAACGGCTCAGCCTGGAGGCTGCCCTTGCCAGTGATGCCCTTGAGCCTTCCTGAGTTGAGCAGACTGACTTCAGGAGCGTGGTGTTTTAGAAAAGTGGGTCTGGTGGTGAGCTGGCATGCAGCTGGGGAGGAGAAGGTAAATGCATGGAGAGGACAGGTGTGAGGGGAGGAAAAGGTGGAGCTCAGGGTAGAGAGGTATGGGGATCGCCCGTGTTGCAGGCCCAGGTGGTGGAGAAGCAGCGATTCCCAATAGGAATTAGGTCGTTTTAAAGGAGAAGTGGTTTGTGGAGCCTGGGGATCCGAGAGGATCATGCATTTCATTGGAATATGTGCGGTCATAATACCTCTGCTCCCCCGATAAGAGGATTTGGAAGTTGGTGCAACTTTGGGCCAACTTAGTAGACGTGGATGTCACTGCATAGAGGTGGGTTAAGTGTACGGATCAGGAGTCCAAGGCCAGGCCCTCTGGGGAAGCCACCACTGAGCATGTCAGGAGAGAGGATCTGCTGAAGCGATGGAGAGGAGAGCTGAGAACACGGTGAGGTCTGGTGCATGCTACAGTTTGACAGCCTTCCGTCAGCCCTGCATCCAGTGTGGAACTGCACAAGTGTAGGTTGTAACTGCTCAGAACCAAACCCAGCTTGATATTTTGCAGACTGGATGTGGATTTACAAAGTCCACAGGTTTCCTGCACCGGTCCCGTGTTTTAAGTCACCAGAATCTAAAGATGAGTGAGGTGGGCTGTGCCCTCAAGGATTTAGGATCTAGAAGGAAGACAGGTGACTAAAGAAATGATTACAGTAGGGTGGGAAGAGTGCTGTAACAGAGTTAAGTGCAGAAGTGCTGTTCAGGGTCAGTGCTGTGGCATGGTAGGTGAAGGTGCCACCTGTGATGCCAGCATCTTATGTGGACATGCATTTAAAAGCTTTGGCTGCTCTACTTCTGATCCAACTCCTGCTAATGACTCCAGAAGGCATCAGAGGAAGGCCCAGGTCCCTGCGCCCCTGTACAATGTGAAGGTAGCTGCAGGCTTTGGCCTGGCTTGCTCCCAGCTGTTGTGGTCAGTTGAGGAGTGAACCAGTGGCTAGAAGACCTCTTCTCTCTCTCTTAAATCTTAAAAAGAGCTGTGCAGGCTGGCCGGGAAGTAACTGATGGAAGGATGGAGGCATTTGGCAGGGCTTTGTTAGGTGGCAGAGTTCTTTCTAGGGCAGCAAACCCAGCCAGTTTAAAGGCTTGGAATTCCAACAGCCTGGCTCATTCAGAGAATCCCCAGGTCCAGTGTGCACAGGAGGCAGGGCAGAGTTTGGGATTGGGCCAGGATGTGGGGAAAGAAGCTGCCCGAGTGATGACCTGGGCAGAGTGGGATCGGGTAGTCAGTCCTGGGGTGCAGTACCAGAGAAGAGCATCCTGCCAGCATAGCACCATAGCCTTTCAGACAGTCTTGTGGTACTGATACAGTTTTCTTTTTAAAGGAACGGATGCTGAAGGGCTAAGGCACTGAGAATGGCTGCGGTGATAGAGAAGGGCAAAGGGAGAGACCAGGTTCAGGCAGGACAAGTGCACATCTTAGCCTCTTGGGAAACTGAGATGATAGGCCTGCTGTCTTAGACATGTTAGAGCTCAAGTCCACTGTTAATGCATGAATGGGGGAGATGCTTGGTAGTTGAAGTTAGAGATTTGCAGTTGGTATAAAATCCAGGTGCTGAGGTTAGGAAAGAAGCCAGTGCAGCCAGCATCGTGAGCTAGCAGTGGTCTGTTACTCTGATTTGACTCAGTCGGATTCTTACATTCGCAGGGCAGAGCCCTGATGGGGGACGGAGGCAGTGTGGCCACATCTGTGCTCTTACTGGGCGCTTTGCTCTCATGTGCCACTTATGTGCATTTGGGTACTTGTCCATGTGTGTAGGCATGTGACACAGCTGCCACTGAGGCTGGTGTAGATAATGCAACTTACAAGACTGTCTCCATGTTTCTAAGTAGCAGACTTCATAGTGTTTAATGTTTAGCATGGTGTTATACTCTGCCATTGTTAATTTACTTACCCAGTTCTCTTTTATTGAGCTTTTTCTCCATGCTGTTTCCTATTGTAGTAAATATGAATCGTGTATAGATGCAGCTGTTTTGTTATTTTTAAAACATTTATTTATCTTTTTATTTGAAAAGATAGTTACAGTGAGAGAGAAGAGAGATCTTCTTTCCACTGATTCACTCTCCTAATGGCTGCAGCAGAGCAAGCTGGGCCAGTCCAAAGCTAGGATCCAGGAACTTCTGAGTCTGCCATGTGGGTGCAGGTCCCAAGGCTTTGGACCATCCTCGACGGCTTTCCCACGCCACAAGCAGGGAGCTGGACAGGAAACGGGGCAGCCGGGATTAGAACCAGCGTCCACATGGGATCCCAGGCATTCAAGATGAGGACTTTAGCTACTAGGCTACCGTACCAGGCCTGATTTTCCGTTAACATTTTTGTGAAAGGAAAGAGATATGAAGTCAAAAGAATTCATAAGCTTGGGCCCAGCACAGTAGCCTAGTGGCTAAAAGACCTCACCTTGCATGTGCCAGGATCCCATATGGGCAATGGTTCATGTCTTGGCTGCTCCACCTCCCATCCAGCTCCCTGCTTGTGGCCTGGGAAAGCAGTAGAGGATGGCCCAAAGCCTTGGAATTCTGCACCCATGTGGGAGACCTAGAAGAGGCTCCTGGCTCCGGTGCTTAGGAAGTAAACCAACAGACAAAAGATCTTTCTCCCTGTTAATCTGCCTTTCTAGTAAAAATTGAAAAAAAAAAAAAAGAATCTTAAAAAAAACACCTAAGTTTTTGATGCTCTGAAGACATGTCTGGAAATTTATCTTAATGAAACAATATGGGACTGCACAGTGGGATAACAGGATAAGCCCCTGCCTATGGCACCAGCATCCTATATAGGCACTGGTTCAAGTCCCAGCAGCTTCACTTCCAATCCAGCGCCCTGCTAATGGCCTGGGAAAGTAGCAGGGGATGGCTCAAGTCCTTGGGTCCCTGCACCCAGCTTCGGATTGGCTCAGCTCCAGCCATTGCGGCCACTTGGGGAGTGAGTCAGCGGATGGAAGATCTTCTCTGTCTCTCCTCTTCTCTGTATATCTGACTTTCCAATAAAAATCTTAAAAAAATAAAAATTTAAGGAAAATGTATGCTATGAAACAACTACATGGATTTCAAAATTTGCACTGAATGAACTTATTGCTTAATTCTGTTTTTCTGTGTACTTTTTGAAGCACGTTGGTGGGTAGTGTCATGTTTGGAAAACCAAAAAGTCACACACACAAAAAAATCAATGTGTTTAATTTGAGTTGTTTGAATATTCTCCATACTGATTTCCATAGAGGCTGTACCAGCCTGCAGCCCCACCAGCAGTGGAGTAGGGTTCCCTTTTCCCCGCAACCTCGCCAACAAGTGTCGTTGGTGCTTTTATTCATGTGGGCCAGTCTTACTGGCGTTAGGTGGTACCTCATTGATGTTTTAATTTGGATTTCCCTTATTGCCAGGGAACTTGAGCATTTTTTCATATGTTTATTTGCCATTTGGGTTTGTTCCTTTGTGAAGTGTCTGCCCATTTCCCGTGCCCATTTCTTGAGTGGGTTGTTTGTTTTGACATTTTGGTTGTTTTGTAGCTCTTTGTATATTCTGGATATTAGCCCTCTATCACCTATGTCGTGTGCGAAGATCTTCTCCCATTCTGTGGGTTGCCTTTTTACTTTGTTGATTGTTTCTCTAGCTGTACAGAAGCTTCTTAGTTTGATGAGGTCCCAATTGTTTATTTTGGTCTTGATTTCTACTGCATCTGGAGTCTTTTTTAGGAAGTGAGGGCCTACCCCTAAGTGTTCCAGTGTGTTTCCAACATTTTCTTCCAAAAGTTTGAAGGTTTCTGGATGTAGGTTTAGATCTGTTATCCATTTAGATCTGATCTTAGTGTATGGTGAGAGATGTGGATCTATTTTTTTGTTTCTGCAGGCTATCAACCAGTTGTCCCAGCAGCATTTATTGAACAGACCTTCCCATTTGCCTGGGTTGTCGTTTGTCTTTTTGTCAAAGATTATTTGGCTGTATCTGTGTGGGTTTATAGCACTCCTAGGAATATATCCAGAACACTTGTTCTATGAGAAACCAACATGTACTCCTATGTTCATAGCAGCACAATCAGTAATTGCAAAAACATGGAAACAACCAAAATGCCCATCAACAGAGGATTGGATAAGAAAGCTATGGTTCATCTACTCCATGGAATACTACTCAGCTATTAAAAAAAACAAAATGCAGTTCTTTGTGGCCAAATGGGCCAAACTGGAAACCATAATGCTAAGGGAAATGAGCCAATCCCAAAAGGTTAAATACCACATGTTTGCCTTAATTTAAGATGATATGATGTTATGTATAACATGTTATGTTTTGAATGTTATATGTTGTGTATAAACTAAAATTGAAGTATAGGTGAGGTGGTCACAGAAGGTGGCTGGGAACCCGCATTTACTTTTAACATATTGGTTACTCATTACTATGTCAATTAATTCCATAATGATGTAAATTTTTGCTGATGGTATGTTGGAGCTTTCAATTGACTGGGATGATACTCTGCTGGCTCTGTCATCAGACCGTTGAACTTGACGGGACAATAAGATGCTGGACTCTATGTTTGGTATACGCTTGCAATGGGGAAATCTCAACTGAACTTGAGCTGTGGTTATGCAATAAGGTGGAGGAATCCACCATGGTGGGAGGGTTTGGGGAGGGGTGGGGAGAACCCAAGTATCTATGTAACTGTGTCACATAATACAATGTAATTACTGAAGTTAAATAATAAATAATTAAAAAAAAAAAAATCAATGTGTTTGACCATAGTCTCTGTTCCTCCCGGTGAGTGAGGCATGTTACAAGCATTAAAAAATACTGTGTTGGATTGAAGAGCTGACAGTAAATAGCTTGTCTTGCTTCTTGGGATTCAGGGGCACGCTTTCAGTCTTTCACCATTAACTATAACGTTAGAAACAGGCTTTTCATATGTGGCTTTTGTCATGCTGGGGAGGTTGCCTTCTGTGCCTGGATTGTTGGGTGTTTTATCATGAAAGAGTGTTGGATCTTGGCAAGTGCTTTTCTCTGTTCTAATTGAAATGATCCTGTGTTTTGTTTTTGCCTCCTTCATCCCTTTAATGTTTGGTATGTGACACTGGTCTTTGTTGAAAAGGAATAAACCCGATTTGGTCATGATGTCTACTAAAATTTTATGGTTTTAGTTGATTGATTGTTTTATTTTATAATCATTCTTCCTAAAGTATTTGTGAGTATAAAGTGACAAGTTTATAAGTCTTTGATATATTTGATGTAACTTTCTCAGTCTGTGATTCTTTTAGTTTGATGCCTTTATGTATTACATATTTTAATCTCTGTTTTTTGCTCCTGTTCCTTGCCCATATTGCTTTTATTATTACCTCTGTAGATAAGTTATTTGGATGTTTAGGATAATGTTTCAATTCTTCTGTAGTTAAAACAGCAGTTTGGGATTGTGTACGGCCCATGTTTAAATTGGGGGGTTTCTGTTAAGGCTTGCTCTTCCTGCTCTGTGTAAGAGCCGGGTGGAGGGCTGGCGTGCCCTGCTGCTCCTCATCCTCCCTGCACCGGCTGCCAGCCTCGGGATCTGGGGCGCTGCCCTTGTGGCCTGCACTTCCTCCTCTGCAAAATGGAGATAAGAGTGTGTCTACCTAATAAGGCTGTTTTGACAACAAATGAGAGAAGAACTTGGCGGAGGGCCTGGGACAGCATCCATCCATGCTCAGCAAGTGCTAACCGATGTCACCATTGTTAGCCAGCCTTGTCACCGCCCGCTGGTTCACAGAAGGGGTTTGTGTGCTTGGTTTGGTGATGTAGTTGTGTTTTTGGTATGCCGTCGTATTATTACTGCTGAATCTTCTTGCATGCAATTCTTTAAAAGTGCTCTGAATTTTATGATAATTGTATCATATCACAAAATAGAGTAATTCTGTGCAAATTTTAACATTAAACATCTATTAATTTGGAACTGATAATAATTATGTTTACCAAATGCCTGCCTGTCGCTGGTAAAATCAGTAACTTTTAACAAAGCAGACCAATAATAATGTTACAGTAACACAGCCACAATCAGCTAATAACAGGAAAACACAGAGAGTTCATTGGAGAACTGGCTGTTCACCCCCAGCGTGAAGGATTGTGTGGACTGGCTCACGCTCTTCCTGGGACCACATAATCCTTGCGTTGTATGAACTGTTCAAAAACGTAGAAAAGCGGACTCTCAGTGGTGAGAAAATTCTCTTTTTAACCTGTTGTTGTCTGTCTTCCCCGATTCCTTACAGGCAGCCATTGTGACTTGACTTAGCTTTGGATGTCTGTGGCTAGTTTAAAAGAAGTCGATGCTGAATTGGTTAATCTGAGGCCAAGAGGCCACGGCCAAGGACAGTGTGCAAACCAGCCTCTGGCACCCAGTTCCGTTGTGTCCTGGGTCAGCCCTCTGTCGAGGACTGTGATAACTTTACACTTCAAGCTTTGAGAAAGAAGGGGACAGATCGGAAAAGGGGTTGGCTGGCCTCAGTAAACAAGGTTTTAGGAGGAAGTTGCCTGGCAATAAAGAGCTGCCCCCACGTAGTGGTATCACTAAAGCAGTTTTGGGTGATACTGTGTAGTGGGGTCACACACCCTAAGTGCATCTGGCTGGGTTCAGTCTGTTGCTCTGCTCATCGGTCCTGCTTTCCCTTGCCTTGCAGGCAGGACGTATGGCAGCAGTGGCACTGTGTGAAGCAGGCAGCTTTGTGTGTGTGAGGAGTGACTACGTGGAGGACTCGGATCTGGGCGTCCTTCAGAGGGTGCTCGTGGAGACTGGGAAAGCACAGTGGCTGCAGGTGGCTGCAGGTGGCTCAGGTGGCTGGGAACGCCCAGTGCAGGTGGCCATAAAGGATTTGAGCGAAAGAGTCCTGGGAAAGCGTTTTTTCAAATGATTAAAAAAGTATATCATTTTCAGATCCTGTGCAGAGTGAATTAATGAAGTTCTGTGGTGACACACATGGAAAGGAGCTGATCTGGTGTAAACGGAGAAGCGTGTCTCCCCCGAGACATTTGAGACAGATGTGACAATGCGAGTGCAGGTGCTTGTCCCGTTGTCCCTCTTGTGTGTGGCGTGAAGTTCTTAGGTGGATGTGCCACCTTTGTCGATGTGGTCTGATGGATTTTTCCTGTCCCCATCTACACACTCGCCACAATGAGGGGCTACTGAATAGGGCAATGTTCTCTGTTTGTGTCGTTCTCCACAGCTGTTTCCTATGGTAAGGACACTGGAAAACAATGACTTCATCGTTTGCACAAAAAACCCTTTTATATATGGTAGTGGAAAAGAAATCATTCAAAATGGAGTAATTTAAAGTTCTGTCCTTTTGTGTGTGTGTGTGCGCTTCTTCCTTGTTTCCTCCGCTAATGAATTGTTCACTGGCTGTTCCTCAGATGACCTTTTGTGTTTCACAAACAGCATTTTCACAGCGGAGCGCATCACATCCGGCTATCTTGGCTTGCGCTCGGTTGTGATCCTCCTCTGTGGAGAAGTCATTGTTTCATGCTGGGGACTGTGACAGTTCCTAAAGGAATTGGCCAGTCACCCAGCATCTGTTGCTTCTTCCCCCCCAGTTGTTGGGCTCCGATGGTGGCAAGCAGTGTGTCCACAGTTTGTGCTGCCGGAGGCTTCATGGGGCTGGTCAGGAGACGCCGCCCTGGATGGCTGCCTCCACGTGGAAGAAAGCAGCCTGTCTAAGCTTGTCACTTTAACTCTTGGTTTTCTCGTCCCCCCCCCCCCCCCATGTATATTTATTTAAAAGGCAGAGTTACAGAGAAGGGGAGGAGAGACAGGGAGAGCTTCTATCTGCTGGCTTATTCCCCAAGTCGCCACTGGGCCAGACCAAAGCTTGGAGCCTAGAATTCTGTCTGGGGTCTCCTGTGTGGGTGTCAGGGGTCCAGGTACTTGGGAATCTTCTTTCTGCTTTCCTAGGTGAATTGGCAGGAAACTGGATTGGAAATGGAGTAGTTGGGACTCGAACCGATGCCCACATGGGATGCCAGCCTCACTGGCAGTGGCTTAACTTGCTGTACCCTAAGACTGGCCTTGATATTCTAATTTTTTAAAAAAGATTCATTTGTTTTTTTATTGCAAAGTCAGATATGCAGAGAGCAGGAGAGACAAAGAGGAAGATCTTCCGTTTGATGATTCATTGCCCAAGTAAGTGCAACGGCCTGTGCTGCGCTGATCTGAAGCCAGGAGCCAGGAACTTCCTCCAGGTCTCCTATGTGGGTGCAGGGTCCCAAGGCTTTGGGCTGTCCTCGACTGCTTTCCCAGGCCACAAGCAGGGAGCTGGATGGGAAGTGAGACTGCTAGGATTAGAACCAGCATCCATATGGGATACTGCGAGTTCAAGGCGAGGACTTTAGGTGCTAGGCCATTGTGCTGAGCCCCCGTTTCTCTTCTTTAAAAATCGCCACTTTATACATACAAAATGTGGTGTAAATTTTTTGGCTTGGTTTTTAAGCTTTTCCCTGAAGGGACCCCACCTTCCACGTTTTCATCTGGAGGCAGTGGGACACAGGGAAAGAACTGAAGAGCTAGAGACCGTGGTTGCATTCCTTTAGTCCTGTGTCGTCCTCTATGATGGTTCCTCCGTGGATGGCTGTCAGGAACAGGTGGGGTGTCTGTGTGAAATGTCCCGCGCAGAGCAGTGAGTTGGCACTGCTGGTCTCAGGGTCTCACACTCACCTGAGCACCTTCCCACCCCTCACTGAGGCCTCATATTTGCACACTTGTCTCGCCTTTTCACTCTTCTCCTTCGTGCATCCAGAGCTCCCCAATTCTTCAAGGCTCACGTTAAAAGCTACTCCTCCATGAAGTTTGCTTAACTCCCTGTAATTGAACGACTCTCATTTTATTTGGCATTTTTCTGTGGTGCTACTAGATGTATCTCATAATTACATTTAAATCACAGCAATAACAGCGTAGGTTTCAGAAAGCTCCCTGAAGACCGCAGATGCACACTCAGGAGAGGAGTATAGTGAGCCCATTGGGCACCCCCGAGCTTTGGTAGCTGGCCGCCTGCGGGCGTTCCCCTTTCATCGTGGGACTTTGCCTTTCTTCTCACAGGCTTTTGAAGCAAATTCCAAATATGCTTCCTGCAGAAGTAATTCAGTATATACCTTCGAAAGATAGGCATGCTTTGAAAATCACAGTGCCGTTCTCCACCTCAGGACAGTTCCCACTGGTTCTTCAGTAGCATGAGCCGTCCACCTGTGTTTGCGTCTGCTACTCATCCTGTCTGGACACGTGTGTGCTTCGGTGTGCGTGCCCAGCTTTCACAGCTGCTGTGTTGGAGAGGACCCAGATTTTAGTGGATTGCCCATTACCCATTAGGTTTCTCATAATCTGTCCATCCCGTTTCTTTTTCCTCTTGTAATTTGCTTGTTGAATGAAATGCTGTTTGTTCTGTAGAGCAGTGTTTTGCAGATTGAGTGTAAGGACTCCTTATTTTTAAAATTTTCAATCCATCATGGATAGTTTGAAAATAAAATAGAAATGAATTATAGACAGTTGATATAAAAATATTGCATCTGTGAGAACAACCCCGTTAAAATTATTATGTTCAGCAGACATAAAGTTATTGTCAATTTATAAATGCTTCTGAACATTTGTTTTTTTTATTTCTGCACTTAAGTTGTCATAGACCTGTCCCTATATCATCCTTTGAAGAGCACAACTGTGGAACTTTCCATAGTGTGATTTTTTTTTTTTTGTACTGTGTTTGCTAAAATCAAGTGTTCCTCTGTCTTTGTATTTCCTGTAGAATGGTAGTTGATTCAGAGCTGTGAGATTCGAGTTTAGACTTTTCCCCCCTGCCCTTCCTGCCTTTTTGGTAAAACCACTTGTGTGGGTAGTGTTGTTAACTAGTCTGGGAGGCTCATGCTGTCTGTGTCTTCCTTAATATCAACAGGTACTGGCTTGTGTGCTCATCTAGGGGATGACCAATGCTGTCTGATTGTTTCCCTTAGCATCAGCAGGTGCTGGTTCATGTGTTTATCTGGGACTGATGACCGGTGCAGTTCCAGTGGTTGGGCTCTCTCTTTACTCAGCTGGGACACTTGCACCAAAGCTCTGAGCCTCATCAATAATTGGCTTACTCTGAAGTTCATTTTATTGGAGAAAAGCTAGGAGAAAAATTTCTTGGGTTATCTTAATTTTGTTTTTTAGTTTTTAAAATAATTACTGGATTTCCAAATATGGTTAGTCAAGTTTTTTAACATTACGAACTCATGGGTTAAGCTTGTTCTTTGTGTTCAGCCAGTTTGAGGTTTTTTTTATTGGAAGAAGAGAAGGAGAGACAGAAAGAAAGGTCTGTCATCTGCTGGTTTGCTCCTCAAATGGCCACAATGGCTGGAGCTGAAGTAAAACTAGGACAGGAGCCAGGAGCTTCTTCCACGTCTCCCATGTGGGTGCAGGTCCCAAGGCTTTGGCCATCCTCTGCTGCTTTCCCAGGCCTTAGACAGGGAGCTGGATGGGAAGTGGAGCAGCTGGGACACGAACCAGTGCCCATATGTGATTCTGGCACTTGGAGGCAGAGGATTAGCTGATCGAGCCATTGCCCAGAACCCAATTACGTATTTTAACCTGATGGTTGCCCCTGAGGTCCTGTTGTTGGCTAATGGGGCTTGTTGACTCCCAGATCCTTTTGATATGGTACCTGTAATCTGTAAGGTCAAGAAATTGAGGTGTTCCATTCTCATCTTGTCCTAGATCTGGAGTTCAGATCTGTTTAAGGAGCGCTGATTTCTTAGGTGCAAGAGTACAGGGACCCCATTCAGGACATTAGGGCTATTTGTGGTTCCTAAGAAATGAATGCTTTATTTTAAAGAGAAATCGTATCTATTGCAGCCTTCTAACAACATTGCAAATCCTCATCTGCATTGTCCCACAGTGTACCTGTAAGTGACAGAGTAATGATCCCATTGTAGCATGAGCACTTGAATGTGGTTTAAGATTTAAGTTTTATTGTTGTCCACAGCGTTTGCTCACTAGGACTGTATACTTGCATTACTGTGTGTTATTCACTTGGAATAGTTATCAGTGTGCTTTGTCACCAGTTGGATATGTAGCTAAAATCTTTCATGTCAAGTATGAGAGATTGCCCTTTACAATATAATGTGTTGTGTAATTATGTAAAAAATGGAATATATGGCCTGAAGTAGAATCCACAAAACAGGAATTATTAAAGGAAATGACTGTGTCTCTGATTCCTATATTATATTGCTTTTCTCCTTAAGTCCTTATGATTTTTTCTTTCACCGTCTAAATGTAAGCAAATATATATTAGGGCATATAAAATATGTGTGTATTATTTGTGTGTGTTCCAATTATTTGTGTGTGGTAAGTGGTAGCACATTGTGCTTCATTATTTTTTCCATCTTGCTTTTTTCGCATAGCTGATCTGTGTTTCCAGATGCCCTGTGCGATGGGTTATCTTACTTACTGCTCGCAGTGTTTAAGGCAGACACACATAGTATTCTTTCGCTGCTGCAGGTGAGAAAACAGGCATTTCTGTACAGGTTTGCAATTCTGTGACGCCTCTTGTCCAGATGGGACTCAGTCCCGTGTGGTGGGTGTGTTCATGAGCTGCACTAAGTTGTGTAACTGCTTTCCTCTGAGCTGTGGTGGAGGCAGAAAGGCTGTTGTTAAACTGCAAGGAAGGAAATCCAACTTCTGGAGAGCAGGCCGTGGTTCTGTAGAGCTGGGGGGAGGGAAACAGCAAGAACTGTTCCCTGACCAGAGCTACTTCCAGAAATGACAGGGACGTTAAGTGGGAGCAGTCTGTACTCTTCCCCTAAAATCAGAGTTCCTTATTTAAACAGTACAAGGCCAATTTGGTAAATCTCCCTCATTTCAGAGTCTTTATTTCATGGAAGTTGTGATAAATTAGGATAGCTGGAGAAAAAACAAGTTCCTTTAAAAGCAACAGCTCATGGAAAATAACTACTGGTTGATGATTTCATGATTTTAATAGTGACAGCCAGAGAGAAGAGGAAAGAGGAGAGCCGTGTGATTTCTCTGCAGTGGGATGGCTCGTGTGTTAATCTTAAACACCCTGGGAGGAAATGTTAGTGTGGGGTGGGGGCCTGGTGGGGCTGGCAGCTGCTTCTCTCAAGCTTGCCCTGGCAGCAGCGTAGGGTGCGACCAAAAGGTGCCGGGATCCAGTCCTTTCTGCCTGCATTCTGAGCCAGGAATTTCAAAAAGAATTTTTAAGTTGCTAATTAGAAAGTCTCATTTTATTATTTTAATTTGTATTTCTGTAATTAGTGGTAAGGTAGAACAGCCTGATCTATCCATTGTTTAAATTTTTAATTTTTAAAAAATGTATTTGGAAGATAGAGACAGATTTTTCATCTGCTAGTTCAATCTCAAAATGCCATAACACCTGTGGCTGGAACAGGATGAAGCCATGAGCCCGGAACTCCATCGGGGTCTCCCTTGTGGGTGGTGGGAATCCAAGTTCTTAAACCATCACCTGTTGCTTCCCAGTGTGCATACCAGCAGGAAGCTAGAGTTGGGAGTGGAGCTGGGATTTGAACTTGCACTGAGAGGATGTGGATGTCTCTGAACTACTGCACCCAGACCCATCCTTACCTATGTATGGCTCAGGAGCCAGTCCCTGTTGACTGTCAAGGATGCAGTGTTGGCTGTGAAGCAGTGAGATGCGACAGGCCCCTGGTCTGAAAGCATCTTCAGCCAGTTAGGATTTACTGGAATGCTCTGTGTTTATGGCAGTATAAATGTATAATTTATAATGACACTGGCTGGATCTGCTTATAAATAATAGCTGTTGGTTACTACTAATTGGTTTTTCAGCTTTAAAAAATGCCATGGCAGAATAGTGCTTCAAAGGGATGTCAGAGTGTTTTGGATCTGCTTAGAAGATTGTTCAAAAACATTTTAGATCTGTTACCATCAAATATTAATATCTTGAAGATCATGAGGGTGTGTACTTTGCTGGTGTGTGTGTGTATGGAAGAAATACTTGAATACTTGGCCTTAGATGGTAGTTCAAGACCTTAACTCAACCCTCTGCAGCTCTTTGCCTTGCCCACTTATACCACCCCTGAAGAAGTGTGGTTCACTTTATTTCCTCCCCACAAAGGGGTGCCACTGAGCTGAATCAAGCCGGCGTCTTCTCCTGGCCTGCCTTTGACCAGAAGCGGGTGTTGCTGTTGGTTCTCTTCCTAGGACTAAGCTGTTGCCTCCCACCACCTGGCAGGCCAGGGTGGCCTACAAGGGTCCCCTGGTCGGTGGTTGTGGGCTTTTGTTTATTTCCTGCTCAGTTCCTGCCTCTACTAGTAGTCATGCAGACAAAAAGTACAGTTTTAAGTCTTTATAGAGCTGTTATTTTTAAAACAGCTTGATGAAGATATTAGTGATGTAAAAATTATGTATGCTTAAGGTATACAACGATGATGCTTTTACAACTCTTGTAAACACTTGCAGTGTTCTACAACAGCAGTGTAATGGTTTCTTAGCTAGTTCAGTGGCTTTGAAGATGGATGAAAGGTCGGAATTCACCTGCACCAGCAGAGCAGCTGGACCCTGGAAGGTGGACACTCCCCTTTGCTTTAGCTGAGGAGGGCCAAGTGGGGATCCCCAGCCCCCATACATGGATGAAGCAGTGTCTCCAACCCTCCCCCACTCCACCCTGAGACACACAGGAGGCGGCACTGTAGCCCTAGCATGCTGCTACTTGATCTTCCCGCATAG
This sequence comes from Ochotona princeps, assembly GCF_030435755.1. NCBI lineage: Eukaryota > Metazoa > Chordata > Mammalia > Lagomorpha > Ochotonidae > Ochotona > Ochotona princeps. The sequence goes on along the minus strand of NC_080855.1, from coordinate 20,856,629 downwards.
TCCAAATTCCTGTGTATCCCTCAAACAATAACAGCTCTAGTGGATAAACTACATTTTTGTTTCTGGTCCATATTTCAGTCAAGAAAGAATGCAAATTACAGCTGAAAAAAATTGACTAATGAGGATTTATTGAAAAGCAGATAAGTTCCCAGAATTGTCAGATTTAGTGCAACCATGGCTCAGTCTCCAACACATTTTTTTCTATCTGCCTTGACCAAGTTCTCAGTCACGCTAAGAGGGAAAGTCATTTGAAGCTGCTTCATTCAAAAATTCTGGGCAAAGTGTTTGATGGCTTCTTCTTCTTTTTTGAAGATTTATTTATTTTTATTGGAAATTCAAATATACAGAGAGGAAGATCTTCTGTCTATTGATTCACTCCCCAAGTGACTGTAGAGGCCAGAGCTGAGCCAATCCAAAGCCAGGGGCCAGGAGCTTGTTCTGGATCTCCCGTGTGGGTGCAGGGTCCCAAGGCTTTGGGCCGTCCTCGACTGCTTTCCCAGGCCACAATCAGGGAACCAGATGGGAAGTAAGGCTGCCGGGATTAGAACCGGTGCCAATATGAGATCCCGGCACATGCAAGGTGAGGACTTTCAGCCACTAGGCTACTGTGCTGGGCCCTTGATGGATTTTTTAATTAGTTGAACTTGAAAGACCTCAGTAGCTTTGGACAAGTTAGTTCACTTTTCTGGACCCCAGTTTTTTCCTCTGTAAATGACAAACATGACAAGAATAATACATAGAGGGAAGTTTATTGGAGTAAGTTTTATAGGAAAATACCAGGATTGAGATTGAGGGCTTGTCCTGTCTCAGGATTCTGTAGTACCACAGAGCGAGACCTTTGTCCTTTGCGCTTTGCCCTTGCTGTTGAAGCACATGATAGCATCTGTATACAGTTTCAGAGCTTAGGAAATGCTCTTGTGGTCTCAGGAAAGTCCCATACTCGTCCTCCTGCTGCTGTCTTTTGCTGAAAGGAGAGAGATATGAGGGTCGGGAGAGCAGGCGGCGAGGACAGGATGATGGGGGTGTCCTGGGACCCTCGTGGTCAGGCTCCCGTCTTTCTATATGGGCTGTGTTTCCAGCACAGACTGATCCGCTGGGTGCTTAGAGGTCTTCTCTTGCTGAACTATTGGGAATCTGTGCATCTTGTTCGTCTCGCTGAATCGTTTGTAGAATATTCTTGTTCATGGATTTTCCTTTTATCCTGCCCCTTCAACCATACTGAAAGCCCTGGTTTTGTGGTTTAACTTACTATAATTTCTTGAAACGCAGGAACCATTGCACAACCCTTAATTGCAGCTTTTTCTTTGAGCTAGCTGTCCTTCCCTAGTCTTCGTTTCACCAGCAAGTCTTTGTCTTCAAGATCATGGTATGTGGGATTTTGTTTAAAATCCAAAGTTAATTTTTTTTTTAATCAGTGCTGCAAATATCCTTTACTATCACAGTCTGTCTAACTCCCGAGTCTGGGATGTGAGCAACATCTGTACTCGAGTCATGCTGTGTTGGGCCTTCTGTCTGGAACATCTGGAGTTCTGTGCTAGGAGTATCACGCCTTTCCCTGTGTCCGGACATGGAAGAGTCCAGAGGATGCTGTTCCTGCGTTTTCTTTTCCATTTGAGATAGAAGCCCTTTTCCCTCCACTTCCTGCATTTTCCTTTCTGAATCCCTCTCTGCTTCCTTCCTGCCTTCCCTCCCACCCTTGTCCTGCTGAGAAAGGAGAGGGAGAGGGTTGGTTTCAGGTTGGGGCAGGAGGGCATTCCAGTCAGAGAAAGAAAGTTGGAGGCTGTAGGGTCTCCTTCGAGGGCCTGATGTTGCCACAGCTGCTTGGTACCGCAGCCTCAGTGGAATTTGTGCTCCTCCTATGCTAGGAGATCTCCATCAGAGCTGAAGTTGGGACAAGGGAGGGGCCCAGAGCCCTAGAGGGTGGCCATGGCTGCCGTCTGTGCCCTGGGGTGGATGCACTGTAGCATCACATGGCCTCCTTTCTCTGTAGATGTGTTTGTATGGACCACATCTGCTTTTACAATATCCATCCATTTGTACAAACTTCATCCCTTATGTTTTATATATTCTTTAGCCATTTAATAGGTGTCTGAAAGATGGATTCAGAAGATACCCATATCTTAAGACAGGTTTTGGTCTGTTATTTCCCATAGCAGGCCAGAGAGCAAACTTCACTTTTAGATACTGTCTGTAGACGTAGCCGTTTGTATTTCATCTCCTCTTCTCTCTTAAACTGCAAAGACATGCTGAGTAGCCCTTATCTGAAGGACTTGGGACCAGAAGCATGTGGCATTTTGAAAAAAATTTTTTTTTTAGATTTTGTTAATATTTGCATGAGGATAATGAGCTGTGTTGGCGAGAGGACCCAAGTGTAAACACAAAATTCATTTAGGGTCAGTGTAGAGTATCCGCTTGTGGCCTGAGGTGGTTGTCTGCAGCATGGGGAGGACATTGCACTGTGATAGGCCACCTGTCCATGAAGTCAGATGTGACATTTTCCATCATGTCGACACTCAAGAAGTTTCGGATTTTGGATTTTTTGGATTAAGGATGCTGCACTTCCTGTCTCTCTCTTTCTCCCATGTCTAAACAAATAGCTTTGCCCACGCAGACTTCATTTCTTTTCTGAGCTATGTTCTCAACTCTTGTTTTGCTTTGTTTTGTTTTGTTTGTAAGGGGAAAAACTCTAAATACTTTGTTTAAGCGTAAGTTAAAAATTTCTTGAATTAAAACTCTGCTAGTTTTTTTTTTTCCAACATTTACTTCGGTATTTATAGTAGAATGTGTAAGATTCAGGTAGTACATTCAGTTTAATATTTTTCTGAAAAGCATTGTACTCAAATTCTATATAAGAGACACAGGGTCCACATTCTATTTTTTTTAAATAAAAGTAACACATTTAAATGATTTCTCAGATTGTATTAAAATGATTATCAGTGTTATAAAAATGTTATAAAAGTACAGAAGTATTAATTTTAGGAAAGCAAGCAAAAGAATAAAGTCTATGAGAAAGTAGTAAGAAGCAAACTAAAGCCCCGCTGTGTGTGACGTAGTATATAAACTGAATGCTTGCTGGGCCCCTGGAGCGGGGAGCAGGGTGAAGATGAGGGGTACCTGGGCCCCCCAGCCCTCGGACACAGGAGTCCCAGGCTGCACGCGTTGCCTCAGGATCCAGCAGCGAAGGCAGAGTCGAGCTTGACTCAGATCTGCTGGTTCCCAGAGTTTTTCATTTGCTGTGACACACACTAAACAGTTGACTACTGGATTATTCTGCATTTTGTTTTGTCTGGGAATGAGGTAAGAGGAGACGTGCTGCCCTGGGTGGCTCTCGCTGTCCTGAGAGGTACAGGAGGCACGAAGAGGAGCTTGTGCGTCTGGGATGTGTGCCGTTTCTTTTCCTGATCTTCCCGTTGGAGGTGGTGATGCAGGGTGCGGTTCTCCCAGAGCTGTTCTGTCCTAGTTACGGAGGGCTGTGGGAGGCCTGGTGCCTGTCGAGTCGTGCTGGGCAAAAAAAAATCTTGCTGAGCAGCCTTCGCACACAGTGATTGGTGGAGATGTGCTGAGTGAGTTGAAGTGATAATGATAAGAAACAGAAATCAGTTTAATCCCATCCTGATAAAGAATTGAATATCATCTCCACCCATAAACTTGGACAACGGTGTGTAAAATATCTGATGCATAAGGTAGAGTTTGATTTTAGTTGGTTTGTGTTTTGGGATGTTGGTGCCATTAGCCCCCACTAGTGCCCCTCTGTTTGCCCGTAGAAGTAGATAATGAGGGCTCTGAAGAGAAACTTGCTATCTTCCCGAGCCCTGACCCAGCCACACACCATGAGATTTGTTACTCCGCTGGCAGAGCTGAGCCTTGCACTTGACCTCTGTCCCCCGTGTCCTCCACAAACCAGCACGGTGCGGCAGGTCTCCTGCCTTCTTTCCTGATGCTGCTCTGAATCGGTGACTGTCCACCTGCCCCTGTCCGTCACCCCCGTGCTCAAGGCTGCTTCCTCGTCTCTCCAACCCCTCTGAAGAATCGTTCACTTTCCGCTTGGGCCTGTAAGCCCCTCTGCTCTGTAGGTCGCTCCTCAGTTCTTCCCTCCTTCCTTTTATAACCTTTTTTGGGGGGCATGAAGGATGATATTTGGGGGGGCATGTCACTGTCGCTTCTCTATCTTTCCTTCTCTGAAACCCTTGCTAATCAACTCTCACCTTTGCCAGAGTGGCCTGTGCTAGCAGCCTGGGAGCTTGCCTTTAAATCCCAGAGGATCCCTCTGTGTGCCTTAGCCTCCTTTTCTGTACCAGGGAGTTTCTCCTCCCTCGGCATGTGTGATGCCATGCTAGCCTGGCTGTCAGCTCAAGTCTCCTTCACCAACTGCTTTTCCGTGAGCGCTGTCATCGTTTAGGATTTTGTCCCCGCTGCCCGCTGTTCCCGGGTTCTCCCTCCACACTGGCAGGGTAGGTAGGGTGAGTGTGGCTCTCCTTCACATTCTCCTGCTTGTTAATAACCTTTGCGTGGCATCGTGCGGGGACCTCGAACTCTGCTTGCTCAAAACTCTGCACTCCCCCTGCGGCCCAGTCTTTTCTCTGTTCCTGATTCCTTTGTCCAGCTAAGTCAGAAATAGAAAACCTCAGTATTGTCTCTGATTTCCTCTGAGATCCATCAGGCTAGGGTTACTAATCACTTGTTTCTCTTCCTTCCTGAGTAGTCACAGTTTAATTGCTAGTACTAACTAGTGAGGTTTTTGTTGAACCATTTTTTTTTCTAAACCAGGAAATCTCTTCAATAGCTGTCATTTTTCCGCACACGGTGTGTTTCAGTGGCCCTGGCTTTATTTCTTCTCTAAAGGAGAGTGACTTAAGGCCACAGCCAGATCCCTTCAAGGTGGAGTGAGACATGAAGTGTGTGAAATATTAGACTGCAGGGGTGAAGTGTGAGGAAGAGGAGGTTGGGTTTGGGATTCAGGTGGCTTTTCAGTAACGAACACGTCCCTGCGTCTGTCCTTCCTCCTGTGCTTGCTTCTGGGGGATGCCGTCCAAGCAGGGCCCTTCAGCGCTTGGATGTTTGCTATTAGGATCCTTCTTTACTAACTTTGTCAGTAACATCTCCATAGTCTCTGGTATTCCACTGAGCTTTCCCCTCAAATCTGAATCTCAAGATGTTTTAATAAATCCATTTTTCGAAAGTATTCACATCTGGTTGATCATCACAATGCTGACTGACGCCCTAAGTTAGAGGAGGTCTTTATTTTAGCAGGGAAGGTAGCCGTGTGGCAGGGAAAAAGCCAGAGCAGAGAGAGAGAGAGAGAGAGAGAGACAGAGAGAGAGAGAGAGAGAGAGAGAGAGAGAGCGAGAGCACGCACACGCAAAGGGCAGAGACACCTCTGCAGCCTCGAGGTGGGTACGGGGAGTGCGGGGTTAAGTTGGCAGATGCGCCTGTGGGTGGACACCAGGGATAAATGCCCCAGGGGATTGGTGGAGCGCACAGGCTTGAACCTGAAGGTCTCTAAGCTTACTTAGGGACCTGGGGCCTTAGTGGGGTCAAGACCTAGGGGATTTACAGTGGTGCTGGGTTAGGCATTCAAGGCATTCCAGGTGGCACTGAGTCAAGGATGGTGGGACCAGGGGTCAGTTTTTGGGGCTTCTGTTCAAGTTGCTCCTTACATTGATGGCCCTCCCTTTTAAAAAGACATTTATTTTACTTAAAGAGCGAAGTTACAGAGAAAGGGGATCTACACACACACGTGTGCACACACACACACACACACACACACACACACACACACATAGATCTTCCGTCTACTGCTCCACGGCCCAAATGGCTTTGATGGTTAGGGCTGGGCCAGGCTGAAGCCAAGTGCTTCTTCCAGGTCTCACTTGTAGGTACAGCGGATCATCTGCTGCTTTTCCAGGCACAATAGCTGGGAGCTGGCTTAGAAGTGGAGCAGCTGAGATTTGAACCAGTACCTGTATGGGATACTGGTGTTGCAGGTGGCGGTTTAGTTTGCTTTGCCAGAGTCAGTCCCAGTAATTTATAATCCAAATTACAAATGTTTTCCTAATTTTTTTAAATATCTCTGAGATATGAGAGTGTTAGCTGTCTTATATCCAGTGGTCCATTCCCTCACATGCCCACAATAGCTGGGACTTGGCTGTACTAGACCAGGCCAGGACCAGAAGCTGTGGGCGGCAGGAACTCGGTCACTTGGGCCACGGGCCATCACTGTGCCTTTATGCCTTTTCATCTCTGTTTTCATTTTCTTTTTGGCAATATGGCAGTCTTCAGTTCTTGGGCCTGCTTTATCTTTCTTCAGCCTCTCTGTTCCACTTCTTGGGATTCCATTCTCCTGTTCTTGTTTTCCGTGTCCTGGGTGGCTTGGTCTCCTCTGAGGTCCCACCTGGAGGCTGTGTTCCCACCTGCTGTCTGTGGTCAAGTCTGAGCGACCCCTGCTTGTGATTTCCTCTTTGCCCTGAGCCTGGTGTGTGAACCCCAGGGCATGCCAGTTTTCTTTCTTCACATGAAGTGCAGCATAAGTTCATGCTAACAGCTCCAGGAGCTTCACTTTAGCTGCCCTCTTGGCTTCGCTCGAAGTTTCTCTGTGACTGAGACACTTGCCTTCTGCCACCACCACCCTGTCTTGTTTTGCGTTATGCATCAACTCTTCACCTCTCGGCCTCACTGGGCTTTTAGTGCCTTACTGTGAGATCTTGAAAATGTATCTTACATAAACATTTATCATTTCAACAAAATCATTTTGAGTAAGTAAAGCCTGTTGAAGGTTTGAAGGGAAGCTTGTAGTCACTTTACTAAGTAAGTCGTAGAGTCCTGTACTACAGAGGGGCACTACGGTCAGCGATGGCTTTGTGGTCCCAGCCTTGTGTTGCCCAGAGGTACATGGCAGAGTGTGCAGTGACGTTCACACGACAGAGAGGTGACCCTGCAATGCGTTTGTTGTAACATATTGCCATCCTTAAGCACCACATAACTATTTTCATTGTAGAGGATTAGAAAATACAGAAAGTGAGAAGAAAAAAAAGCATCTCTAATTCTCTCACCTAAACGTACCACTTGGAATTTGTCATTGTAGAACTTTGTGTATGTACCTATGTGGGCATGCATACATTTCTAACAATATATCCATTCTTCACACTACTGGCTTATGGCCTATCTTCCTGTTTAACAGAACTGCATTTTTTTTTTTGTTTTGTTTTAAAGTGGTTTTATTTCTTTATAATCAAAGTCAAAATGGGGTGGAAGGGAGAGGATCTTCCATCCACTGGTTCAGTCTCCAGATGGCTGCAACACACTTCTTCCAGGGCTTCCACATGGGTGGCAGGTGCTGAAGTACTTGGGTTGTTATCTGCTGCCCTCACAGGCCATTAGCAGGGAGCAGAATTGAAGTAGATCTGCTGGGACATGAACTAGACCATAGGAGATGCTGGTGAAGCAGGTGGCGGCTTTACTTGCTATGCTATAACACCAGCCCCAGCTGTATTTTTTTTCCCCAGTGGCTATGCCATGTAGTTGTTATTGTAAACTTCTGATGAATATCTTCTTAGAAGTCTTGGCATGCTATTCTTTTTTTTCTTAATTTTTGACAATCTTTACATAGTTGATTAGGGCACAAAGAGTCAAGGGCTACAGGGAAGTGGATAAGACTATTGTTTCCACATTATTGCTTTTTTTTTTTTTTCTGTATCTGGGGTAAAGGGGCAGATAAAAGGGGAAACCCCACCCAGCCTCTCACCCATCCCAGGTCCCCGATGTGGAGCATGCTCCGAGGGTCCTGCTCGAGCGGTTGTGATAATTCAACAGTTCTGAATTGCTGCTAGTCTCGCCCTTCCAAGCACGATGGAATCGCTGCATAATCCACTTGTTGACACAGCCCATCTTAGAGTCTCTGTCCAGATTTTCATTCACACAAGGCTGGGATAGTTGATTGATTTGTTCTGTCTTCCATCCTCTGTTGTGGTACCAGGTGTCCTCTGCAGGCTCCAATGGACTGCCATATCCTCCATGTGCACCTGGATATGCTCTCCACTGCTCTGTCTGAACCTCTGAGGAGGCTCAACTTTGACACTTGCCCTCTGTGGCAGACCATGGAACCTGCACTTCTGTTCATTGTTGGTTCTGAATCCGACAGTTCGTTTGGGGAGATCCCCAAAGCAACTTTGTCTGAGGTGATCCCAGATGAGATTCATGTGTGTGCTTGCCAGTACAGGGCCCGGCACAGTCCATTGCCCGCAATCAACTGGTGGTTGCAATTGCTGGGTCAGTTCTGTTTCCAGCCCTGTCTTCACACGAAACAATGGATGTTGCAGCCCGACCTGATTCTGGCCAGCACAAACTCGGCCCTCACAAAAACCAGTGGGAGCTGCAGCCTAGTTGGAGCGACCCACAATAACCCCCACCAGGACCGCCCCCTGCCCTGGTTCCCATGCTTGCCTGTATGTACCACAGACTTGTCCAGTCTGTCCCACATACCATGCAGCTCTCCTACATGTTAATGGACATTGAAGCCTAGTTCAACTCAACTGGGCCTAATATCCAGCCCATGCACATGCTGGTGGGTGCTGTTATGTGCAACCAGGTCTGCCCTAGTCCTGGTTTTCATGCTGTCTGGTGGGAGTGATAACTCAAGAGGGAGGTGCCCATTATTTCCCTTCTGGGTCCACTCCCAGATCATGCACTTTCTGGGTGGTTCTGTCATTTAACTTGACAGAGTTAGCCCCAGTGCAGCATCTGCTATCTGATGCTGTGGCACAGCCCAACGAACCCTCACCCATTCTGATTTATGCTTGCACCAGTAGGGACAGTGAACCAAGCCTGGCTCTTTCCTGATCTGGTTCACATGAGGCCCAGAGCTTTATTTTTTTGTTTTTCCCCCAGTGGGTATGCCATGTAGTTGCTACTGTAAACTTCTGATGAATATCTTTTTAGAAGTCTTGGCATGCTATTCTTATGGTTTCTTTTAGACCTACTTCTGAAAGTAGGATTGCTAGTTATTGGGATTCAGGGTCTTTGGTGTATGTTTCTGGGGGTGAGGTTTTTACATTTAGCCTCTGGTTGCACGTTGCTATGCACTGAACCTGCTTGAGATCCTGCCTCCCCCCCACTCAGGATTTTGAATACATAGCTTTGTCTTTGAAGCCAGTAACTCCCCTGTTCACGCTGATTTCTTTACCTGCACAGAGTATCGTGTCAAAGAACGCACTTCAGTATCGAGGAAATTCCCAGCACGATGCCCAGGAGTTCCTGCTGTGGCTTTTGGACCGAGTTCACGAAGACCTCAATCACGCTGTGAAGCAGAGCGGCCAGCCCCCCGTGAAGGTGAGGACATGCGCTCGGCCAGGCTGTCAGTGAGAGAGCAGTCCTCTGCTGAGGACTTGGTGCCTGGGTCAAGTTGATAGCTGTAATGGTGCTGGCTGGGCATTAAATCCAGTGGTTTACTTAGAGGGTGTTTCACCCTGTTTACTTCAAGAGACATTGTCCTCAGAGAACTTTTGCAGTGTAGGAGAGAAGTATTTGCAAGTCTGACTGCCTTTAGACTAACACCCAGTAATTCCATCTCACAGAACTGTTTTTAAACTGGAATACATTTCCTTTCTAAGCTAATGAGATACATGCCCTGCAGGTCACTGAAATGAGCACACACCCAAAGGAAGTGATGGATGCTTTGCTGCTAGGTTTGGATTTGAGCACAGTAGCTGAACCTCTAGAATGTTCTTACTGGGAAAATTCATGAGTCTTTCAACTTTTATACATATAGCCTTAATATAGTGGATAAAATGATTTATATAATGTGAAAAAATAAGAGTTGTATCCCTCATGCAGCTTTTGAAGTTCTTGATAATTCTGCTTTGTACTTCAAATTTTAAACCTCCAATCTGGTTAATTGTTCTGGTTGAAGGTCATTTTGTGCCAAATCCTGTCATGTGACTGTGTATGTGTGGCCCACTCTCCCACCAAATGGCAACACCCTCATAGAAGGCCAGACACTGTGTCTTCTGTTTTCTTCATATCCGAGTGTCCTGGACACTGCTCCCTGCGTGTGCTAGCAGAGGGTCAGTAACCAGTGGTCAGAGGGAGGGGCATGGACAGGTAAAAGTATGGAGTGTTTTGTGATGAGACACCATACTGGATAGCACAGTAATAGATGCCAGAGAATCGAGGCATGGGAAGAAAGTGGTTGGGATCGTTTCCTGGAAGGGCTTTGGGTGGGAGACTCAATGCTGGAAGATTAGAGAGTTGTCCAACTGCACGGAGTTGAGTCGTGCGACCCACAAGCAGGTGCCTGCGCGTGAAGCATCTGCACGAGGTGTGTAGCTTGTAAAGAGTCAGGAACATTTGTGATGTTCTAGGTTCATCTTCAATTAAGAATTGGAACTTCTAGACTGTGAAATTGTACTTCCTTCTCTTTAGCTCCCATCGGAGACTGACATGATGCCTGAGGGACCATCTTTTCCTGTCTGTAGTACTTTTGTACAAGAACTTTTTCAAGCCCAGTACAGGTATGAGCAAATGAAATGTTCCTTCTTATTTTGCTTACTGCAGGTTTGAGTGATCTTAACGGGAGTGTCTCATGTTTTTGTTTTTGAAGGTCTTCCTTGACATGTCCCCACTGTCAGAAACAAAGCAACACTTTTGACCCTTTTCTCTGCATTTCCTTGCCAATTCCTCTGCCACATACCAGGTGGGACTGCGTTTTGATGGTGTTCGTTTTCTGCCGTAGGTGCCTATCAGGTCTTCTCACTTAGTTAGGCAAATCCTATGATTGTTGAGAAGTCGGAGACAGTCACTGTCAGTTCCTCACAGAAATCAGTTTCCAGGGGAAGCAGGTGCCCAAGGCAAGTAGGCACTGGTGGCCGGTTAGGTGTTCGTCCACAGATAGCGTCGGGCTGTTGAGTAACTTATAGATCGTCCAAAGACCTTACTGTGTACTTTGAATTACCACTTTTATTTTTAACTGTTTGTCAAAATTTCCAGCAGTTGTACTGTTTTAAATGTGAAGAGTGTGTTGTGTGTGTTTATGTATGTATATATGTTTTTAAAGATTTAAAGATTTATTTATTTATTTATTTATTTTTAAAGATTTATTTATTTTTATTACAAAGTCAGATATACAGAGAGGAGAGACAGAGAGGAAGATCTTGCGTCCGATGATTCACTCCCCAAGTGACCTCAATGGCTGGTACTGTGCCGATCCGAAGCTGGGAACCTGGAGCCTCTTCCAGGCTTCCCATGTGGGTGCACGGACCCAAAGCTTTGGGTCATCCTCAACTGCTTTCCCAGGCCACAAGCAGGGAGCTGGATGGGAAGTGGAGCTGCCGGGATTAGAACTGGCATCCATATGGGATCTTGGTGCGTTCAAGGCGAGGACTTTAGCCTCTAGGCCACACCGCCTGGCCCTATTTATTTATTTTGAAAAAGTTACAGAGAGGGAAGAAGGGAGATCTCTGTCCACTAGTTCAATCCCCAGATGATGGCAGCAGTTGGTTCTGGGCCAGACTCCTGAGCTATCTTCCACTGCTTTTCCCAGTCTGTGAGCAGGGAACCAGATTAGAAATGAAGCAGCTGGACCCGAATCAGGGCCTGTATGGGCTGTCAGCCTCATGGGTGGCGACCTCACCTGCTGTGCCCCAGTGCCAGTCTCAGATGTATTATGTTTTTATTTTATGCCCTTTTCAAAGCTCTTCGTTATTGTTTGATAGTTCTGTTTAGCACCAAATGAAATTTTCCCATGTAGCTTCTAAAGAAAGGTAAGGCTTAGCTTCAGTTTGTGTTGATTTCAGAGCAGGTTTATTTTCCATTTTCTGTATAGTTCATGAATTTCAGAATTCTTTTTTGTACCAAAGTTAATTTTTACGTCTTCATCCCATTTTTCTCTGAGCTGTTTAAAGTGCCTTGCTAGCTGAGCTGACACAGGTAACTAACCAGAAGCTCTGGCCTTGGTCTGTGCAGGCCTCTCTATGTCACCGTCGTGTATCAAGGCAAATGCTCTCACTGCATGAGGATTGGCGTGGCCGTGCCTCTGTCCGGGACTGTTGCCAGACTGCGGGAAGCCGTGTCTGTGGAAACAAAGATCCCCACTGATCAGGTAATGGGCCCACTAAGACCAAGTACATGTGACTCACTAAAATCTTGCTTTCTGTTCTAGAGGTTTTTAGAATCTGCCAGTATTGTTAGATAGAGAAAATTACTTGTGTCTATTGTTGGGGGGGAAAAAAAAGAATATTAAGCCCCCCCAAAGAGTAAAATGTAAAGAAAAACTTTGCATGTTTCATTTTTAGTTGTTATATATTTTTAAACAGAGAAGCAGTGACTTACACTATGACCTTCTTGTGGCTTTTTTATAAACATGGTTATAAACATGATTACCTGGCCACTCTTAGGCCATCCTAATGAATGGCTGTGTGGAGCATCCCTGAGGGTTAGATGTAGAGCATCAGAGAGGGTTAGAATTCCACAGTGGTGATGAGTGGACATCGTCTTGCTTAGATGGTGTTCTGTCCACAGTACATGCTTCATGCGGTCTTGTCTTTTTAAAGTTGGACCTTGCTCTCTGATCTTGTTCAGATAAGAGAAAGTTGTCTCCCCCCCTTTTGGGGGGTATATCTTTAATATTGTGTTGTGAGTAAATTGACCTAAGGTATTGGTGACCTCTGTGAGTTTTGCATAGTTTTTACTCAATTCACTTACAATTTTATTTAGAGAAACATTGGTCATTTAGGATTCACTAAGGAAAGATGTCTGAGTGCTTAAATAGCTTTCCCTCAATAGCTTCTGGAAAACTGCTGTGTAATCACTGAATAATCGAGGTGTTTTGTGCTTTGGCCTCATGTGGCCTTTTGGAGCGTTACCATAGTAAAACAAAATACCACCAGCAGTGTTGGTTGAAGGCAGCAGGTATCTCCTGTTTTCTTAAGCCATGTGCTGGCATGTTGATAAAACATGCATTCCTTTCCCTGCTCTGAAAAGCACATTGATTCCTTTTTTCCCCTGCAGGGTGAGTGGTGAGGTGGAGAGGGGTGCGGGCGGGAGGCTGCAGTGGCGTGCAGGGCGCACCTGGTTGCGCCTTTAAAGCTTCCAGTGCTCTCCGGCTCTTTCTGCCTGTCGTTTAAATTGGTGAAATTCTTACACATTTGCTTCTGCCCTCAGCTTGCTGGAGAGAGTGAACTGCACTTGCGTGTTCACAGGCAGAAAAACAACATGACCATTAAATTTATTATAAGGAAATGTGCCAGGAACATTCTTCCTGGGCTATTTATGGACCATGCCAGCAGCCTCTTTCCCCACAAAGAATGCTAGAGCCATGGGGGCGACCTTATGTGTCCCGTCCAATTCTCCCCTTTGCCACTCCTATGAAGGAAACCAGAAAAACCACGAGGGGCCCAGGGCAGGGTGGTGGCAGCCTGGCACTGGAACACCTTCACACCTGCCCAGTGCTGCCTGCGAGGCTGGTGCTGCGGAGCGTGTAATGAAGTCTGCACATCTCCCTGTTTTCCTCTCCAGCGTCTTTCTGTTTTGTTGTAAAATACCCTGTCATTTCAGAAATGATGACCTAGCAAGTGAAAGTTCTCAATATCGTGGTACTAGAGGCTACTGGATTTAATACTGTTGTATGATATTCACTTGATTTGTTTTTCCTGTGCACATGTAACATAATTTTATAAAATCCACACATTTTGTTCTTTACTTCCCGTGTCAAGTGTACAGATACAAGGGGGTCTTTAGAAGGTATATGAAAAATTTGAACTATTTTTTTTATTTCTGTTTTCCATTAACCTTCTGAAACCCTAACGTATAAGGCTTTATAATTCCAGTAATACGTTCCATCAGTTACTATTTCGCATTTGAGTTGATTTCATTTTTTTCTAATACACATTGGCATGATGCGTTGACATGTTTTATCTTCAAATTTGAAACTTCTTTGATGTGGGACAGTCTCTGAGTAAGGTGGGGAGTGTGTCCTCGTGATGAGAGTGAGTGAGCATAGAAGCCAAGGCAGGTCTCACAGTCTCTCCACTGAGAAGCGGAGTAAGGTTAGACGCGATGGCCGCCTGGGCCTTTTCTCCCCGGAGCTTAGAGGAGCATGGGTCCCGTGCCAGAGTTCGGAAATCAGAGCATGCTGTTCTGTCGGTCAGAGGATACTGTGCTTCCAAGATTCTCATTCAAGGCGAATAATGAGGGCTCTGTGAGATGTCTCGGAGCCCTCTCCATCCCTTGCTGATCTTGGTGAGTGAGAGCAGTTCCTGGTAGAGGTGGGAGACCAACCTGTATTGATGCCCAGCTGTTTACATTTTCCCCGTTTTTAGATTGTGTTAACGGAAATGTACTATGATGGGTTCCATCGTTCCTTCTGTGATACAGATGACCTGGAAACAGTCCATGAAAGCGACTGCATTTTTGCCTTTGAGACTCCAGAAATATTTAGGCCTGAAGGAATTCTCAGTCAAAGAGGTAAATGAGCACCTGTTTCCATCCTAAGCACCTGGGTTTGCAGGTTGAGCAAGCACCTGCCCTTTTGTCTGTTACATGATAGTGTACATTTTAAAATAAATTGTGATAAAATGCATAGAGTGTATTTTTAACTGCTGGTATGACATTTATGATAACACATCCCCCTAGCTGAGCCAGCCCCATAGGAAAGTCTAGCACTTGATAACGTCTTCCTTTACATAGCCTTTTGGGTATCTTGTGATGGCACATTGGATGCTAGACTGTGCCATAGCTTTTCTTTAGTTTTTTTTTTAATACTTAAAATTCTGCTGCAGCACTTCTGTTTAATTTCTCAATTCTGAAATCTTTGCTACGGAGTAGGAGTGTGGAGTACCCAGCCCCTAGGCTGCGAGGAGCCAGTGAAGCCTTTTGGCCTGCTAAGACGAGGGACTTGAAATTCAGTGCATCAGAAGCAGGCTAATTTTTAGGTTGATAACTGTATACAGCGCGTGAAATGATGTTATAAATATGCAAATGGCCTTTCATTAATAAAAGTTTTTCACCTTTGCTGTAGAGTTTTCTTGATATTTATTTTATTTATTTTTAGGATAATTGCATGTCACTGTTCATTGATAAGGAGCAAAACAAATTAAAACTCTAGACAGTGCCGTTCCCTTTACTGGCTGCAGTTTCGGCTGTGACTGGGGAGCTAAGCCTGTTTTCCCTTTGTGTTCGGAGGGTCATGGGAGCCATTCTGAGTTTGAGAGCTTCCTGGCTTTAGTGTTCCTGAATGTTCTTCTGGGTCTCCTCTTCATTTGGTTCTGCCACAGTGGTTGTTACCACCTCAAGTAGTACCTGGGAATCAATCAGAAATGCAACTCCTTGGACCTCACCCCAGACCAAATGAATGAGACACTCTGGGACCAGGGCCCAGCAGTCTGTTTTCAATCATCCCTGTAGGTGATTTTACAAACTGAAGTTATGAGAAATACTGCTCCACCCAGTCTTATCAGTATTTTCTGCTGCCTTGATTTTAGAACTAACTTTTCTGCCAGCCTCACTTTTCTTCTACTTCTGTTTCCATTCCCTGACTTTGACCTGTCTGCTGGAATTGCTACAAACAAAACAGAGAGAGAGACAGAGAGACAGAGAGAATATGAATCATACATTCACTGTTTCATTCTCCCAATGGCTGCAAAACCAGGACTGGGCCAGGACTCTGGGTCTCCCACAGGAGAGGCGGGGGCTCAGTGGTCTGCTGCCCTCCAGGCGTGTTGTCAGGAAGCTGGATCAGAAAGCAGAGCCCGACACTTGGGCCAATGTTCTGATATCTGATGCTGTGCATGCTGGCCCCCCCAGGCAGCTTTTATACTTAGCATTTCTTCCTTAAATGGGTTCTTCCAATGTTTCTTTGAATGAAAACAAATAAACAAACAAACAAACAAACCAAAAAACCTCCTACAATTAAGGAGGTAGAGAAAAAATTTTGCAATTGTAGAAAAGATGCGTAGGATGCGAAGTTAAGAGGGTTTCTGACTGTAAGGAGAAGTCATGGCCCAGATGCTAAGTGGAAGCAGAACACTTTAATATGACAGAAATAATGGGCTCTGAGTTATACACTGGCATTAAGGACACATACAAAGAACAGTGATTTCAGCATTAGGAATTTTAAAAGGCTTCCTGTTCTATCACCATTATTTACTATTGTTTAGGCTGTTCTGGCCAGTGCAATAAAACAGGAAAAGCAGTGAGAAATCATTGCTGAGTTAAGGTAGTTCTTGTTGGACTGGCAGTTGTTCATTCTCTCTTTCTCTCTCTGCTTTTTCAGACATGAAACAATTTGATGTATTGACAAGAAGAGATGGGAGTGGAAGGGATGGGATGGAGAGGGGAGAGAGCTGCTCTTTTGGGGCAGACTTGGCAGAACTCAGCCTCTGGGAGATTACCAGTTGCTTTTGAGGGTCCTTTAAGGACCATAGCTGACCCAGCCAAAGCCTGGGTGGCAGAGATGCAAGCCCCTGAGCCATCACCTGCTGCCTCCAGGGTGAGCTCAGCGTGCTGCTAGCCTGCTCATGAGAAGCAGAGAAGATGACGGGATACGGGTGTCCCCCCGGGACACCTGCTACATCACATACCTGCCCCAATAGTTTTACACTTTTTATGACTCTTCTGATTTATCCTTTTAAAGCTAAATCACAGGATAATTTTTTTCAAGTCTCCTGAATCCCTTTAGGATTGAATAAAATGTATAGAATTACCCAGGAGACAGTATCCTTCTCACAGCACTGAGCTGTCTGCAGTTATTTATGCCCTTTGTGGAAGTTCTGTGACTTCCCCATCTAGTGGAACTGGCACCGATATGGGATGCTGGCGCCAAATGTGGAGGATTAGCCTACTGTACCATGGCACCAACCCAACATTCGAAATTTTTACTGTATAAAGTAGAGCTCCAGGTCCCTTCATTTAATATGTACATATTTGATTGTCCCAGAACATTTGCCAAAGAAACGATTCTTTCGTATTTGGATGGTCTTGGTGCCCCTGCTGAAAGCTTTCGTTCAGTTTCTGCTTTATGATACCCACCTGCCTCAGATGTCTCCTGTGCCTCTTCTTCCCTCTCGTCTTGGTGGTTTGTTGGTTGCCTTTGTCAGTTTGTTAGGTGCCAGGTTAGGGCTGAGTTTCCTCTACTCATGTTGACCTTGGTGCTGCTTTCTAACAGGGCTCTGTTCCAGTGTTATACCTCCTGATGTTGTGTTTTTATATGTATACTTTGCTTAAATGATATTCTGCTTTTATTGCATTAGGATAAAAAATGCCTGCCCATCGGCTTTGTTCAGAAGCTTTTTTCCTCTCTTCCCCACCCCCTTGCCTCTGATGCTTGCTTGCTTGCTTGCCTGTCCTTCATAGTGTCTGCTAATT
This sequence comes from Ochotona princeps, assembly GCF_030435755.1. Taxonomy (NCBI): domain Eukaryota; kingdom Metazoa; phylum Chordata; class Mammalia; order Lagomorpha; family Ochotonidae; genus Ochotona; species Ochotona princeps. Next base: position 20,839,277 of record NC_080855.1, on the reverse strand, counting down.
TTTTGCACCAGCGTGTTATGACCAAACAGTGTGCTTTCTCCAGTTTCTTTAACAGGATACTGAAGTTTGCGAGGGTTGGTTGCTTTTCCTTCGTCTCTCTGTGGTCAGCAGTTCAGTACAGTTCCTAGTGTGTAGCAAGAGCCCAGCTCATGTTTATTCAGCTGGAAGTTTCTCCACATTTCCTTTTCCACCTGCGCTGCTCAGGGACAGCACCATGTTTCTGTTCACAAGTGAATTTGGTGAGTCCAGTGTCTAGCCAGGGCATGCTCTTGTTGGATAAATCCATCATTGCCGAGTGTGTGTCCATCTCTGCTCTCAAGATCCTCCAGAGGTTTTGTTGGGCCAGGTCATGCTGCTGCTTTCCTGACTGTGTGAGTCAGGAGCCGAGATTTGGGCTGCTGTTTAATGGCCCCGGGTCACACAGCTAGCAGCAAACAGCACTTTGGAGAGAGGTGACAGGCTTCATCTCGTAGAAGCACAGGTGCTGCCCATCCTTGCTTCTGCCAAGAATCTGGGAGATGAGGTAATTCGTTGTCTCCAGTGCAGGCTTCTATTATTTTTAATTTTTTTATGACCAGATTTCAAGTGCTGATAAATTGCCTGTTGCTTGTCTGTGTGTGTGTGTGTGTGTGTGTGTGTGTGTTTTGCACATTTAAGCTTACATACCCCTCCAGTTGCTTGGTAATGCTTCAGCTTTGCTTATTTCTAATTTATCTCTCTCTCCCTGTATGTGTGTGTTTTAACTGTCTGGCATTTATTTGAGTATTTGAGTATAAGCTATGTACTTGTTATGTTAGACTGCTCTCATGTTGATGTAGCTTAATAGGTTCTACAGGCCTTTTATTAGTGGATCCTTGGGTGATTGCCAGAATTCTGCTCTGACTGCTCTTGTGTTAACCATTTTAACTTAGTCCTCTGTTGGTATAATTATTTTTACGGAAGTGTTGGGAGGGCTTCTTTCTTCCGCCTTCCAGTTGGGAGATCATTTTCTGAAGGTGTACTTCTACAGGATTGAAGGAGTAAATGTGTATTTGCTCAGGTGCTTTTGAGTTCCTACTAAGTGCAGGTCTTGTGCTGCATGCTGAATTGCTGCATAGCTCTGAATGACAGGGATTTGTACTGCTGGACACTTGTGAAGGTCTGTCGGACAGTTGTCCACTTTCTTGGATGTTGATCTGGTATAGGCGATTGTCTTAGAGTGGCCTGTTGTCATCTTGGCTCTGGGTGTAGTTGATGCGGTTTATCTCATTTCTTCTCATCTGGCCTTCACCCCCACCCCCACCCCTTTTTTAAAAAAATATTTTGTTTATTTAGAAGGCAGAGTTAGAGAGAGACAGAGAGAAATCTTCTATCTGCTGGTTTACTCTCTAAGTGGCTGCAAAGGCTGAGCTGAGCTGAGCTGAAGCTGGAAGCCAGGGTGCAGGGGCCCAAGGACTTGGACCATCCTCCACTGCTTTCCCAAGCGTGTTAGCAGGCAGATAGCTGGGTGGGAAGTAGAGCATGCAGGGACACAAACTGGCACCTATATGGGAAGCCAACGTTGTAGGCAGAGGCTTATTAACCTGCTCTGCCACACTGCTGTCCCCTCCAGTCTGGCTCTGTAATCATGGAGAGGCCACTGCTGTTGGACCATTGACAACTATTCTGCATGTTCTTGTCTGTACTTGACTGATAGTGGCATGGCCTCACCTGGAATATTTTCTGCTGTATTATCTTGGCAGACTTACATTTCTCACACTGTATCTAACGTTCACCAAAGTGTAGAGTTTTACTTTTCAGCTTAAAAGACAAGTAAGACCAGTTTAAAAGGAATAATGGATACTAAAGAAATTATCTTCGTGGCTAGATAGGTAATCTCACAGTAGACCATTTGTTCAATTTCCTTGCTGCAGCTTAAATAACACGATGACAGTTTCTTATTTTCTCTGTTGGATACATTTCTTTGTAATGAATGAAAAGAATTTTAAAGAGGTGTTTTCATTTCGAAGAGTTGTTTTTATTCCATTTCAGGAATTCACTTAAACAACAATCTAAACCACTTGAAATTTGGCCTGGATCATCACAGACTGTCTTCGCCTGCACAGACAGCACCAAAACCAGGGAAAGCGGATCTGCCCAGCACCAGAGCAGGAAATGACAAGATTGTTCTGTTGGTGTGTAACCGGGCCTGTACCGGGCAGCAAGGGAAAAGGTAAAAACTGCTCACTTCCAGTCATGAGCGAGACTTTTAGGAATTCTAGTATTTTCCAGTGTTTTACATAGCAGAGGTGTAAAGTCTTTGCGTTTTAGTAGTGCAGTTTTGATTCTGGTGTTATAAAGAAGGCCTGTTTACCTGGATGTGAATGAGTGTGTGCCTGCTGTGTTAGAAAGAATGTATGTTTACTCGATGTGAAGGCTGTCTGTGAAGACTATGCTCACCCGAGTTGAGGCTCGGAGTGGGGAGCTTGCCACATGGCTCTGACGGCATCCAGGTGCAGGGCTTCCTAGAGCTCACCTCGTTTTTAAAAGCTCACTTCATGCGTGTGTTTGCAATTCAGGCTTCTCTTGAGGCTCTAGACCTTTCTCCGGGTATTTTCCTGAAGGCTCGTCACAAAAGTTGTCATTCTGAATGTACCTGCTTGGCTGGTAGGTGGCCCTGAAGCCTGCATACCAGTCTGAACTCATTGTTGCTCTGTGTACTGCAAAAACTGGCCCTCCAGTGTTCTCCTGTCCCGGCAGATAGCACCACTGCTCACTCAGCTTCCCACGTCAGAAACATGGGCCCTGGCAGTCTCTCTCAGATCTGTCTGCCTTCTGCTTTGAAAGTGATGTGGTCACAGTAGTGCAGTGTAACCTGAGTAATCACAAGGGAGAGATAGTGTTTTAGAGAGAAAAGACTAATATTTGTGTCATGATTTTTTGTTTGCCTCTTATAAATTTGTTCATTGGGAAGTAAGATAATTGTAAAAGATGTTGATTAGTTTATCTGGGGCATTCATGAGTGTTTATTTTATTGTGTCAGCTGTTATTTTTATTGAAGAGGCAGATTTACAGAGAGAAGGAGAGACAGAAAGAAATATCTTCTATCCACTGGTTCACTCCCCAAATGGCCGCAATGGCCAGGTCTAAGCCAATCTGAAGCCAAGAGCCAAGAGCTTCTTCCAGGTCTCCCGTGTGGGTGCAGGGACCCAAAACTTGAGCCGTTCTCTGTTGCTCTCTCAGGCCATAAACAGGGAGCTGGTTTCAAAGTGCAGCAGCCCATATGGGATGTCAGTGCCACAAATAGAGGATTAGCCTATGAGCTACTGTGGCAGTCCTGGCCATTGTTCCGAACACTGGGAATATAGCAGCAGACAAGATAAACAGAGTCTGGGAGACTATACCTTAGCGTAGACTAGGTAGAACTAAGCAGACACATTGGACGTCAGCCAGTTGTTAGAGCATTGAAGACATTCAGATAAAAGAAGGTTCCATTTGATGCCTGCATCCCGTAAGGGATTGAGCTCTGACTCAACTCGCAGTTCCAACTTCCAACAGGTTCTGACTCCATTGGTTGGGTCCCTGCTACCACGTCACTGACCTGGATTGAATTCCCAGCTCCCATCTTGAACCTGGTTCAGTTTTGGCCTGTGGAGTTATTTGAAGAGTGAATGAGCTCATGGGAGTGCTCTCATACACTCGCACCCTATCTCCATTCTTCCCTCAAGTGATTACAACAAAGAAGACAGCAAGAATGATTGATTCTGATGGTGGGGATGCAAAACTGCAGTAGGAAGGATGGTGAGAAAAGGTGGCCGTGGGCCAAGCTCTGATGAGGAGGAGGAACTGGGAGGTGTGTGGCCGTGGAGGGCAGGGATCCCGTGCAGAGGGAACACCTGGTTAAGCAGTGGGTCTAGAAGGGGCCTGGCTTGTTTAAAGTCCCAAAGGAAGGGGCTGCTTAGTGTGTTTCCATGAAATGAAGAACTGGTGGTACCCCCTTTGAGATGGGATGATTTACCTGTGGCTTTCAACATTCCAGGTTGTGGCAGTTTTCAGGCAGATCGGTGCGTTGTTAAGTACTGCTGTGTGTAAATGGTTTGTTAACTGTTAGGAACACATTTCTTGTGAGCTTAGCATTTCTGTCTCAACCCAGGCCTGTGTCAGAATTCATCTTGTTAGAGCAGTTGTTCATTCAGTCGTCCATTCAACATCTACAATTTTTTTAGGTGCTGATTGTTGAGGCTACTAAGGAAAGAAGTTGCTGTTTGTGCTGTCAGGTAGCTCACAGCAGAGGTGAAAACAGTAAGGATGTGATGTTTGCAGTTCAGGGCTGTTAGTACAGTGGTGACCACAGGGAATACAGTGCCAGGCTGCTCCTGGAGAGGGACCTCCACTGGCTCTTCTTGGGAGTGAGCAGGTGCTGACCTGGAAGTGGGGGAGGGTGGCCCATGCGGGGAGGGGGGAATTGCCTGGGAGTTATATGCCTTCAGGAACAGCAAGTAGGCTGGAAGCCTGGGGTATGGGTGAGAGTTGAGGCCAGGTTTGTGGTCTATGACTTTGGCTGCGTATTAGACCCACCTGGGAGTTCTTGAACCACAATTCATATGGATCTTTTCAGAATCTCTGGAGGCTGAAATTGGACCCTGTAGTTTCCTAAAGCTCCGTTGTGATTTCAGGATATAGAGCAAAGCTAACTCCATGGAATTGCTTCTAGTTTTCTAGAATATAGGACTGTGGCAGAGGACAGCCGGCTTCTGGGGTGCCATCTGCTTACCAGGGCCTCCCTTGTTTTCCAAGACCACCAGGATGTGGCTGCTGCTGGTTGGATCTTCTAACCCTAAATAATTCTTGCCCACTGTACCACAGTGCCCACTCCCTTGATTGAGGTTTCATTTGCATGGTGTTCTAAGCTTGTATCTACTCTTATTCCTGTCCTCTCAATTGTAGCATCGTATTTCCCTGAAAGCTATTTTGGTACATGAACTATTAAATTCCACTTAGAAATCTAAGCTATTTTTTGGACATTTTCATCATCTCTGAGTTACCATTAAATTTCCTGTTTTTACTTTGGGAACTCTCTGAAACCAGTTGTAGTGTGATTCCATTTAGAAAGAGCAAGTGCGAGGGGTTGGGAGTAGGCGTTTAGTCTAGCAGTTAGGATGCCCCTTGTCCATGTTGGTGTACCTGGGTTTACTTCCTAGTTCTGGCTCCTGGTTCTGCTACCTGCCATTGCAGACCCTGGGAAGTTCCTGGCTCTGACACTGACCCTGGCCCAGCTCTGGCCACTGTGGGCTTTTGGGGAGCAAACCAGGGAATAGGAGTTTCTCTCTCTCTCTCTCTCTCTCTCTCCTCCCCCTCCCCCAAACTAAAAAAGAAAATAAATAAGGGATTGTATCATTAAAGAAATAGCTGTACTTGACAGTGATTTCAGTGTTTGTGTGTGTTAGGTTTGGACTGCCTTTTGTGCTGCACTTGGAGAAGACAGTAGCGTGGGACCTTCTGCAGAAGGAAATCCTGGAGAAGATGAAGTATTTCCTGAGGCCCACAGTTTGCATTCAGGTTTGTTACACTTTGATATTCTGGCAGAGCCTGCATGTATACCCATGGAAGACACATTGCCATGAAATTTGGGTTTTCTGTCGTTGGATTTTGAAGACTTGATTTGTGAAAGGAGCTGGCCACTAGAGATGTTCCTTAAACTGCAGTGTAATCCTTTACACTATTAATCTAATAAAGTTTAGCGCATGATTAGTCTGAAAGGTTTTAGTAGAATATCTATATATCTTTAAAATAATTTCCGATGGTATGGTATGGCCTCCATAGAAGACTGTTCAGTTAGTGTTCAGTGAAAGCAGTGTGTTACTTGTCACACATGAATTGTATGATATGCAAAGTACATCTGGGTAAATCATTTGAAGTGTGAGAGTGGCTCAGTAACCCAGTAGAACATCTTAGGGAAACACTTTGCGAAATGAACGGTTTGCTGGCCCTACCGTCTGGGTTGCAGGTGCCACTGTACAGCATGCACTGGCGGGGAAGTTCAGCCTCACTGCCCTTTGCCATTTGATGCAGGTGTGTCCCTTCAGTCTGCGAGTGGTCAGTGTTGTGGGAATCACGTACTTACTGCCCCAGGAGGAGCAGCCCCTGTGCCACCCCACGGTAGAAAGGTAAGGGAAATAAAATCCACCTTTTGGAATTTAACAGATACGCGAGTGTGATTTCAAGTCGTGCCTGGTACAATTCCCACGTAAGTGTACTGGGTTCTTCAGGTTCATTGAGCAATGAAGCGCTTGGTTTACTTCTCATTCGAGTGTGATGTGTTTTATAATCTTCCTTTTCACCAGAAAAGCCAGGGGCTACTCATGTCAGGAAAGCAAGCAAGTGTAGTTCCTAGCACTACAGATCAATTATATTTTCATATTTAGCAAAAAGGAAGTTTTCCAAAGTAGCTTTCTGATCAGTTCTCGTTCCTCCTTGCAATCAGTAAAACCCGAGTTCACAGTGTGTGATGTTTCCCGTGGTTCTCTTGGGCCTCGCTGAGCCCTTCACCAATCCTAAACTGTGTGTTCACCGAGGCATGTGAGGTTTCCTTTGGCCTTAGTTCCTTTCCTTTAAGCCTTCACACTATTTTCCACAAAGAATTAGTCACTCCGATTTTCTACCTCTCTGCTTTCTGTAGCTTGCTAGTGCATTGGTAAAGTAACACTGGAAATCTGTATCTGCATATGCACACAGACACATACAGATACACAAATATAAACACGTTTATTGTAGTGGCATTTTGAACAAATACTGTTGTGCCTGCATTTCAGGATTCTGAAAAAGTATACAGCTTGGTCCTGTTTGAGTGATTACTGTTTGGTGTTAAGAGTCAAGAGTGAATGGATTATTAGTGATCCAGAATATTGAACGGCATTAAGAAGAGGTCGGATAAGATGCTGAATTTCTCAGGAGCTGGCCATGACATTGGCTGTGGGCCAGGGGAGTGGCTGTGTGAAGAAAGGAGAGGGAAGGCACGGGGCGGGTCTGGCGTGGTCTGGGGATCCGGCATGGTGTGTAGCAAGTGGGGCGAGCTCAGGTTTTGTCTCCCAGGTATTGTTGTCCAGTCTCTAGGCCAGTGAGAAACTGGACAGTTCGTAAAGATCATGAAAAACATCTGAGAGTGACAGTGAAAGTGGACAGTGTTGTAGTGTGATACAAAATTGTTTCCAATTTCTGTTTCTGTATTGGACATTCTATTCTAGTTGTTGGAGTTTTCAGCCCATTTGTATCCTAGCTACTGAATCTGAAGTTACAGCGGTCTCTAAGAGCATTTTCTAATGGGAACTGTGATGGTTTTTCGCAATCAAATGATGATTTCAGAAGGATATAATCACACTTAAGTAAAATCCTTTACTTAGAAGATAATATGTGGCTTTTCCTCCTTGCATTCTGTAGGGCATTAAAATCCTGTGGGCCAGGTGGTACCGCTCATGTGAAGTTAGTAGTGGAATGGGACAAGGAGACAAAAGATTTGTGAGTATTTTTTTAACTTTTATTTATAGACTTTTAAAAAGGATTTATTTTAAAAAAGGCCTATCGATTTATTTGAAAAGCCTATAGATAGAGACAGAGACAGGGAGAGAGAAAGAGAGAGAGGGAGGGGAAGATCTTCCATCCACTGGTTCACTTCCCAAATGGCAGTAGCAGTCAGTTCTGTGGCAGACTGAACCCAGGAGCTTCTTCTGAGTAACCTGCGTGGTGAGGCCTAAGCACTTGGGCCATGCTTTCCCAGGTGCATTAGCAGGGAACTGGATCAGAAGTGGAGCAGTTCGGACTTCAGCTGGCATGTATATGAAATGTTGGCATGGCAGGTGGCGATTTAACTCGATACACTATGTCACCCCCTAAAGGCTTGTTTTAACTATTTCTGTCAGCATTCTTTTGCTATTTCAAATGAACTGAGACATATCTTTTTTGTTTAGCTAAGTATACAAGTATGTTGCTAATCCTTTTTTAAAACAGTTCACTATTTGTTCCTTACATCTCTCACGTTTGTTTGCAGCTGAGCTAAGTTATATATTCATTAACTACTGTAAATGTCCAATTATTTTCATATTTATTATAGGTCCATTAACTCAAAAGTGTGTGGAATGCATGCACGTAGATATACAGGAAAATTCATGATTTGATCGCAGCTTATAGCCAATCCAAGAAAAAACAACTAAGTTCTTGAAATGGCTTTGTAGATATTTCCAAGAGCTTGTTAAAACATAAAGCTGGATTGTCACTTTTGTCTTGTTACGTGTTGATATAGTCCATTCTGAATTTGTAGCCATTGTTGTAAGGCTCTAATTGTTTGTATCTCATTTGCAAGACCTTCTCTGCTAAACACTTTGCCTCCGATCTCAGCTTGTTTGTAAACACAGAAGAAGAGTATATCCCTGATGCAGAAAGTGTCCGTGTGCAAAAGGAGCGTCATCATCAGCCTCAGACCTGCACTTTATCCCAATGTTTCCAGCTCTACACCAAGGAGGAGCGGGTGAGGGCCTGCACAGCACATCCTGGGTCGGAGGGTGGTAGGGCGGGGCATGGCAAGAGAGACTGCGTGGCACTTCCTGGGATCGGAGCATGGTAGGGATGGGGCATGGGTAAGGGGCTGTACAGCTCTTCCTGGGATCCGAGATGGTAGGGATGGGGCATGGGTAAGGGGCTGTACAGCTCTTCCTGGGATCCGAGATGGTAGGGATGGGGCATGGGTAAGGGGCTGTACAGCTCTTCCTGGGGTCTGAGGGTGGTAGGGGCCTGGGCATGTTGAGAGGGTGGGGAATAGACAAGTTGGATCTCAGAATGTCTCCCAGGATTTTTCACTTGCATAGATTTGACAGAGACAATGGGGCAACTCAGTGCTATTCCTTTTAGGATGTTGACAAAAAGTAGTTTAAATTTCTTTTTTATGGTTAAAGATCAATTTATTTTGTTGTTTGTTGCAGTTTAGAAGTTGAAAGTTATTGCATTTGTCAGTGAAACAGTGATTCTTACCTTGGTAGTTGTGTGCTGAGAGCACAGGGTGCCAGGACCTATTAAAACAGGGACAAAATAAATAGCCACTTCCTTAGTTGGCGTTAGCTGCATTTCAGGTGCCCAGCAGGCACGTGGCCAGTACTGATTAGTGCGGATAAAGTTGTGTTGGGCAGTGGTACTCTCAGCCACTCCGTACAGTGCTTTACAGATAACAGGGACTTGGTACATCTTTAGATGAACAGATGACAGATAAGTGGAGAAATAAGTCTCTGTGGAGGGACCCAGGCCTGTGCAGTTTCTTGCACTTTGAGAAACCTTGACCAGAGCCCTTGAAATTCATCTGATATTGCACTGATGCTTGGGATCCTAAGTATGACAGTTGAGTTTAGTTATTTGAAAGGCAGAGTCACAGTGACAGAGCAGCGGACCAGCTGGCAAGCAGGCAGGCAGAGTGTCCATCATCTGGTACACTCCCCACGTGGCCAGAGCTGGCCTAGGCCAAAGCCAAGACCGTCTTCCAGGTCTCCTATGTGGGTGCAGGGGACCAAACTCTTGGGCCATCTTGACGCTGCTTTCCTAGGCACATTAGTAGGGAGCTGGATTGGAAGTGAAGGAGGTGGCACTCGTACTACATTCATATGAGATGCTGTCGTTGCAAACAGTGGCCTTATTCACTACTACTCTTGGCTCCTGACTTTGGATTGGCTCAGCTCTAGCTGTTGTGGTCATTTGAGGAGTGAACCAGTGGGTGGAAGATCTTCCTGTCTTTGCTTCTCTCTATAAATTCGCTTTTCCAATAAAAGAAATAAGTCTTAAAAAAAAAAAAAAAAGAAGCAACAAGAACAAGAGAAGAAATGGAGATGACAAGGTGGGACCTGCAGTAACCCACGTGATCAGGCCGAGGTCTGATCTTCTACAAGCAGTGCCCTGTGTCGTGCTGCCTTAGGGCTGCTTGAGAAGCAGTGTCAGGACTCTGGTGGTGGTGGCATTGCCCTTCTCGTTACTGCCAGCACTCACTATTAAGAAAATGATAAAGTAGGACACCTCCCGCTGAGAAGTCAGGCCAGCTGTCTCTGTCGCAAAGCTTTGCATGAGGGGGTGCTAACAGCAGCTCTGCTCCTCGTTCGCAGCTCGCCCCGGATGACGCCTGGCGGTGCCCACACTGCAAGCAGCTGCAGCAGGGGAGCATCACACTCAGTCTGTGGACACTGCCTGATGTGCTCATTATACATCTCAAGAGATTCCGGCAGGTGAGGGAATCCTCTCTGGGAGGCCCCACAAGCTGAGGCCGAGTTGCTGAAACCCCCTGCTGAGGTGCTGAAGCCCCCTGAGGTTCTTGAGTGTCCCTGTTTGATTTCAGTGAGTGAGTGAGTGTGTGTGTGTGTGTGTGTGTGTGTGTGTGTGTGCAGGGGCGTTTACAGACAGACATAGGTGTGCCTATATGAGGCAAAATATGAGCATCCTATGACCCTTGAAATCCTAAACAGTTCAGTTCACATGGCAGAATTTTACTTTGTTCTTCAGGGTTTGCACTAGACTTGTAAATGTCAGGCTGAAGTTTTGGTATGTGCGCTTTGGGGTTAGTAAATAGAGATGCTTGCTAGGAGAGTTGGAATCCCATGCCTACCTGATGTAATGATGGCTGTTGGCTGCCCTAACGGTGCTGTTGTACATGGGGGAGATGAGTCATAAAACATGTACAAAGAAAATCTGCTTTGGGTTGTATTGCTTTGTGAGTTGGTCACCGCTCTCTCTGCAAAGCTGTCTGTTCTCTGAGGTGCGATTATCCTAGGCAGCCCCGCTTATAGAAGGAGGGTGGGGATAAATGTTGATGGGGTCTGTGAGATCAGGCTGCAAGGTTTGTCCCTGCAACAGAGCAGATGTTTCTCTGCAACTTCCCAGGTGAAGTGGGAGCAGGAGGTGGTAGAAGCAGCAGCGTATTCGGAGCCAAGCCGGAGGGAACTGCCTGTGGTCAGGGGCTCATAGCGCTGGTGGGACTGGCGCTGCGGGGTGGGCCGGTGGTGGGAGTTGGTGGAAGAAGTGAACAGTGGCAGGTTGCCCAAACATCCCCTTGGGGGCTGAGTAGGGTTGTGATGAAGGGTTTGCAGCAACTGTGTGTTTTTAAAAGATCATTCTGACTGTCGTTGGGAGGGTAGAGCAGAGGCTACCAGAGTGAAGGTAGGGGACCTGAAGGAGGTCGATGTGGTCACCAGTGTCATGCTAAGGGCCTGGTAATGCTGTGGAGATGAAGAGATGTTTAGGACTTGCTGAGGAAGTGGAGGCATCAGGGGTGACACACACAGACCCTGTCTAGGACTTGCACACTTGCTGTGGGTGCTTCAGCTTCATCCTCTTGGGCTGTGCAGGTGGATTGCTGGGGAAGGCTCTGGATTCCAGCCTGCTCAGTTTGCTTCCCACCACCAGACACACGGCTCTTGCTTTCTATTTCTTTCGAAGGCATATTCAAAGCAACCCACACTCGGAAGGGCAGGGTCACCTTTCTCACTTCTTTTTTGTCCTTCTCACTAGTTTCTCACTTCGGTGGCTTGGCTGTGCCTCCTCATCGACTGCTTATGTGTCTTGCCCTCTCCGCTCTTACTGGTACCATGCCAGTTCAGACTCTGTTACTTCCCAGTTGGTTGCAGTCTTTCCGTTGATTCCCAAGACCTTTCCCAACATGTTGTGTGTACTGCTCACACATTTCTTCACTCCCAGCTCTGGGGATGTCACCTCCTCCATGCAAGCCCCAAGGCTTTCCCTGGACTGCAGAATAAGGTCTCAGTTAATCAGCCAGCCTTCCTGACTGTCTTCCCTTTCTTGTAGGAATATTTTTCCTTCCTTAAAAAGGTCCGTATCTCTCTGGGGTGGGCATTTCCATGCCTGATTAAGTTTTTAAATATGAGAACCGTGCACACAGTAAGCACCTCTTCGGCCAGGGGTTATATTTTTCATGGATTTCCCCATGGGCTGAATGGAAAGTACAGATGATTCAGGATCATCGACTAGGAGGTCATCAAATAGTAGGGGACTTCAAAAAGTTCAAAAATGGAATTCACAGATAAGTTTATTTTACTTCACGGAAGTTTTACGAATCCATGCATATGAAAGCTCTTCAAGAAATTTATGGAAAGTATGTATTATGAATAAAACCATGTATGGATTTCAAAGTCTTTTGACTTAACCAGAATAAACTTATTTTTAAATTCTGTTTTCCTCATACTTTTTGAGTCTTCTGTATCTGAAGTTAGGTCAGGGTTAACTTGTAGTGCTCTGGGGGAGGTGGGGAGGAATGGGGCACTGCCCACTGCAGGCTGTTCTGGGCCAGGCACCCGGGTTCGCCCTTTGTGCAGTCACCATTCCCAGAGTGTTCGTGCCCTCTGCGACACGGAGGTATCAGCATGGACTATCTGAAATTGTGGTTTTTATGCAAGTCAAAAATCTAAGAACTTCAAGCAGATGAGGAAGTAAAGATTCAGAGGTTCACACACCACCAATCCATAGATCGTCACTGGCTCTGCTTTTTGTGATGTTGAAACCTGTTCCTCCAGATAGTTAAAATGATTATTTCCCTATTATGTGTGTGTCTGAGTGATATCAGATAGGTGACTCATTCCATGCTAAACTGATCTGCCTTTTGCTTACATTAAAATGTCCTAAGAACTTGTTTTTCTTCTTGCAACAGGAAGGAGACAAACGTATGAAACTTCAGAACATGGTCAAGTTCCCTTTGACTGGCCTGGACATGACACCTCATGTGGTTAAGAGAAGCCAGAGCAGCTGGAGTTTGCCGTCGCACTGGTCCCCGTGGAGACGGCCCTATGGACTCGGGAGGGACCCCGAGGACTACATCTATGACCTGTATGCGGTGTGCAATCACCATGGCACCATGCAAGGGGGGCACTACACAGGTCTGCAGCGCGTGAGGCCGTGTGTCTGTGCTTCCTCCAGGCAGGCTGTGTCGGGCCAGAGGGCTATGGCTCGGGGGCCCCCTTTCTCTTCCCATAGGCTGTGTGCCACCGGTAAAGGTGGTCTCCGTCCTCTGTCCAAGAGCAGATGCGCTAAAGCTCTTCCTCCTCTTTCCGACTTGGATCTTCCCGAGGTGGCCTGACCTGGCTGGGCCAGCAGTGTGAACGCAGATGGCATTCTCTGGTCGTCAGAGGGTCTGCCTTCTGTGCACCTTCTCACACTCTCCCCACATACGACTTGGCTCTGCTGGCTTGAAGTTTTAGCCTCTCGCTTATTTCAGTTGTGAAGCACTATTACAGTGTCTTCACGTGGCTTGGGAGGGCTTTTCTTTTTAAGGTTCAGTTTTCTTTCTTTTTTTTTTTTTTATTTTTTCTTTTCTAAAGCAACTGTGTTCAGCGCTTAACATTTAGAGACTAGAGAGAATCAGAAAACATACCATTACATGGAGGCTCTAGTACAACCATTGGTAACACTTTGAAAAAATGTGATAAAACATAGATAATAGAATTTACCATCTTATGGTGTTTTTTCAATGATGTTAGGAACATTTGCATTGCTGTGTAGGCACCATCACTCCTCATTGCCAGAGCTTATTTCATCTTCCCAAACAGAAATAGTGCCATGAAACAATATTTTATATTGCCCACGAGCCTCTAGTAGCCATGCTGCTTTGCGTCTGAATTGACTTCTCTTGATACCTCTTAGAAGTGGAATCAGCTAATATTTGTCCTTTTGTGACTGGCTTATTTCATGTAGTCTGATGTGTTTAAGGTTCATCCATGTTGTACCATGTATCTAAGCTTGTATCTTAGAGGTTAAGCTATCAGTTAAGATGTTCACATCCCACATTGTGTAGGACCTGGGTTCAATCCTTGCTGGTTCCAGCTTGCTGCTAATACAGAAGTGGGAGGCAATGGTGATGGCTCACATAACTGAGGGAGAACTTTGATTGGTTGATTCACTCCCAAAAGGGCTGTACTGGCCAGGGCTGGGCTAGAACAGAGCCAGGGGTTGCGTCTGGGTCCAACATGGGACTTGGGGGCCCAAGGACCCAGGCCATCTTGCACTACTTTTCCAGGTGCATTAACACAGAGCTGGATTGGATTGGAATTGGAGAAGCCAGACCTTGAACTGGTGCCCAGTTGGGATGCTGGCGTTGCAGGCAGTGGCTTTACCCACTGGTTTTAAGTTTATTTTACCCTGAACTTTGACTTGGGCAGAGTTTTGATACAATTTACTATATTTCAGGTCTTGCATTTTTTATACTTGTGCTTTCTGGGGGCCGCTTGTACTGTGTGTCTAGTTGGAATTTTGCTTCTGTGGCAATTCTAAGCGTGTTTGTCTTCTTTGGTACTGAGACATGGAGTCATGAACTCGCAGACTCTGAGGGGAAGGGACTTGGAGTTCATTCAGTTTCCCTGGCACCCCACTGTGACCCTGCCTTGGCCAGCACCCTCACCTGCTGTTCAGCTTTGATAAAGAGTGCATCTCCCACTTGTAACGCTTCTTAGGAAAGTGACTTGCTGAGTGGTCTTTACCAAGAAATTGTTGAGGAAAAATAAAAATAGGGTGGACCTGAATTTTAGATATTACATTGGCTTTTTTTTTTTTAAAGATTTATGTTTATTACAAAGTCAGATATACAGAGGAGGAGAGACAGAGAGGAAGATCTTCCGTCCGATGATTCACTCCCCAAGTGAGCCGCAACGGGCCGGTGCGCGCCGATACGATGCCAGGAGCCAGGAACCTCCTCCAGGTCTCCCACGCGGGTGCAGTGTCCCATCGCATTGGGCCGTCCTCAACTGCTTTCCCAGGCCACAAGCAGGGAGCTGGATGGGAAGTGGAGCTGCCGGGATTAGAACCGGCGCCCGTATGGGATCCCGGGGCTTTCAAGGCGAGGACTTTAGCCGCTAGGCCATGCCACCGGGCCCCAGGCTTTTTTATAGAGGAAACTGGAAAATGCCTCAGCTCCCTTTGGAGGCAGTATAGTTTTGTGAAAGCAGCTTGGGTGAGAAGCCAGACACCTTTCCCTCACTCTGTCTTAAGCGGGTACCGCAGTAGGGAGCCAGCAGTGACCACGCGTGTTTCACAGGACCCTTTAACTTAACGGATGCTCGGATGCTGTCTGGATCTCTTCCCCTATTCCATATTCAAGCCATTCTGTGTCTTTTCTGATTGTTTACTGGTAGTTTGGAGAACATGTTACACACTCTCTGCATTGTTGGCTTGAAGACACTGTTTTTAAGTTCCCATTTGGACTCTGTCTCCTCTTGGGTCCTTGACTCTGCTAGTTCTGGCTATAATTACATGGAACGGGGATGGCTAACTTGGGGAGGGGACTCTGGAACAGCGCTTCCCAAGCCATCTGCGATGGTATGATTCTATTTTAAGTTTTCTAATCCTTCACGAACCAGTGCTTCTACACAAATACAATAAAAATATCCCAGCAGTGTCGGGTTGCTATAAAGGCTTAGATGCTGGTCTCCAGTTCCTTCCTTCTCTGCTTGAGGACTGGCCGCAGTTTGAGGAATACTGGCCTAGAAAACACTGCAAAAAGTTGAGCTGGGGAGGAAGGCCAGTGGGGTCGTTTTGTGATCACATTGTCCACGCCTCAGTGGGTTACTATGCTGCCTTTGTTTCCACACCATGACTAACAACAGATCCTCCTGAGGCGAGCCAGACTAGCACTAGCAGAGGGCTTTTCTGTCACTGTCCCTTAGGTGTGGTCCCCTCTCACAGTTCTGATCCCACTCAGTGCACCAGCTGGCTCATTCAGCCCTCCCGTCCGGCCCGACGCTGTTTTTTCAGCTCCATCTGCTGCTTCTGTCTCCATTTCTCTCCCTGTCTGGTTCTGCTGAATCTAGCTACAGATGATTTCCCTCTCTGCATTCAGAGGTTCTTCACTCCACTCTGCTTTTGAGCCCTTCCTTGTGTGGCTCACTTTCATGCTGTAGGGCTTCATGCTTGTGGGAGTGGTTGCGGCCTATTGAATCATTCCCAGTACTTCTCCAAGCCTATGTGCCCTGCTCCTGGGACTGTACTGTGTGTATTCCAGCCTTCTGGTGGACATGCTGGTACTTATTTATTCCCACCCAGCCAAGTGGGCATTGCTGGAGAATGTGGTGGTAGTGCAGTCCCACTGGGTCAAGCTTCCAGTTCCCCTTTGGTAGAGTTTTCTGGGGTTGATATTGAGTGCTTTCGTTCTAGCTCAGGCCTAGGACTTGACCTGGAGGGAGAACCTTCTGAGTTGATGCTTTCCCAGGTTCTTGCATTTCCAGAGAACTACCGTGCTGAGGGAAGCTGGGCGGGGTAGGGGTTTAAGCTCAAGCTCAAGGACCAGGTAAAGCTGGAATGAAACATACCCATCCTTCACCAGTTTGGAGGCCTTGGGCACACCAGGTGATCTTACTGAGTCTTTGTAAATCAGGAATCACAGTAGGACATGTCTCAAAATTAAGTGGGGTGCTTGGCACATTGTACGTCTTAAAAAAAGTACTTGCTGTTATTGATACCCTCCTTTCTATTCCTACTATTTTCTGTTGCTAGCAAAGACTAAAATGTTACAAAATGTTTGAGTCAAGGTTGGTGGCCCCTGGCATCTTTGGCATTTTGGCTGCATCATCATTCAGTGTTGCAGGGCTG
The DNA here is from genome assembly GCF_030435755.1 of Ochotona princeps. NCBI lineage: Eukaryota > Metazoa > Chordata > Mammalia > Lagomorpha > Ochotonidae > Ochotona > Ochotona princeps. The sequence continues at coordinate 20,822,708 of NC_080855.1, read as the reverse complement.
CCCTGTGCCGTGTAGGATGTGCGGGAAGGTTCCTGGCTTCTCTCTCCACCAGGAGCTAGGAGCCACAGTAGTGACAACCAGAACCTTCTGCATTCACTGCCAGTTGTTGCCCACAGGACAAAACTGTCCCTGGCTGAGATCCCTTAGCTCGACAAAGTTAAGTTTATTCTTCCATTTTGTTAGCTGAACTAGAACTGCGTATTCTTGGGCTAGGTTGAACTCGTTTCTTGAGACAGTCTGCCTGAGTGTGATATGGAGTTTGGTTATATTTTCACCTCTGGGTCACTACCTGCAGCCTTTGAAAGTTCTTGGGTTAATCTGAGAGGCAGAGCAAGGGAGCCTGTGTGGGGTGGACTGGGCCGCCTGCGCCCCTGCCCGGCCCTGAAGGCAGGCTGTTTCCCCAGCGTACTGTAAGAACTCCGTGGATGGCCTCTGGTACTGCTTCGATGACAGCGACGTGCAGCAGCTGTCGGAGGACGAGGTCTGCACGCAGACAGCCTACATCCTTTTCTACCAGAGGCGGACAGCTATCCCGTCGTGGTCAGCCAACAGCTCAGTGGCAGGTAAAGCCAACTCTTGACCTTGGGTGGGTTTTTTTCCTCCTCCCCCCACCCCCCAGAGTAGATGATGGTCATTAATGGCCCAAAGGACCTTTCCGGAAGGCCTCATGACTGTTGACTTGATTGGATTAATTTTCACATTTCCGTTTCCCGTGGAAACCAGCGTGATTGCAGTCGAGCAGGAGGGGTTGGGTTGTGAGAGCTGGTGTGGGCTGGCGGAGTTCACAGGGAGGCAGGGTGGAGTCTGGTTAACGTGCAGGGAAGCCAGAAGGCAACCTGGCATGCCGCCCTGCAACCTGGTTGGAGCAGTACCCCCAGGGCCACGTGCTTGCCATCTGTGCAAAGCTGTAATGACACCCACCTCACATCACATTAGAGGAAGGCGTGCGAAAGCCTTTTGTTATGGCTAAGTATCTGGACACAGGTATTTTCCTCCAGTAAGATTAATCTTTTAGGAAAAGGAATAATACAGAGAGCCTCCAAAAAGTTCATTGGAAAATGTGTGTTGTCTTTTTTGGGTCTTTTAAAAATGTGCCTTTTAAAAAATTGTGTGCATTGCCTTTTAATTCCATTTTTTTTGATGAAGGCACCTCTTACAAGAAGCCTTAGGGTTTTGCCTGGTGGAGATCTTACGCTGATTCAGAGCCGGTACCCATGTGTGGCATGGATGCAGCCACACGTCATCCACACAAGGGGCTGCATGCACATTCATGGGGAGTCGAACTGTCAGAGAAGGTGACTGACGGAGGACTGGAAGTGGTGATGGTTGGTAGGGAGCCGTAGTGGGGAAGCATCACTCAGGTGGGGAGCCCCTGACGGGATCCTCCTCCTGTCCCCACCCACCAGCAGGTGGTTCACTCACAGTGCCAGTGTGGGTTCCAAGGCTCTCAGCCTCCCCAGTGCTTTCTGAGTGGGCCGTGCTCAGCAGTGCCCTCTTGAGGTCTGCATCTGCTGTTTCATGTGCACAGTTCAGGAGCAGTTTCTGTTGGCCTAAAATATATTTAAGGGCAACCCTAGAGGAGACAGTGACATGGAGGGGTAGGTGTGTTTGTGTGTAAAGAATGTCCACAGACAGTGAGAACCAGAAAAATCCAGTCCTCTATTCTTGCTTTGTTTCTGAAGTGTCACTGCAGGTCCTCAAAGAAGCACCTGGTCGGTAGACGAGCAAATTTATGCATAAGCCCTTCTCTTGCAGCCTCTTTAAGGCTCAGACTTTGCCTTGTGAGGTGTTCCTCTTATGTGCATGTCACGATGACAAACCTCCCTCACGTACTGGAATCTGCTTTTCATTTTTGTATGTATCTGGAGGCGCGGTTTGGGGGTATTGGGAGTTCATGCTGACTTGGGTGGGGATGTCCATCAGGGATCCCAGCTCAGTCACGCAGGCCGCCCCTGGCTGCTGCCTGACCAGTGCCCGCTTCCTTTCCTGCAGGCTCCACAAGTTCTTCCCTGTGTGAACACTGGGTGAGCCGTCTCCCGGGGAGCAAGCAAGCCAGCGTGACCTCTGCGGCTTCCTCCAGGCGCACCTCGCTGGCCTCGCTCTCCGAGTCTGTAGAAATGACCGGGGAGAGGAGTGAGGATGATGGTGAGTGTGGGGTTCGGTGATAGAGGCACCATGCCTCCCTCTTAGGAACGAGTGTCCAGGAGACTGGGAGAACTCAGAGTGTTGCTGAGTAGGGCTGCCTGCTGTGGTCATGGTCATGTGAAGTAACTTTATGTAAACAGGGACATTTGCTGTTCCTGTGTTTGCAATGACTTTCTTCTCCAGCTTCTTTATTTTCCCCTTTTAGGGTTAGGTGTAGAAACTGGTGCTTTGACTGTTTCTTTCAAAGTGCTCTTGTGGGGTGGGGACAGTGTTGTGCCCTCCTAGGGCCGCCTACTGAGGGGTTGCTGTGCTGATCTGACTGGTAGTTTCCTGACTCCCAGCGTCGGTTTCTGAAGACACGGTGGGTGTAAAAATTTGGAAGCTGGGGCTCTCTTTGTTTCCTTTCCACTTTCCGTTACTGCTTGAGAAATGACAGGACGGACGAGTACTTCCAGCAGGGTCCCAGGTGGTACGGGAGTGTCGGGCAGCCAGTACTGAGAGCTGGGAGGCGGAGAGGAGTGAGCTCAGCTTCCGGAATGAGCCGGTGACTCACCCCGCAGGAAGCGTCACTCCGCGGCCAGCAGTTCGATCGCGGTGATCTGCTTCTGGCGATGATGGATGCGTCTGAAAGGGTGACCTGGAGTGGGGCTTGCTGGAGGTTGCAGGAAGAGTGCCGGCCCGGTGGTCTGCCGCAGCCCTCCCCCTGCCACCTCTTCTGGCGTGTTGCTCCTTGATTTGTACAATGAGAGCGTTGGACTGTCCTGGCTAAGCTCCTTCCAAGTCTTTACAGCTTCGGAAGACCGACTAGTGAGCCTTTGCTTGTTTAGGTAAAGGTTATTTTCAGCACAGCCTTGACGGTAAGCCTGGAGGTGGCTGGCCCCCATGTGTGGTTCAGCAGCGTGCTGCTGCCATCAGCATCCGCCCAAGCACCACCTCCATCCAGTGTTGCTGGGTGGTGCCCCGGGACAGAGCTTGGCTCTGAGGGGCTCCTCCTCATAGAGGTTTGTAAATGCTACAGCCATAGTAGGCAGTGGATGAGAACCCCAGCGCAGGGTCTCCACCACCCTGGAAGACCCAGATGGGTTTCAGGCTCCTGGCATTGGCATGGCCCACCCCTCAGCTGTTGCCACCACTTAGGGAGTGAATCAGAGGCTGGAAGATCTCTGTCTCTCCCTCTCTGTCACTCTTTTAAAATGTATTTGCATTTTATTTGAAAGGCAGCGAGAACTCCATCCACTGATGTACTTCCCAAATGCTCCCAACAGCCAGGGCTGAGCGGCAGTGAGCCCAGGAGCCCAGAACTCTAGCCAGTTCTCACCTGAGTGGCAGAGACTCGGGTACTTGACCTGCCACCTGCCGCTTCCCAGGTGCACATCAGCAGGAAGCAGAAGCAGAGTAGCTGGGCCTCTAACCAGGCTTTCCAGTTTGAAATGCAGGCATTACTAAGTGGCAGCTCAACTGTGATATCAAACATCCACTGGTGACTTTTCTAGTCAGTCATTGGGGGCCAGTTACATGTGGTAGTCAAGTGTGCTAGTAAGGGGCTGTGGTTCTGCCATTAGCTCGGTCAAAGACTTCACTTCTGCGTGCCCTAGCCATCCCTCAGCAAGCTGAAGAAGCGATTAGTAGTTCGTGCCTCATGAGCATCTGTGGGGTGCAGTTGCCCTGCCAGCCACAGACCTCCCAACAGACTATCTAATCCTGGCGGAGTTAGACCGAGGGTTGGCAAAGTAGCCTGCAAGCCCAATCTGACCTGTGCCTTTCTCCATAAAGAAACTTCCTTTGAAACACAGCGTATCTGTTATGGCATCGCCATGGCTGCTTCGGTGCCGCAGGCCAGAGCTGAGGGCTTGACGTGCCAGGACAATTCTGCTGACCCTTGATGTCGGCCAAGAGGGAGTGGAGACTAGCTTGCTGGCCCCGGAGCACAAAGAGCCCTGCTGTATGGACAAGAGAAGTGGGCTCATGAAGGCTGAAGCCCACAGTTACCCTGGGCTTCCAACGGGCTGGGTTTGAGGGCCATGCTCTTCTCGCCCCATGGGCTTGCCTGCCTTCCATCTTCATCATCTTTAGGGGTTGCCTGAATGTTTCTGCGGGTTTAGCTTAACGGTGTTCTCTTTGCCGTGTTCAGGAGGCTTTTCCACTCGGCCGTTTGTGAGAAGCGTCCAGCGTCAGAGCCTGTCTTCCAGGTCTTCTGTCACCAGCCCCTTGGCTGTCAACGAGAACTGCATGCGACCTTCCTGGTCCCTGTCCGCTAAGCTGCAGATGCGCTCCAACTCGCCTTCCAGGTTCTCAGGCGACTCTCCGATTCACAGCTCGGCCTCCACCTTGGAGAAGATCGGGGAAGCAGCGGATGACAAGGTCTCCATCTCTTGCTTTGGGAGCTTGAGGAACCTGTCCAGCAGTTTCCAGGAGTCCAGCGACAGTCACAGCCGACGTGAGCACAAGGCTGTGGGCCGAGCGCCTCTGGCCGTCATGGAAGGTGTGTTCAAAGAGGAGTCAGACACCTGCAAATCGAACTCCAGTGCTGTGGATGTGCAGAGCAAGCACCCAGCACAAGGGGACCGCTTGCCCCCTGTCTCCGATCCGTTTGATAACAACAACCAGATCGCCTACGTGGACCAGAGCGATTCTGTGGACAGCTCTCCAGTCAAGGAGGCCAAAGCCCTGAACCAGCCAGGCTCCCTCCTGGGGAGGCCTGAGGGCACAGCCAAGAGAGCCCCCAGCTCCAGGGGCACTTCGGAGCCAGAGAAGGGCCCGCGGAAGGGGCGGCCGGCCCTAGCGAGCCAGGACTCTTCTGTGTCCAGCACATCCCCTTCCTCTCCCGTCCCTGTGAAAGTGTCCCTCAAGCCCTCCCGCTCCCGGAGCAAAGCGGAGGCTTCATCCCGGGCCAGCGGGAGGCATTCGTCCCCTGCCCTGGCACAGCCCAAGAAGGAGGCCTCGCCCAAGTCCCGGGACTCCGCGTCATCTCCCTCACCACAGAAGCAGAAGTCGGCTTCTGCCCTCGCTCACACTGCCTCGTCGACATCTGCCAAAAAAGCCCCCGGCCCCACCCCGCGAGGCGCCCTCCCCCCCGGGAAGAGCAGGACCTCAGAGTGGAGCCTCAGCCGGGAGGCTTCCAGGCAGAGCCTGGGTTCTGACCGAGCCAGTACCACCTGCTCCTCCAAACCCAGCTCTCCCCGGGTGAGCCAGGCCAGGGCCGGGGAGGGCCGAGGCGATGGCAAGCATGTCAGGAGCTCCTCCATGGCCAGTCTGCGCTCCCCGAGCACGAGCGTGAGGGCCGGGCTCAAGAGGGATAGCAAGTCAGAGGACAAGGGGCTGTCCTTCTTCAAGTCAGCTTTGAGACAGAAGGAGACCCGGCGCTCTACCGATCTCGGCAAGACGAGCTTGCTGTCCAAGAAGGCCAGCGGTGGCTCTGCCAGGTCGGCCTGTAAGAGTAGCGCGGAGGAGAAGGCGGAGCGCGGCCCCCCGGCTCCGGGCTCCCAGCAGCCCCATGCCAACGCACTGGGAAAAGAGCCGCTGGTCTCCAAGGAGCCTGCTTCCGCTAAACATTCCCTGTTGTCTGCCCGCAGATCCAAGTCTTCGCAGCTGGATTCCGGGATCCCCTCGTCTCCGGGTAGCAGGCAATCTGCTGAGAAAGCCCCCAGAAAGTTATCTTCTAGCATGCAAACCTCTGCACGGCCTTCTCAGAAACCTCAGTGATATTTCTGCAAAGCCAAGTGTTTTATCTGTAAAGACGTTTGTTTATTTATTTGGAGCCCCTCCCCTCCCACCAATGCCCTCTCTGCTTTTCTTGTTTTTGTATGTTTTGGGTCATGTGCCTGACTGTGTGTGTGTGTGGTGTGTGTGTGTGTGTGTGTGTAAGTGTAAGACAGAAAGAGAGAATTCAATCGCAAATTGATAAAAAGCATCGCCTTATTCTGCCATTGAACCAAATAACAGCCATAGGCAAAGAATTGAGACCAAGCTAACTGGAATAGTGTGGCCAGTGCCCCCTTAGCATTGTAGACTTGTGCCTGGAGGACTCCAACGAATTCTGTTGGACACTAGGATTTGGAAGTCCGGAAGCCCGTCCAGCTGTCATTGGTTAGTGTCCACGAGGATGAGTTACCTGGCGCAGGTTCCCCCTGCACGGGATCAGTGCCTGTTACAGATGGCAGGGTGGCACCTGGAGCTCAAGAAAACTGTGCTGCAGATAGCGAAACAGGCCAATGGAAAAACCGTTGCTTTGTGCACTTTGCTGCCCCAGCTCCCAGTCTTTGTGAAGGGCAATACTCTGAACACTAACATTTCTCAGGTATCCGCTCAGCTAGTCTAGGTAAATGGATTGGAGAGGAGGAGGACGTGCAGGCGACCACGGTGATGTGTCTTCTCCTGCCGCAGAAGCTTCCGGGCTGGGAAGGAAGTCCGTTCACTTCTTCCCCATCTGCGGAGGCAGGCATACCATAGCCCGGCTTGACGCTCGGGGTGTGTCCGAACAGGTGGCAGGTCAGACGGCCAGGGAGCAGTTAGTACATTTGGAAGATCCGGGGGTTGGGGGCGTGTAATGGGTTCTGAATTAGATGTATGAATCTACAGTTTCAGTTTCCTTTCCTAGCATTGCTTTTGTTCTTTTTTTTTTTTTTCTTTTCCCGTTGGAAGTTGAACACTTCGTGCTTCCCTGGGTCTGCGTGGTGGTCATGTGTCCTCACTTTGTCTGTAGCTCTGAGAGCCACAATGTCGCCTCCCGCTGCACATCAGCCGTGGTAGGCGGAAGCAGCCGAGCAGAGAGTGGGGTGCACGGGCACTTCCAAAACCTCACCCCAGTTTCCCTCACGGCAGCTCGTCGCCTTCTGCCTTGTGCTGAAGATTCACTCTCAGGCCCAGGACTCACAAGCGGGATGTGGACAATGCTCCATCTGACAGTGTCACAGCAAACCACATTCCTTGTCAAAGGAAGGGGAACCTCACCAAAGTCTCAGTTTAAATCCAGATACACAGTTTTCCAGCTTCTCTGTGATCCCTTGGCCATACTTTTCTGCTGCAATTTTAGGGCTTTTTTATTTGTTTTTAGTTTTTTTTCATGTCTTGATGTTCCTTGATCAGCGTGTGTCACTTTGCGATTAAACATGGCATGTTATGTTTTTATATGATTTTAAATATTAACCTTGAGGCAGGTCCTAGACTGTTCAGGTTCTTACTGAACTTGGGTGCGCTCATTCATTCATCTTCTCCCTTTTCAGTATTGCTGTGTTTGAAAAGAAAATAGGCACATACAGTTATCAGTCCAGCGCTGCTGCTACTTTTTTTCTTCTCTCTCTTTCTCTCTCTCTTTGTTTTCTTTTTTTCATGAATACCTCTTGGGAAATAGTTTCAATATGGTTACTTAACTTTATTTTGCTGCTATTTGGAGCATTCGCTGGTAACTTGCAAACCTGCAGGTCGTTGATGTTGAGGGTAGCTGGAAGTTGAGACCCTGGCAACGTGTAAGACTTAACGTGTTCAGCCCTGCAAGTTAGCACGAGTGCTCCTTGTCGTCTGTCGACATGAGCCCTTGGCCCCGTGCTTGCCCTGTCCCGTGTCCACTGCTCCTGAGGAGTCTTCGCTTTCCCTGTGCAGATCTCCAGGGACGTCCCAGAGCAGCAGGACCCCGCTGCTGGAAGACCCCGCTGCCTCCGACGGTGGGTTCCCAGCCCCGTCCTTGCTTGCATCGTGCTAATTTCCCTACACAGGTGCACCAACCATGGATCGTGTCGGGAATTGAATGTCTGATTTGAGCCTCTCATCCCTTTCTACTACGTAGATAGCCCCCATGCAATATCTCCTGGATTAAACTCTGACACAGTCTTAGAATTACAGTTTGGTTAGACAGAGGGTTTTAAGAAACACTTTTTTTTTTTTTGGTGATAGTTAAGCATTAATTGCAACTCATCTGATTTTCATGGCAGTAGGTTTTTTATTTCCCTTGAGTTCTCTAGAATTGCCTTTTCCATTATGTCCAGTGTCTTGGGTGGTGGTGGGGGAGGGATGGACCTCTAGAACTCCCTTTACTTTTCCATGAGATCTAGAAATAACATTTCTATAATTTAATAAAATCTGTAAACTATGTGTCTTTGGAGTTTAGTCCTTGTTTCAGAGTCACTGAAATGGGAAAACAAAACAAAAAACAAATATGACATTGTCCAGGCATCATGAAACCATTGTATTTTCAAGGTCAGTAAACTCTGAAAATGCTGTCCCCTAAGTACAGGAAACAACTTTAAGCCACAGTAAAGAATATGTTGCCTTAAAGTTTGGGGGCAGAATGTCCTGGTACACACCAGGTGATCATCAAACAGTAGTGCTATGTGTATGCAATTCCTTTGTTTTTAAGACAATTTCTTTCTTGATTTCTTTTTCTGGTACCATTAAGTTCCTGCCTTTGTATCCCTTAGAGGACCCGAAAGCATAGAGAAGCCATTGTCAAACTCCTGTCACCTTCCGCCGGCTCCCACCCCTTTTGAGTTTTCCTGAAAGCAGCTTGACCAAAAGTTGAGAACAAACATGCTGGACCAACAGGAATGGATGTGGGGGGTTGTGGGGAGGGTAAAATGTTGTAATTAGCTGTGAGGCAGTAACCATTCTTTCTTCATTCACTTATTCATTGTGCAAACATTCATTGAGAGCCTGCTATGCCTATAAAGGCGGACTGAACGCTCGAGGAGTTGTCTGTGGAGCTGGGGAGGACCGCCTAGCCACTCGTCAGGGATGCTGGACTGACCAGTGGAGGCTGGACACACTGCAGCCGGTGTGCCTCTGGAGGCAGGCAGGTGTTCCTGGAAGTCAGAAGACCCCTTCGTCTCTGGAGATACTTTATTCTCACATCTACTCCTTCGGACTAAGCCGTCTCCCCTGGAGAGGGGTCGGAGATACATTACACAGCTGCTCCACCTTAGGGCTTGGTTGCCAGTGTGGAACGGGTGTGGGGGTGTTCCGGGAACTGGGCAAGAACTGTGAAGAGAGCGGGGCAGCAGTTTTAGGGAGAATGAGACAGAAGAGCTGTGAGCAAAGCTCAGGTTTTTCAAGTAAGTGTGATTTTAGACAGACGTGACATCCCATAGTAATTTCTGAGCTGCTGAAGTTGCTGTTTCCAAGATGGGTTTTGATAATCGGTGCACAGATAATTCATGTTTCAGGTTGGAGTCTGAGAAAGCAGGCACTTTCTGACCACAATTTGAACAACAAACACTCCGGGCTTTGTATTCTTTGCCATTGAGAAGGGCAAAATTCATCAACAAACCAGTGCCTGTCATAAACTAACCACCATGCAGGCTCAGTCTTTAATTTCATAGTGGGAACATTCTTTTTAAATTCAAGTGCATATTTTGGGAGGAGATTTAGTGCTTTCATGTAAGTGAAACTTGTGTATATCACACTACTTTTGGTCAACGCCTAGAGAGTTTGTTTTTGTAGCTGCATCTTGATTATGATCAGTCATTTCTTTCCCAATAACAATTTTTGCACAGCCCCCACCTAACCCAGAACACACGCTCTTCTACCTATGCAAACAACCCATGGAAAATACAGCCTACACTATGTGTTGAAAAGGCAACTCCTTATGAAGCTGTTTTTTTTTTTTTTTTTTGGTAATTTTTCTAAGCGTGGCTTCATCAGGAGAGCATGAGTGTGATTGTTAGTTTCTTGTTACATATATTTCTCTCCGACAGTGTTTGTGCTCACTGGTGTGATTGCGAAGTGCTTTTTGCAAGCAGAAGTGCGGTCGGCTGTGTGGAACATAGGTTGTTGTATATACTGTATTTAGCCTGAAGACTTTCCTGAAGTATGTTGTTCTAGAAAATAACCTGCCATTTTCTATAGATGTTAATTTTTCTATATCTTCTAGGATTCTATTGCAGTCACAAGGAGAGACTGCAGCTTCAACTAGTGCTAGCACTTTTTAAATGCCTTCACAGAGACTTGGAGTTGTTGCTGAAGGCCTGGGAAGTCCCACCCTCTGGCTGCATTACGACTCAACCCATTCTAGAGCCATCTCACATGCAAACAAAGCCAGTGATTCTGGGCTTGGGGAGAGGGGAGGGGTTCCTAAGAGGCTTTTCTGAGTACCACACGTAGGACTCTTGGTGACTTGTCATCATCTCCAGGGAACTGAGTTCCTCTGAACTCACACAGCTGGGTGCCAGGAGGACCTCCTGGTGCCTCCTGGCTGCAGTCCGAGATGAGCTCCGCGGTGATTCCTCCGTGCAGTGCTGATGGCCAGGCAGCACTGCCATGCAGGGACCTCGGGTGAGCCCACAACATGCCCATCTGTGGGCACCTGTGAACTGGGGCGTCCTTCCTGCCGTTGCAGGTGGAGGTGAGACCTGTAGAGCAGTAGGGAGGTCAGGCAGAGTTAGAAACTATCCAAGAAGAAGTTAGAAAACAGCCTTTCCAGCCTGTTCATGCGTGTGGTAGAATGGGGTTTTTTTTGTTTGTTTTTTAGGGATAGAGACCCCAGGCCCCCTGCTGGTAGTTCTTGCCCTGATGCTTGGCAGTGTGTCAGCCAGAAGCAGGTGAGATTAAGTTCTGCTCCATAGTGAGCGGAGCAGGTGTCAGGCTCAGGTGGGTTCAGTCTCGTGGGCATCACGTGGTCCATGAAAAGAGAGACAGTCTACCTGGTGGGATCGTCCTGTTCAAGAAGGGAAGATTCCAGAAACTCTCCAAGCACCCCTCCCCTTCCCCCGCCCCTCGTCAGAGTGGTGGCATGTGAGAATGCAATATGGGACTTCCTAGGTGCTATCCTAAATGGGGTGGTGTCTTTCTACTGGGTGGGAAGCTGGTCGCTGCGTTCCTGGAGCCGGGGTTGGCTTGCTGGGCCATTCACACACACAGTGCCCCGCAGATACCCACTGTCCAGCTGTGCCCCTCGGCCCCGGTTGGAGTTGTATTCAAGTCCCATGCCCAAAGTAGCTTCCCAATGGAACCCTTCAGAGTGTGCCCTGGGGTTTCCAGCAGTGTCCTAGCATGTTGCATCGCCATACACATGTTACCTGGTATTGTTCTTGCCCCACTGCTCAGTGGTTTCTGTACCATTCTACTTGATTGTACAGTAACCTGGAAGGCAGGATGTGTTTTCTATTGCCTGGAAGGAAAGTGCATTACACATTTTAAGTTGTTTTAGAGCAGGTGCATGTGATGTGTCATGAGATTTCTGTTATTTATGTTTTATTATTCAAAGTATAATTTATATTTTTATGTTTAAGGCATTTTTATTGCTGAAATGGCAGTTGACTCTACAGTTGGGAATTAAAAGTGGAAAAATGTAACAAACTATAATAAATTGATTACATCGATGCCCTTATCAAAGCCGCCTTGCTCCCTCCCCATTGTCCAGGATGATGCTTCCAGTGTTGACAAATAGTGTGTAAATTAAGTGCTTTAAAGTCGCCTTGAATTAAAACTTTCTGAAAAGGATACATCCAGAGACTCTGGAAGACGGCAGATCACTTCCATGCTCATGTGCTTTCGTAATCAAGGGTCCCAAGCAGAGGGACTTGACCTTGAGCCATGGAATTCACATGCTAACCCAACCCTAAATCTTCTACATTTTGCACATATTATTTTCCCTCCCATCACATTTCTGTCGTGACAAGAGATAGCAGTGGTTTTTTGCTTGTTTTTTTTCCAGCCCTTTAACCACTGGGTTTTTGATGATATTTTTCTGGCTGTTCCTCTTCAGGACAGAACTCTGTGTATCGAGGATGTCATATCACTTGTGACCACTTGGGGGCACTAAAGATCGCCGCAATCCGACGCATTTTGGAAGGCCAGGGTACAGCTTGCTAGCCTATCAGCGTATGGAGGTACTTACTGCAAGTTGGGCAGTGTGGTATCCAGGAGCGGTGAGTTTGTACAGATTATAGAGCAGGTCTTGTTTTGCCTAAAGCACAGTGTTAACAGTTCAGGTTTAGACTCGGGAGGCACAGTACTTTATTCTTTTTTGGATGGTGAATGTTGCCTTAGGCTGAGATGAAGGGTTTGGCCACAGTACTCCCGCTTGATGGTGCGTAGATGTGGCTGTGCAGACATCTGAGGAGTGTTGTGTGGGTCACCATGGAATGTGGAAGATTGTCTTCAAGGACGTCCCCACCACCCGATTCCCCGGCTGCTGAGGACAAGGCTCCTGGTACTAGGGTACTCTATACCCCTGTGCTGCTGATATGCCTGGTCCTCTGACTCAGCAAGGTGTGGCTGGAGGCCCAGCCACTGTCCAGTACCCTTTTCCCGGGTGGAGCCTGCGTTTCCCCCTCGGTGTCCCTGTTCTGTTTCTTAGGCAGCTCCGCATGGGCCATCTGGTGGATTTTACCACCAGAAGGGCTGGGTGCAGCGCCTGCAGGACCCTTGGAAATTCGGTCTCTATGTGCCTGGGCTTAGCCGTGTGTTTCACCCTGTCACCCCGTCACTACTTGCTGCTCTGAGAGAGGATAAAGATTCCCGTGGCCCTGAGGAATGTTTGTGGTTCCCCGTGTAACCCAGTGGCCTCTGGTCCTGCTTCTACCACTTCCAGGGCTAAGACATGACCTTGACTTGCTTTTTGGATTGAAACTCCATTTTGCATGGGTTACAGGAATGAGACCGCAGCGTGTGGTTGAGGCCAGAGCTCTCTACCTCGGGTGGGTTACAGCCCCGTGGCATCAGGCCTGTGGCTCGTGAGCATTCCCTGGAGGCCCATCGACCGTGACATAGACCAGTTCTAAAGGCTCAGGCAGGGGAGTGGGGTTCATCTTTCCCCCCGAGCTTTGGGAATGGGACGCCTCAGGAGGCTTGGCTGCGAGATGGAGGGTGGGGGACATTGGGCTTAGGGTCCTCAGCCCACCAGAGGGGCTGCCTCATATGGTGTCATTCAGAATCAGAGTCAGGTTCCCTCACTTGACCTGCGTGCCCAGCCGGAGGGGCTGTGGCCATCGCTCCTGCTGCAGACTCCCTGGTGTGGGGCCCAGTTGTGTGAGCATAGCCCGTTGCTCCTCCCGCAGCCCTCCCCACATGGAACACTTTCCTCTGAGGTGCCGCACGGCTTATTCCTTCGCCTCATTTACATCTTGTTGGGGAGCCCTCATTTAACCTGTCGCTGACCCACCCATGCACAGCATTGCAGCGTGGCTTTGCTCTGTCCCCTCCCTGCCTGCTTTTCTCCGGCTCCCTTGGTGCAAGTGCCGGTGGGAGCGCAGGGAGCCTGGCCTGCTCCCGTCTGTCCTTCCCCGAGGGCGGCGGCCAGGCAGGTGGTAGCTGCTTGGTAAATATGTGCTCACCACAGTAATGGATTTCCTCGGGGAACCTGCTTTAACACGCTGTAACTGCTGGGGAGCGGAAGTGTGAGGGTACTTAGACTAAGGAGGGGCACAGGGAATGGAGTGGCTGCCATGTGACTGCACAGTGTCCGGCGCTGACCAGGCACTGAAGGTGCCACGCATGGTTGTAAAACAGCCATGTGGAGGGGAGGGGAGGGGCTGCTGGAGTGTAAGCTACTCCCACCAGGGAAGGGGAAGCCCAGGTGTTCAGGTTCCCTGGAATGCAGGGCAGGAGACAAGAGGGGACAAGGAGTGGGCAGAGGCACCTATCATGGCCCGCCTTTGGACCATCCAGGAAGAGATTTTACTTCGGTTTGTGCTCCAGCAAAGTCGTCATGGCAGCCTGCACATGGGATGGGGGACAGTTAGGAGCTTGTTCCTGGAGTATGGGTGCCATCTGGGACGGACTGAACCCCAGAAGTGCTGGGTGGCCCTAAGGAGGGTGCCCCTGCAGCGGTAGCCGCGCTGGGCTGGAGTCCTGCCGTGGTGACTCACAGCTGGCAGCCTGAGGCAGGCTCCCTGTCTTCTCTGGGCCCAGACCTCATCGCCTTGGTATGTATGTGTTTAAAGGTTTCCAGAGCCCTACACCGTATTTCAAAAGGAGCAGTTAGTAACCAACCTACACTGAGTATTGCAGTTACCACAACAGGAATCCTTAAATTTCTCCTACAGTTCTTTTCTTGGTAATTGCCAAGTAAATTTCTTTTATGGTAGGAAGTAATGATATTTGTACTTTTTTTTTTTTTTGGTAACAGAATTTAGGAAATCTTTCTTGCTTGGGTTTTTAAAAAACCTGGATGCTTTAAGACATGCAGAAAAGTTGCAAAAACTGTTGGGGGAAATAATTCACATTTCCTCTTCGTCCAGTGCTTGTTGCAGCACAACACAGCTGTCCAAACCGGAAGTTCCCAGTGGAGCAGTGCTTTTAACTGCACTGCCAGTTGGATCTGGGTTCACCTGTTCTTCCACCAATGCTTACCCCCCCGCCCCCGCCAGAATCATTCCTTTTCCTTCTCATTTCAGCCTGCCTGCTTTTTAGTCTTTCTGAGCTTGAGGGCTGGGAAGGGCACTGGCCACTTCTCTAGACCTGCTCCTTGTTGTATGGACGCCTCAGCATCTCCTAGGGGACAGTGAGGCCTCCGTATATCTTAATTTGGTGGTTTTTCACCTTGATGGGCTTGGTGAAGGTGAGCTCCCACGGCCAAGTTACTCTAGATCTTGGCGGAGATACTTTTTTTTTGAAGGGCAGAGTTTTTCTTTTTTTAGGTGCCGTGTCCCTGCAAATACCAGCCCGCTAATTTTAGCATCCCCCAGCATAGTGCCTGCAACAGTTTTTATTGCTGCAGGCATCTAATGGCGAAAGAAGGAAATTACTGAAACCTCACTTAGTAAGAAAGTCCAGAGGCCTGGCAGGGTCAGGGCTGCCTCAGTGCCTGGTCAGTGCCATGAAGGACCAGGGCCCCTCCCTCATCACTTTAAGCATCTTTGGTCTTTACTGGCGGCCATTGTTGTGTAATACAACAACATCCAGCTGAAGACTTTGGGGGGGTTCTCTCTGCTTTTCAGTGTTTTTGCATTTAGTAGAGAGAAGACTCCCATGTGCTGGCTCAGCCCCTGAATGCCTCTGTTGCTGGCTGGGAGGAGGCCAGGATGAAACTGAGATCCAGGCACTCTGTCCAGGTCTCCTGTAGGGGTGGCAGCGAGCCAGCTGTGAGAGCCACCACTGCTGCCTCCCACAGTGTCCATTTGCAAGAAGCTAGAGTCGGGAGGAAGAGCCAGGTCTGAGACCTGGGTACTCAGTCTCAGGGCACACATACTCAGCTGGTTTCTTAAGTGCCAGGCCAAACACCTGCCCAGCAGAAACTTTTTTCCCTAAGAAAGCAAAAGGTTTTCCAGAACGTCCTTTGCTGTCTGGAAAATTTCCTTCAGATTGCGTGGAGCAGGAACTGGGCCACTGGCCTGTGTGCAAGCTGTGAGAGAAGTGGAGAAAGTATCAGGCACATTCCACAGCTGGGAGAGCTGTGTCTGCCACCGTGCCCAAAGTGTCTGCCATCTGGTCACCCACAACAGTGCCCTGTCCCTGCCAGTGCTTTGCTCTGGAGGGACTTCAGGGATTGTGTGGGTAAATGGAGCTAAAACCTAGCTTTATTTTAGTGCAGAAAATTATTCCACTTCATACATAGAAAGGGTCTTTAAAAAGTTCAAGGGAAGTGTGTTTTATGAAAAGAAAAAACCTCCAGTGGCTTCAAAAATTTTTTTTGCATCAAAATAAACCTGAAAAAAAAAATGGTTTATTCATTTGAAAGGTGGAGAGACAAAGATCTCCCATCTGCTTGCTCACTCCCCGAATGTCTGCAGTGGCTGGGCTGGGTCAGTCAAAGCCAGGAGCCAGAAACTCAATCTAAGTCTCCTTGTAGGTGGCAGAGGCCCTGCTGCTTGAGCCATCAGCTGCTACTTCCCAGGGTGCACATTAGCAGGAAGCTAGAGGCTGGAATGGAGCCCAGACGCCAATCCAGGGTCTTTGATGTGGGATTCAGGGGTCCCAGCTGGCGTCTTAGCTATAAGGCCAAAGCCCCATCCCTAAACCTACTGTTTTCTAAAAGAGAGAGATTTATTTATTTTTATTGGAAAGTCAGATATACAGAGAGGAGGAGAGACAGAGAGGAAGATCTTCTGTCCGATGATCCACTCCCCAAGTGGCTGCAACGGCCAGTGCTGCACCAATCCAAAACCAGGAGCCCTGATCCTCTTCCGGGTCTCCCACGTGGGTGCAGGGTCCCAAGACTTTGGGCTGTTCTTGACTGCTTTTCCAGGCCACAAGCAGGGAGCTGGATGGATGGGACTGCCAGGATTAGAGCCGGTTGCCCAAATGGGATCCCGGTGTGTGCAAGGTGGGGCCTTTAGCTACTAGGCTACCATGCCACTCCCTACCCTAACCCCCGTTTCTTTTTTTAAAGATTGACTTATTTTCATTGCAAAATCAGATTTACAGACAGAAGGAAAGACATAGAGAAAGACCTTCCATCCACTAATTTCAATCCCCAAGTGGCTGCAATGGCTGGAGCTGAGCCGATCTTAAGCCAGGAGCCAGGAGCTTCTTCCAGGTCTCCCATGCAGATTCAGGGTCCCAAGGGGCAGCTTTGGGCCCTCCTCAACTGCTTTCTCAAACCACAAGCAGGGAGCTGGATGGGAAGTGGAGCAGCCAGGATACGAACTAGCGCCCATATGGGATTTCTGTGGTTGTAAGTCAAGGACTTTACCCACTAGGATACTGTGCAGGGACCCACCTAAACCTGCTTTTGAATTCCATCATGCACAAACTTTGGAAAATACCTTCATAAACCTTTGTGTAGTGACCAAGGTTCTGCATCTATTGCCAATGGCTCATCAGTCACGGAGTTGCCATTACTTGAAAACCTGGCAGCTCCTGACCCTGGAGCCAGGAAGACGAGAGAGTGACTGGGAGAGGGGACCAGGAGCATGATGGGGTGCATTGTGGGACAGTCCCTGGTTCCTCCACACTCCTAGCCTCCTTGGACCTTGGCCTGCAGCTGGGCACTGTGCTGCTAGTCCGACCGTCCCCTGTTCCAAAACCTCTGGGAGACCTGGAGAGGCGATTTGCAGGAAGCAGAGAAGCTGTGAGTAGGACCCGCCCACCTGTACTCAAAAGGTTCTCGCAAGAAGGAGGGAAGCTGGCACGGGTCGGGGAGGAGCCTCGCTCTGTCCTGTGCGCTCAGGAGTCTTGCTCTGGGGCCTCAGACACAGCCAGGGAGCTTGTTTGGTAAATAATGACATTGTTATAAATATTTAATAAGTCAAGGGACTGCAGCACATGAAAAATGGACAAGGTTCCTTTGCGGGGAATGCGGGCTTTTCTGTCCGTGCGCTCTGGCAGGGGGGAGGCAGTTAGAGTCCGCAGTCTGCCCTGGCTGACACCTGTATTTGCGATGGGGCTGATGAATGGCCAGAGGAATAGTCGCCATGTTTCGGAAGCATCCATCCATCACGCTGGAGTTTAGGCTGAGGGAGGAACTCAGAGCCATCAATATTCTCGTGTTTATTAAGCACTGCGTGCCGCGAGAGACGGTGGCCCGCATTGGTCCCGGGAGCAACGCCCCTGGAAAGGGCAGCGGTGGCTCGGTGATAAATGACTTTAATAAGAAGCAACTTGGAAGTAACCTTCCAGTAAGAAACTAATAACAATAATTAGATGTTTCTTAATCATTTATTTATTTTATAATTTATGCCCTGCCTGCTTCCGGAAAAAGGATGGAAGTGGCTCGCAATTAAAACGTGTCTACCCAGGATGGTTCAAATGAAGATAAACAAGAGGCCAGACGCCAGAGGGAGGGAGGCAGTTCCCCTCCATTGACTCGCCCCTGCTCCTCACCTGCCCCTTTCCCGACTGCCCTCTGTGGCTTCCTGGGGGCCTTGGGAGCTGTGTACAGCAGCGGCGGGAGGTGTCCTGACTGGGGACCCGAGACCGAGGCGGGGCACGCTGTGACCTGTCAGCCGGGCGGCTCGTCACTTCCCTGCCCCCAACCCAGCTCGCAGCCACATTTGCATTTCATTTATCACTGCTCCAAACAAATCTATGTGTCTGCAGCAGGGCAGCATGAAAAATTAATGCCCCTGTGTCAGGCAGAGCTTGTAGGCGTGACAGTGCAGAAATGGAATAACAAAAGGGCGACACGCGTGGTCCTTGCCACTTAACAACCACTCTTGTGTTCTCCTGAGGCCTTCTCTGAGCCTGCGCATCCTCCGTGCTCATGGGGCTTCAGGGACCAGAGCCTTCCCTGCAAACCCAGGGCACAGAGATGCCTCCAGACCTTAGCTGAGGCCATGTGCTGCTAGCTGGCTCCACCCCGAGCCCGGGAGAGCGGAAGTCTCCGTGGCCAGGGTTGGTGACTGGTCTTGGGCACAGGGGAGAAGGAAGGCAGCTTGGCTGAGGCTTGTGGGAAAGCAGAGATCAGCGCTTGTCTGAGCAGGGGTTGGGAAGTTCTGCCTCACGGGCTGGATGAGGCTTGTAAAGTCAGTTGGTGGGACTCAAGACCCAGTGACTCTAGCCTGTGAATAATCCAGAGAAAGAAAGTTAAAGAAAGCATAGTGAGTTACCAGGTGACAGACACACGAGAGGCTGGGGGACGTGAACATCAGTGGTCTTAGAGCCTTCTTAAGAGGCCAAGTGGACATCTCCCTGCATGATGGACAGTAGGCCTTTGTTCCCTCTGCACCCGGTACTGGCCCCTTCCCAGCCTGTGATCAGAGTAGCACCGTAGCCACTGCTGTGGAGTGGCTGGAATTGGGGGTGCCAGACCACACTGCCCGAGTTTGAACCTTTGCCTTACCATCTGCTAACTTTGTGACCTTGGCAGACTGTGGAGCAATCTTGCGCCCCATGTCACATAGCTAAAGTGCTTAGTGGTAAAGTTGGTTCTAAAATGTCTAGGGCTTGGGGGGACTCTGCAGTACAGCATTCACAGTGACTTGTGGTTAGGTAGACCAGTAGGTTTCTTGCCATAGCCTATGAAATGGGTCTTTGTGTTGCCACCTAGACAAATGTGAAATAGATAAATATGCTTTTTTGGATCTTGTCTCCCTGCAGTCAAAACTGCTAACTGTCCACTGTACTCTTCTCTACCCTGTCAAGGGTTACAATTTAAATGGCCCCAAAGACTAGGACTAGGCGTAATGTGAAACCAGAAACTAGAAACCAAATCAGAGTGTCCCATGTAGGTGGTAGGGATCCCAGGGCATACACGGTCAGGACACTGGGCCCAGAAGAGCAGCCAGGATTTGAACCCAGGTAATCAGGTGGAGATGTGGGCAGCCCAAGTGGCCCCTTCACCACTGTGCCAGATGGCCCACCTGCAGAGCATGTGGCTGGCCTCTCCTTTCCCCAGTCTCACCAGCTGAGAAGTGGCAATGCCTGGGGTGGCTGCAGAACCAAAGGTGCTTCTCCGGGGAGGACAACGGAAGACTCCATCTCTGGACCCGTGAGGGAAAATAGAGGCAGATCGGGTCTTTGTTTCCCTAGCACAGCCTGAGCCCTCACTGACATGTGCTTCATCTGGCTCTGCTTTTGTCTCCTTCTAGAATTCCAGGAGGAGACAGTGAAGAGTACAAAGGGGAGGATATCCCTTCCTTTCCTCTCCCGGGGAATCTGTATTAATCTCTTCTCAAACTCTGGACAGGCTTCACTGACTCCGTGACAAGGCAGACGTCCCGCCCACACACCATCATCCAACACTCCTTCGTTCCTGTGTATCCCCGAGGTGCAACAATATCCTAATGGTGATTTTATGCACCTCATTGGCTCTTGAGCCCTCTGAACCTTTGCTCTTAACGGGGTTGGCTTCTAAGTTGCTTGTCCAAAGTCTGCCGGGACAGGAGGTACAGGACTTTATTCCTGGACCCCCATGCCTTGTCCCTCGGCGACCAGGCAGTGATGCTCTGCAGCCAGCCAGCATGCCATGTCCCTGAGGTCCAAACAGAGCTGTGCTGGGGGCAGGAGTCCTACGCTTCATTGTCACTTCTGCTTGGCTGCCCAGAGTTCTTGCTGAAGATTGGCTGTCTTCATTCCACAGATATTTACTGAATGCTACTGTGTGGTAGACTCTGGAGAGCTGGGCTGGGGCAAAACTGACATATTCTTTGCTGCTATGTAGCTTACAGTGAAAGGGAGAGACTATTCATGACCTACATTTGCATTTTTCCACTTCGTTCAAGTCTATTAGCAACGCAGAGGAGTCTCAGTGTTTCTCCTGGCAGCGAGGAGGGACTCTGGTATCATTTTGAGTCTTACAATTCAGACTCTTCTCCAATGGACCAGGTGACTTTTTTTTTTTTTTATTATTTAACTTCATTAATTACATTGTATTATTTGACACAGTTACATAGATACTTGGGTTCTCCCACCCCTGACTTTTTTTTTTTTTTAAGGCTTATTTGTTTGAAAGAGTTAGGGAGAATTAGTGGTTGCAGTGCTCAGGACGGCCAGACCCAAGCCAGGAGTCAGGAGCTTTCATCCGGGTCTCCCACTTGTGTGGCAGTGGCCCAAGATCTTTGCCCATCCTTTGCTGCTTTTTCCAGACCATTAGCAGGAAGCTGGATGAGGACCAGAGCATCCAGGATACAAACTAAAGCCCATATGGGATGCTGGCATCACAGGCAGCTTTACCCACTGTGCCACACCACTCCCTCCCCCGCCCCCCTGCCTGCCACCCCAGATGACAATTAAAGCCACAAGTCTAATACCCAACTGATGTGTCCTCCCTCAAACAAAGCAGAAGCTCTAAGAAACTACTAGGAATAGAAGTGAAGTGCTGCACCCACAATTTCAGAAGGCATCAGTGGAGAGCTCTTGGAGGGAGGGATGCTGGCTCATTGGAATGCATCACCTTGAAACAATACTTGCGGTGGTGAGAGGATTCTCTCGCTTCCCACCACATCAAGCCCTATGGCATCTGTTAGATCAGTGAAAAGAGAGAGGCAGGAGGTGCAGAACAATCAAAGGCACCTGCCTTGAGCCTCCACCCACAAATGAGTGTTCTAGGGCAATGGGGTCCTGCAGAGTCACCCACAGTCTGCACCCCAAGCAATTAGAGCAGAGTGGGCACTTGTTATGGCCGCCGCCTGGAGAGGGGGCAGAGAGCTGGGGTGAGGTGACTAAATAAGGCGATCCCTAGGCTTTTCCACAGATGCAGGGTGATATTATGCCACCAACCGAAGGGTGTGCTGACCTCGGTTGTCTGCAACTGAGATCCAAAGCAGGATTTGCTTCCCCTTTGGCCTCAAAATCCAACCCCAGGAGGGCCTGTGAGCGAAACTCACCCTTACCTGCTGGCTTGCAAGTCTCATCGCCTCATTTCTGAGAAAAAGTCTTAGCTACTTGAAGGAATTTCACTGGAGAGAATTAAGGGAGCTATCAGCAAGGCATGGGACAAGTGACACTCTGTGAAGCCTAGTGACTTGTGAGATTTAAGGGGACAGGCAACGATTTAAATGGAAAGCAAAGTACTGTGATATGGTTTTGTCAGAGAAACAAAAGGAGTTTTTGGAGTTGTGAAGCATGACAATAGGAAAATGGAATCGTGATCGAATTAAAAGTGGAATTTCTTTTTCCATTGTATGTTAAAGGTGAACAATAATATTAAAGAGAAATAAAAATAAAAAAGAGAGGAGGTTAGATCCAATGGTTCACTATTTGTACACAAGAAATTTCAGAAATATATGATGAAGTAGAAGGGAAACAAAGAATCCAAGAACATTTTCTTACTCTGAATGCTTCAATCTTTATATCAAAGCCTTGGGACCCTGCACCTGCCTGAGAGACCTGGAGGAAACTCCTGGCTCCTGGCTACAAATCGGCGCAGCTCTGGCCATTGTGGTCACTTGGGGAGTGAATCATTGGATGGAAGATCTTCCTCTCTGTCTCTCCTCCTCTCTGTATATCTTTCCAATAAAAATAAATAAATCTTTAAAAAAAAAAAGGGGTGGGGAGAAAATGAACAATTAATAGAAGAGCATGCATGAATCATGAAACAGGAAGTCAGTGAATTAATTAATCAAATCAAGACCCAGAATGATAAATGAAAAACAAATACCTGGAACGTTTGCCTCCCTTCAAAACAGAAGAAAATGCAGATATTCAACACAAGGTGTGGGAAAAGGACAGGATAAATTGGCCCAACGTTTTCTGGTGGGTGGTTTGACAAGACTGTCAAAATATGAAATGTGCATAACTTGAAAATGTGATGAATATATAAATGTTAGAGTGAAATGAATGAAGCTCTCAATTGTGAAGGCTCACAAAAAAAAAAATCGGTTCTTCTGTAGGAGTTTGAGTCCCGCACCTGCTGAACAGGGGACCAGGGGGCGCCCCTTTCTCCACGGCTTCTGAAGGAGGTTGTCCACCATCTCAGGTCTGGGGTGGGCCCCATGGCTGTTACCGGTCATGATCATGAGTCCCCTAGATCCTCTGTTTCCTGTATAAGAGGGGTGGTCTCACGTCTCTGTCCTCTTCCCTCCTAAAAACTTCTGCGTTGTCCTCAGAGGCTAAAATACAAATCACTCCTCCCTCCCCAAGGTCCTGGAGCACACCTGTATTCTACAAGTGGGTACAGCGATATGCGATCCATTCACTAAGTTGTCCTCTGGTCTCTCTGGTGTCCCCTGAGCAGTCTTGGTCAGCCACCCATAGGCTGGGCTCAGAGAAGAACTCTTTTCCCCTCTGACACCCATAGTCCTAGAAGGTAAAGTGTGAAGTCAATCCGTCTCCTGGTTTAGGGTACAGATAGGTCTTAGCCATGGGTGTTCTCAGCCAAAATGTGTGACAGGCTTTTCCAGTGAAACCAACAGAGACAACCCTTGCCCTTGTGGAGGTCATGTTTTAGAAAGGGGAGAATCAGCCAAATAAATGGGTCAACTAACACAGGCGTATGTCAGTCAGGAGGGAGAATACAGGTGGTGGCTGCTGAGTGTGGCTGGTTGCAATGTTAGGAAGGGAGTTTGAAGTCCCACCAACAGGTGACATTTGGATACCAGTGGGCAAGCAAGGCATGCAAGAATTTGGGATGGAGAGAGATTCTTCGGGTGAAGGAACCTACCAGGGAAAGGTCAGAACTCAAAAAGTGGTTAGTGGGGGCAGAGAGAGGGAGTAACAGGAGGCGAGGTCAGGGGTCACAGCAGGGTAGAGGGCATTGTCCCACAGGAGCTGGGCTCTGTCAGAGAGCTGGGAGGACTGAAGTGTCCCAAACCCCGCAAGGTAACAATCTCTTACAATCTCTTTCATCCGTGCAAGGCAAGGACTTTAGCCGTGAGGCCACCGCACCGGACCCCAAACTTTAAAAAGAAGCTGGAGTCAGAAGCTAGAGCTGAGACTCAAATGTAGGCACCATGACACAGAATGCACATTTTAACTTCCAGGCCCAGCACCTTTTCCTCTCCTAGCATCTATGCGAGATCATGTCTGAAACTCGGTGATTCTCCCTCCAGAGGGTGCTCTCCCTCCCGCGGCTGGTTTGGAAAACAGGCGGAATAGGAAG